>NC_064808.1:9764727-10040734 GCF_023721935.1 Panthera uncia | reverse complement strand
TGTATGCTATTAGCTTTGGCTAGACTGCTTACATTTGTTATCCCTTTTAATAGTCAGAATAAACTTACAAGGGAAATAGTATTATTACCTCCTTTTTACAGAGTATGAATCTGAGCCTTAGCTTGTTTAACTAATTTTCCCAAACTTGTGTAAATTGAGAGCAGAGAAACTCTCTTAAGCAGTAGAAGCTCTTAAGCAGTAGACTCTGATGCCTTCTAGAACAATACTAGATGCTTCTACTGGAATGATTTAAAAGATAAACATATGGGGTGCCTGGGTGGCTTAGTCGGTTAAGCATCTGACTTCGGCTCAGGTCATGATCTCACAGCTCATGGGTTCGAACCCCGTGTCGGGCTCTGTGCTGATGGCTCAGAGCCTGGAGCCTGCTTCCGATTCTGTCTCCCTCTCTCTCTGACCCTCCCCTGTTCATGCTCCGTCTCTCTCTGTCTCAAAAATAAATAAACATTAAAAAAATGCTTAGCTGGAACTTTGGGGTGCATGGGTGGCTCAGTTGGTTAAGCCTCCGACTTCGGCTCAGGTCATGATCTCACAGTCCGTGAGTTCGAGCCCCGCGTTGGGCTCTGTGCTGACAGCTCAGAGCCTGGAGCCTGTTTCAGATTCTGTGTCTCCCTCTCTCTCTGACCCTCCCCCGTTCGTGCTCTGTCTCTCTCTGTCTCAAAAATAAATAAACATTAAAAAAAATGCTTAGCTGGAACTTTGGGGTGCATGGGTGGCTCAGTCAGTTAAACATCTGACTTCAGCTCAGGTCGTGATCTCATCGTTTGGGAGTTCAAGCCCCACATCAGGCTTGTGCTGACTGTGTGGCGCCTGCTTGGGATTCTCTCTCTCCCTCTCTCTCTGCCCCTCCCTCGTTCTCTCTCTCTCTCTCTCTAAATAAATAAACTCTAAAAAAACAAAACAAAAACAGGATGGAAAAATTATTTTAAAAATGCTTAGCTGGAACTTCTGAGTACTGGAATGAATATATATACTTATTATACATAAAATTATATATATGGCACAAGGGGACAAAATACATGAATATAAATGTTTCTTTTCTAAGAAATCTCAGCATGAAAAAAACATTATTCTCCTGTGTTATAAGTAAATACTTTTAAGGCTTGACCTGGCTAAACTAACTAAAACATTAATTTATGGACATATCAATAAAGACGGATTTTTAGATTTCCTTGATGCCATGAAAGATGGCTTTCTATAGGTCCCTGTCTCCTCCTGGGGATGTTTGTTTCTGGGCAAGTCACTTTATTATCCCTGCTGCTGATTCTTCCAGCCAAAGTCAGAGAAAAGAAGAAATAATCATCTTTTGATTTCAAACGTATATGACTTAGGCTGTTCCACATATTAGCTGGACACCCAAAAATCAGCTGGTGCCAATAATTGCCTACTATTTAGCATGTACTGGAAATGTCATGTGCCATGCTAGCCTCCCAGATGGTCTCAACAGGCCTCATGCAGACACCGTCTGTTATCAAATAGCACTTTTTGTGTGATATGCCTTTCAGAGAGTCAGTGTTTGGGAAATCTGGAGAGTTGCAGCTTTTAGGTGGTTGACATTGAGAGGGTGCTGCGTGCCCTATCTAAATCAGTAGGAAAATGAAGACAGCTGAGTGTGGGATGCCACATAAAATCACGTAAGGCCGCACCACTTCCTGTTTCCTGAGAAGTCCTGGCTGGGGGTCTGTCCAGATGAAGGTCTCTATGGCTTTAGGAGTCTGGTCGCTTCTTGCCGCCTTGATTTGGCCTTGCACTGAGAGCATCTATGGTAGAGGCCAGTTCTAAAGAACACTTTCTTGGAGGAGTTATGGTCGCTTTCCATGCAGGAACTCTCCTCCCAAAGAGTTCAGATCTTACAAGCAGCTGGAAGGGAAATGCTTTCGGGCCGAGGAGACTTGAGTCAATATACTGAGGCCATCTGGAGTGGGGGACTCAGGATGTCAGGGCCCTCTGGGGTAAGGGGATGCAGGGCATTGGGGCCATCTAGGATAGAGGGGCACATGGCATTGGGGGCACCTGGAGTGGGGAGCACAGGGCGTTGGGGTCATCTGGGGTGAGGAAGCAGGGCATTGAGGCCTGGCTGGGATCTATGATGCTCAGGTGCAAGGAAGATTCTAGCTACTTCAGCCAATTTGTGTGGCAGCTACATGTGTTCCTCGGGCTTTCCCTCAGATTTCTCAGATACTAGAGGCACGACTTCATAATGTCAGACTAAGATTAGTATGAGAAAAATAAGTGGCAACAGAAGCCTGACTCCCTGTATGTTCATATCCCCTTATCCTGTTGAATCCATCTTTAAACTGTCGCAATCTTTTTTCCTCTAGGAAGGATCCTTCTGATACTCTTATCTAGGTGACCGTAGGATAATATTTCCAACCCATGGAGCGATTTGGAGGTGACAGTCACTAATGTAGAACACCTGCTTTCTCCAATGCCACTTTCCCCGCAAACCATCTCCCTGAATTTTCTTACTTTCTTGATGGTTTATCTGTAAAGAGCCAGAACTTACTGGCTTACGAAATGTTGGAATCTCTTGCTCATTACATATGAATATTTTTTCACCTTGGGAAGACTTAGGTCCTCCAAAGTGTTTAAGAAAATTCTGAATGTATTCCAAGGTCTACTGCTCCCTATTACTGTTTGGGGGAGCTTTCCTCGTCAAAGTTTGAACCTCTAGCCATTCTCTTCATTGTGTGATCCGACTTTCTATTATTACTTTGTAATGGGAAGGGGAATGGGAAAGCACCAGTGCTTTAGGAAAGAAGATAATAAATAGACAATTAGCCTCTTGACACAGCACTGGCTTGCTCAGAGTCATGGTAGACTTATTTGTGAGAAGTATGAAGTGAGAAGTAATAAATATTGATGGCAGATGGTCATTTTTTTTTAAATTTTTTTTTTAACGTTTATTTGTTTTTTGAGACAGAGAGACACAGAGCATGAACGGGGGAGGGACAGAGAGAGAGGGAGACACAGAATCAGAAGCAGGCTCCAGGCTCTGAGACATCAGCCCAGAGCCCGACGCGGGGCTCGAACTCACGGACCGTGAGATCGTGACCTGAGCTGAAGTCGGAGGCTTAACCGACTGAGCCACCCAGGCACCCCCAGATGGTCATTTTTAAAGTCGTTTGTTTGACTATTTCTTCCAACGACTACCTGTTGTCAATTCCTAGATTGATGCAAGAGTCATCTGGGAGGTAATTTAATGAGCTTTTGCTGTGGGAAGATCATCCTCCAGCTCTTAATATTTCTACAGCTACCATAGAGGGGCAGTTTACTTAGCACATCCGTGAAGAGTACAGGGTCAAAGTCAATCAGGTGTATGCTTTGTGCTTCACGGCACAGGTAATTTAATTTTTAGATGATGTTCAGACTGCCATTATCATATATGGCGTGTGGTATATTATTGAGATCGACATAAATAATGGAAAACGCCCATGACAGGTGATCCTAATTGCTTTAGGAAGGAAAATCTTCCTAACAATTTTTCTGACCACAGATCTTCTCACATATGCCTTCCAAAGGCAGCCTTTAAGCAAGGCTTTTGACTTGGAGCCCTTATCAATTTACTCATCACTTTATGTCCTTTCTGCAGGAGACAATAGCCACTTACTACACCTGAGTATTAGTTAGCATACTCCTATTGTTGCTTTACTTTATTTAAAAATTTTTTCTTTAACGTTTATTTATTTTTTGAGAGACAGAGAGAGACAGGGCATGAGCAGGGGAGGGACAGAGAGAGAGAGAGAGAGAGGGAGTCACAGAATCCGAAGCAGGCTCCAGGCTCTGAGCTGTCAGCACAGAGCCCAATGCGGGGCTTGAACCCATGATATGTGAGATCAGACCTGAGCTGAAGTTGGACACTTAACCGACTGAGCCACCCAGGTGCCCCAATTTTTTTTATTTTTCTTCTGCCTTTAGAGAGATGCTGGTGGGGGACAGGAGGCATTGATCGGACTTCAGCAGTGACTGAACTACTTATTTCTGGAATAAGAGGTCACTACTTTATTTACTTCCAGGTTCTGTTAGGCTCCAAAGCATGTAAGTGCTTTGGTTGTGGCTCTGTTTAGAACACCTACAGCTCCCAGGAGACCTCGGGAATATGGGAAATTTGTCTTACATGTCATCCCAAACCACTGTAGCTTAACTTTCCAGTTACTGGCTAGAATTGCCACCTTCTGTGCACATTCACTTGAACCAGTCCAGCTCAGTCCACTAACTGGACTGAGGCTCTGAGTACACTCCGCCAAACTGCCAGAACTTCTGTTCATCCTGACTGTGAATCTTCCCATTCGGTGGCCTTCACTGACTCGTGAATAAATTGCATTGCAGTTTTAACCAGTTTTTTCAAAATCTAATAATTGGGTAGCTATAGAATTCAAGCCCTATCCAGCCAGCTGTAAGAAGGTTACCTTCCTATAGGTTGGATGGCCAGTCAGACTTTCACTCTCTCCCACCCCTTCCCTTTGTTAAACAGTAAGGGGGAGGTTCTGTAATTTCTGCTCATCTGGAAGTTCCGCGTGCAGGTGGTACTATCAACAAGTACTACAATTCAAACTATGTATATTCAACATTCCCTGGGTTCTGTGCAGCTGTGAATATAAAGATAATTATGAAATGAAATCCAAGTTCAAAGTACTTATCCTAGCTTGGATGACAGGTTGTGTTAGAGCAACTTATATTAGCGTCGAAATAGGAAGATAAGATTTAAACCCGGTTACTTCCACTTTTGCAAAACATGAGGAGGCTGTATCAGATGAGATGTGGGGTCATGTTCTGGGTTATGAGTCTCATGCCTTAAGTGTGGGGCAGGTGCTGGCTACCGAAGAATAGTCTGTGTTTGGAAAAAAATCTTTCATAAAAAATGGTTATCTGTCATTTCAACTTTGTATCGTTAGATATATAAGGTTTGTGTTGTGACTTGCTTCTTTCTCATAACTATTTTCAGATTGATACTTTATAATTATATTTGCCATGTTACCTAGAAGTTGATTATATAAATACATTATAATTTCTTCATTTGGCTGTTGGTCATTTGGCCTGAAGTATTTTGTTCATTTACATTTATTATTATTGTTGACATATACTTGCAGTTCATTTATTGCAATCATCTTATTGCTTTTTTTTTTATTTTTTATTTTTTAGTTTATTTTCTTTATTTAGAGAGAGTGAGAGAGCACATGGGAGGGGCAGAGAGAAAGGGAGACAGAGAATCCCAAGCAGGCTGCGCACTGTCAGTGCAGAGCCCAGTGTAGGGCTCGAACTCACAACTGTGAGATCATGACCTGAGTCAAAAGCAAGAGTTAGACACTTAACCGACTGAGCCACCCAGGATCCCCCTATGGCTTAATTTTTGTCCTTTTTTTTTTGTTTGTTTGCTTTGATGTTTTGTCTCTTCCCCTAAGGCTTTTTTGCCTTCTTCTAAATTGTTTCTATTTGTTTTTCTCCATTCTCTTTTGTTCTCCACTTTGGAAGTTTTGTAACCTGTTTCATTAGTTTTTCCCCCCTACCACTAATCATGACTCTTTAAAGCCAATAAATCTGTGTTTTCTTTCTGAACATTAGTAGGATCCATGCAGTTCAACTCTGATCACCGCTCTGAGAAGCTCTGGTTACTGTCTGTCTTTACTTCTTCTACGGGATAAATGAGTCCATTAGAAATAGTGATTATTCCTGACTGACTGAAGATTTCAATGTAAAGGATAAGAATAGGTTTTACATGGAAACCTTCACAGAACTGCCATCCCAGGCAGCGGATTTTCTCTCTTCAGAGTCTTTCCTCTGTGGCTCTGTCTTTGGTAGGGACTGTTCCAGATCAGGATTCTACTCTCCCACCCTTTCCCCTTCTCCCTCTCCAAAGAGCATTACTGGGAATACATCTCTCCTATTCGAATGCATTGCAATTTACTTCTGTGCCTTCTGTGTGGTCCCAGATACATCACCCTCTTTAGAATATAATCTCTTTTAGAGGAGGCAGGGGACTAGAAGATTATGATTTTCTTATGTGTTGATCTTCTTCCCTGTGAGATAAATGAAGCCTAGTTATTTGAGGATAATATGCAGATATTTCGGAAAAACCAGTAATGTGAAAACCCTTTATATGTTATTCTGTAAGCCTTGATTACCTTTGCCGGAGAAAGAAATACCTTTTATTTACCACGAAGGGCAGAGCTGAATATTCTTTGGGCTCTTCCTGGATGTAAATATACATCTGACACTTTCTTATATGATTCTTTCTGTAGTGACAGTAAGTTGTTCAATGGACTGGGTGATGATCTTGGTTAGCCCATGTGGGCGCAACAGCGATCTGTGTATATTTGATGATGAATTGCACCTGGGATCAGGTTGCCCTGTGACTCGGATTCAGACCTCTGCATATGATTTTATATACCCTGTACATGACTGTGGGATCAGGACAAAGGTGAGTACAGTACTATTTATAAAAATAACTTCTTAAAAATTTTTTTTTAACATTTATTTATTTTTGAGAGATAAAGTGCAGGCAGGGGAGGGGCAATGAGAGAGGGAGACACAGAATCTGTAGCAGGCTCCAGGCTCTGAGCTGTCATCACAGAGCCCAATGTGGAGCTCGAACCTATGAACCGTGAGGTCGTGACCTAAACCGAAGTGGGATGCTTAACCAACCGAACTACCCAGGTGCCCCTAAAAATAACTTTGAAGTAGTTTTTTAGATCTTTATACCTGGCTCTAAAATTATTGTCTTTTTTTGTTTGTTTGTTTGTTTTAAGGATTACATTTTGCTTCTAGTTATCGTTATTTATGGGCAGATGACAACATGGTCCCTTCCTTATCATTCACTGAACATTGGGCCATCCATGTGCACGGGACCCAAGAGCACAGGTTTCCTGACTGGTTAGGAAACCGACTTTAAATTGTCCTCCAGCTCCTCTTGTATTTCACCAAAGCTTAGCAGACAGTTTTAAGTTTCATTCGATGCTCCAAAGGGGAAAAGTCACAAATCCTGGGAAGGTTTATCCTATTCATTGGATCATTTGAACTGCCCTGAGGCAGTATTTTCACTGAAGAAGTATTTTCACTACAGAGAGAGACAGAGCACATGTTGGGGGAGGGGCAGAGAGAGGAGACACAGAATCCGAAGCAGGCTCCAGGCTCTGAGCCATCAGCACAGAGCCCAACGCGGGGCTCGAACCCACGAGCTGTGAGATCATGACCTGAGACGCCTGAGCTGAAGTCTGACACTCAACCGACTGAGCCACCCAGGCGCCCCTAGGCATAAATCTTAAACTAGAATACAAACGTATGTATGCCCCCCCTGTTACGAGAAGTACCTTCTGCTTAAATATTGTGCTCCTCTAGGTTGTTTCGGAGGATACCCTCCTTTTTCAAACAGAGATGTTCTTTAACCCTAGGATTGTGCATTGTGAGAGCCAGAAAATCCCTTTGGAATGTTCTGCCTCTAGGTCAGTCCAATAGACCAGACTCCTTTGGAAAGCATCCATCTTACCTTTACCTAATCAGATGCTTCTGCAAAGCATAGACTTTAGATTTGACTCACCTGTAAGCGTATTTCCAAACAAACATGAAATTGACATTTATAATAATATGGAGTATTTTTATTTTTTAATGTAATATTTATTTTAGAATCAAAACATATGCAATCTAGTGTAACTAGGTTATTTTACGGTAACTGAACTGCAAAGCAGAATCATTAGATACCCAGTCGCCTTAATAAGTGGAAGAATCAAACCTGATGCTGTTTTTTAATGTCTTCTCCTTTATAATTCCCTAATACATCTCATGGTTTAATTCCATGTGAATACAGTGAATGACTAAAAAGAGAAAACTAGTCCTTCATTTTAATACTAACTCATGGAAATGCATGAAAGGAAAGGTTTGTCAGCCTAATCATTAGATGCACTTTGCTTGCAGTTTTGTGGAACTGAGAAGCTGAATCCCAAAGGGACCCCACATAAACTTTGAGACCAAGTGGAATGGTGAATACTGAAACACTTTACCATGTCATTGTAATATTCACATTGAGTTTTACGAGTTACAAATATTGGAAAAGATTTCATCCTTGTTTGATATATGGAAATAGTTGACATAAAAAAAGAAGGTAGAGCTCAGAGCAAGTGTATAGTATCTTATAACGTTATCAGAATCCTTTTTGTGGGGGGGAATTTTTTTTTTAATTTTTTAATGTTTCATTTTTTGTTTGTTTTTGAGAGACAGAGTGCAAGTCGGGGAGGGGCAGAGAGAGAGGGAGACACAGAATCCGAAACAAGATCCAGGCTCTGAGTTGTCAGCACAGAGTCCAATGCAGGGTTCGAACCCACGAACAATGAGATCATGACCTGAGCTGAAGTCTGGTGCTTAACCGACTGCCACCCAGGTGCCCGAGAATTGGTATTTTTTATTGTGGTAAAATATACATAAGATAAAATTTGTAACCATTTATTTTATTTTATTTTTTAAAATTTACATCCAAATTAGCATAGAAAATTTGTAACCATTTTTAAGTGTACATTACGTACATTCTTATTGTTAAATACTTTGATCTTCTTTTAACTTACTTTCATAAGGCAAATCGACGGCTGAGGAATTTAGCAATACTCTGGGGAGTAGCTGACACTAACACTGGATTCTGTAGACACACAGACACACACACACACACACACACACACACACACACATTTTCATTCCTATATATTAGCCGATGCTTCCAGTAATATAAAACACTCTGAAATAACGCCCTGGAGCTATTGCCTCTCCGTAGGCCAGCAGATTAATTATGATGACTACAGCATTTCTACTTCGATAGTAATTTTGACGTTGTTTGCAGCTTATCTTCCTTAGAAAAAAAATGAAAACAAGGCCAACAGATATATGATTAGGTTACTGGTGCATAAATGTTACTGCTGCACACACACACACACACACACACACACACACACACATCCTTTACTACCACTGCATGGGGTCAGATTAAGCTTTTGACAGCTTTTACTTACTGTTCTTAGGAATCCACTTGTCTAAATCCATTCCACTGGGCACTTTGGTACTTTACTGAAGCAAGCATTACAAATCATCAGTTATGCAGAAGGTCTAGGCCTGTGCCACACTCCTAAATCATTATACTGAAATGGCCACTGTGTTAAACAGTGGTAAAAAAATAACTTTGTCCCCACCTGTAGACTCAGAATGACCTGGTACCAAGTATGCCAATAATATCTGCCTTTTTTGTTTTGTTTTGTTTTTTAGGAAATCAGTATGGCTCACACCAGGTTCTGCAGATAATGAAATGAAATTGGACCCCAGTCCCTTTATTGCTGACTTTGAGACAACACTTGAAGAGCTAGGATTACTAAGTTCAAGTCAGACTGATTCCCTCCTTAAGGAGAAATGGAGACTTGGAGTTGGCATCATGAATTTTGTTCGAAAAACTTTTTTTGTATTAAAAAAAAGTTAGTATAAATCTTTTCTTAGATATCTTACCCCTAAACATCCCTAATTCAGTAAAGGTCCTGATTCAGTGAAAGTATATTTTTCATTTTTTTATTCATTAGGGGTATAGCTGATTAATTTGATGTTAATAGGTAATTTATACTAGCCATTTGAATTTTATTTTTTAGGGCCACCTGGGTGGCTCAATTGTCTAAGCATATGACTCTTGTTTTTGGCTCAGGTAATTATCTCACAGTCATGAGGCTGAGCCCTGTATTGGGCTCCTCATTGGGTGTGTAGCCTGCTTAAGATTCTCTCTGCCCCTCCCTCTGCCCCACCCTATGCGTGCTCCCTCGCTTGCTCTCTCTCTGTATCTCTGTCTCACAAAAATTTTATTTTCTATTCTATATGGTAGAACAATATGTCTTCAATGACAATAATTTGATCCAATTGATATGAACCTTCGAGAAATATGTTCTAAATATATATATTTTTTTTAGTAGGGGCGCCTGGGTAGCTCCATTGGTTAAGAATCTGACTTCAGCTCAGGTCATGATCTCCCAGTCTGTGAGTTCCAGTCCTACATCAGGCTCTCTGCTATTGATGGAGTGGAGCCTGCTTCGGATCCTCTGTCCCCCTCTCTCTGACCCTCCCCCACTGGTGTGTGCATGCTCTCTCTCAAAAGTAAATAAACATTAAAAAATTTTTAATATTTTTCTTAGTAAAAATAAAGAATAGAGATAGGTATCTAAATGTGCCAGAGAGTAAATTTGTGCAGAGTCTAAAATTTAACATATTCTCGGGAAAGACAAAGTCCCTTTGTGTGAAGATACTTTAACTTGTGTGGGCTTTACTAATTAGTAGAGTCAGTTCCTAAAAATAATTCCTAACTAGTAAAGTCAATTCCTAAAGATAATTCTATGTATATCATATTTGAGTAATTATTGCAGAAGAAAATTAGATTCATATTCTAGGATTTCAATAACCACTTTCTTAACTGAAATTTGATGTCACATTTTCTGTTCTCTCCCTGATATGACTTTTCCACACTTGAAATAATTGACTGATTGAGGTGGTGAAAGGTTGGATCATCCTATCACAGTATCATCCTCTTATAACCATTTATCAACAGCTACCTGTGACCCCTTCTTTCCCCCAAGGAGGCAATTTTACCATGCAACGCACAAAAAAGTCTCTTCTGACTTTTGGGATATTTCTTATATCGTTTATGAGGATGGAGCTGTGCCATTCAATTGCTTATTAAATGTGTATTTGAATGTTACGTGAGTCTGGGATCTGATTTTGCCAAGGTATTTTTCACTAAGATATTTCAATTAAAAAAACCTGAAGTGCTGCTATTACATCATTTACAATAAAATGCTGCTTATGGTTACTTGTCCAAGAATTTAAAGATTGTCACAGTGGGCATCTACCTTTGACAGTTCATATGAAGCTTAAAGGTAATACTTCAGTGAGGCTTAACACGTGTCAGACAATGTTACTAGCACATACTAACAGCACATTTAATCCTAATAACCCCAAAGTTATGTATGACGATTGTACCAATTTTACAGAGGAGAAAAGAAACATAGGTTAAATCATTTGCCAGCTTCTCTTAAAATTGGTGATCTTTTCCTAGTCTTAGAGAAAAAGCTTTCAGCTTCTCACAATTGGGTATTGTGTTCATTATGGGCTTGTCTGATACAGGCTTTATGTGAAGGGGAAATCCTTCTGTACCTAGTCAGTTGACAGTTTTAATCATGAAAAGATGTTGAATTTTGTCAAACATCACCACTTCTATTCATAATATTGGAAATCCTAGCCAGAAAAGTTAGGCAAGAAAAAGAAAAGGCATCTGAATTGGAAAGGAAGAAGTCAAATTATTTGTTTGCAGATGACCTAATCTCATATATATAAAACCAAAAAAGACTCCACTGAAAAACTGCTAGAGTAATAAGCAAATTCAGTAGAATTGCAGGATAAAAAAAAATCAACATGCAGAAACCAGTTGCATTTCTACACACAAACAAGGAACTGTATGAAAAAAAAATCTAAAAAATCCCATTTATAATATCAAAATTAACAAAACACGTATGAATACATTTAACCAAGGAGGTAAAAGATCTGCACACTGAAAAGTATAAAACCTTGATGAAAAGAATTGGAGAAAACACAAAATAATATCCTGAGTCAATGAGCTAGAAGAATTCTGTCAAGATATCCGAACTCCCAAAAAGGATCTACAGATTCAACGTAATCCCTATCAAAATTCCAATGACATTTTTCAAGAAGTTAAAAAAAATCCTAAAATTCATATGGCTGAACTAAAAAGGCTGAATAGTTTAAGAAATCTTAAGAGCAAAGCTGGAGGCATCACACTTCCCAATTTTGAATTACATCACAAAGCTATAATAATCAAAACAGTATGGTACTGGCATAAAAACATATTATAGAACAATGGAATGGTATAGAGAGCCCAGATATAAACCCTCACCTATATAATCAACTAATCTTCAATGAAGATGCTTATTAGAAGGTGGAGGAGGGTCAGTAAAGTATCCTCCAGCCTGTGAGAGCACTTCAAGACCAAAAAATGAAGACTGGCTAGTCTATGCTATTTACATAGAGTTTTAGTCAGGGTTACTTACCGACAGGGAGGATGGGGGCAGGCAGGTGGTTATCCAGACAGTACACAGCTATTCTCCACCCCCATTCTCTGCTGCTATTCTCTGCCCAGGCCAGACCCAGCTTTTATGGAAAGAGGGACAAAGTGGTGAGGTGACAGGATAGTTACCTAAAGTGAGACTTTCTGTATACCAGTCCTGTCTACTAGTTACCTAAAGTGGAGCCTTCTGGATGTCACTTTAGGGACCATCAAAACAAGCCTTCTTGCATTCCAGTCTGGGCACACATTAACCTTCTCTCCATGTGGAACACATAGCCCCAGTGAAGGTCATTGCTCAGGCATGAACAAGATGGAAGAACAAAGATGGAGTAGTGATGGTGGCACTCCTACATTGCCAAAAATACACAATGGGGAGAGTATAGTCCCTTCAATAAATGGCTTTTGGAAAACTAGATTTGCAAACACACACACACACACACACACACACAACAAAATTGGATTCTTACCTTACAGCCAAAAACTAACACAAAATGGATTAAAGACATTAAAAACTTGAGGCTGTAAAACTCCTAGAAGAAAACATAGGAGGAAAGCTTCATGACATTGGTCTTGGCAATGAATTGGATACAACACCAAATGCACAGGCAACAAAAGCAAGAACAAGTAGATTACCTCAAACTAAAAAGTTTCTGCACAGCAAAAGAAACAAAATAAAAGGCAACCTATGGAATGGGAGAAAATATTTGCAAAGCATACATCTAACAAGGGATTACTATCCAAAATATATAAGGAACTCCTACAACTCAATAGCAAGAAAACAACCAGATTAAAAATTGGGCAAGGACCTGAACAGACATTTCTCAAAATAAGACATACAAAGGGCTAACAGGTATGTGGGAAGGTGTGCAACATCACTGATCATAAGGGAAATGCAACTCCAGACCCCGAGATATCACCTCACATCTGCTAGGCTATTATCAAAAAATCAAAAAATAACAAGTGTTAGCTAGAGTGTGGAGAAAAAGAAACCCTTATGCACTGCTGCTGGAAGTGTTACATTGGCACAGCTGCTATGGAAAACAATATGGAGCTTCCTCAAAAAAATTAGAAATGGGTCTCCCACATGATCCTGCACTCCCATGTCTGGGCATATATCCAAAGGAAGTGAAATCAGCATCTCAAAGACATATCTGCACCCCCATGTCCACTGCAACACTATTCACAACAGCCAAGATATGTAAACAAGCTAAACATCCATCGAGGGATAACTGGATAAAAATGTGTGTGTTGGGGCGCCTGGGTGGCGCAGTCGGTTAAGCATCCGACTTCAGCCAGGTCACGATCTTGCGGTCCGTGAGTTCGAGCCCCGCGTCAGGCTCTGGGCTGATGGCTCGGAGCCTGGAGCCTGTTTCCGATTCTGTGTCTCCCTCTCTCTCTGCCCCTCCCCCGTTCATGCTCTGTCTCTCTCTGTCCCAAAAATAAATTAAAAAAAAAAAATGTGTGTGTTATACATGGCATATTATGCATATATTATGAATATAGATATTAGTCAGCCATGAAAAGAAGAAAATCTTGCCATTTGTGACAACATGGATGAACCTGAAGGGCATTATGGTGAGAATGTCAGACAAAGAAAGACAAGTATTGCATGATTTCACTCACATGTGAAATCTAAAATAATGTAACTCATAGAAACAGAGAAACAGTGGGGAAGAAGTGGGAAGATGTTGGTCAAAGCATATGAATTTTCAGTTGTAAGATGAATAAGTTCTGGAAACAATATACAGCATGGTGACCGTAGTAAATATGTATGGTGTACTTGAAATCATCTAAGAGACTAGATATTAAGAATTCTCATCACAGGGGTGCCTGAATGAGTTAGTCAGTTAAGCGTTCAACTCTTGCTTTTGGCCCAGGTCATGATCTCACGGTTCGTGCATTTGAGCCCCACGTTGGGCTCTGTGCTGACAGTGGGGGGCCTGCTTGGGATTCTCTCTCTCCCTCTCTTTCTCTCTCTGCCCCTCCCCTGCTTGCTCTCTCTCTCAAAATAAATAAATTAAAAAAAAGTATTCTCCTCACAAAAAAAAGGTAACTATGTGTGTTGATGGATTTAATATTAAAATTAGCCTGATTGTCAAGCTATTTCATAATATATATGTATTTCAAAACATCACATTGGATACTTTAAATATACACATCTTTTTATTGGCTAATTATACCTCAAAAAGGCTGGAAAAAATAAAATATAAAATTAGAAAAATAAAAAAAACAATAAAAACAAAAAGTAGGTGATCTGGATCTCGGTCTTTCTGCCATTAGCCACTACCCCGTGCTGCCTCAAATAGTTTTATTTTATTTTATTATTTATTTAATATAATTTATTGTCACATTAGCTTACATACAACACCCAATGCTCATACCAACAAGTGCCCGCCTCAATGCCCACTCAAATCATTTTAAATTGATGACCTTTAGTTCTCTAGAAAACCACTAAAGTGTTTACACAGCCCTCAGTAAAACTAAAAGAGTTCATACCTATGAACAGAGAGGGCCCTTTCCTCATCTGGAAATAAGAATATTTTATACTAACAGATTTAGGAGGATATAGAGGAGGATGAATAATTGCTTGGGGCAAAAGAAATTATTGGGTGTGAGGCAACAAGTTTTTAAAGTATTTTTGTGCTACAAGATGAAGGTGATGATGTGGCTGGATTTTAGAAGGGCCTCCAGTCCTGCCACTTGATTCCCCAGGCAGTGTCAGAAAGGGGAAGGCATCTTTCTTCAATTCACACAAACATTTAACGATGAGGCCAGAACAAATTCAGTTCCAGTCTGCCCTTCACAAACTCTCCCATCATCTTTAATGATCATGAATTGAATGGCTTGTATTGTATTGTATTTTTAAGTTTATTTATTTTGAGAGAGGGAGAGAGAGAGAGCGAGCAAGTGGGGTCAGGACAGAGGAGAGAGAATCCCAAGCAGGCTCTGTGCTGTCAGTACGAAGCCCAATGTGGGGCTCAAACTCACGAACTATGAGATCATGACCTAAGCCGAAATCAAAAGTCAGATGCTTAACCTACTGAGCCACCCAGGCACCTCTGGTTGTTTCTATTTTATATGTAGTATCTGTATTATTTAAAAACTTTTGAAAGTAATTTTGACATATAAAACCATCCATTTCATGTGGTTCTATTAGAACTCATTTCAGATTCTCTCTCTTCCTGCCAAATAAAACAGGGAACATTAGATATTTAAGAGTAAAACAAGTCAGATATAAATCAAATCATATATAAATCTGCTACCCTTAAGGCTTTGTTAACAATTATATACATCCTAGCTTCACTTCTACAAAAAGTAAATAAAATATCCATTAATTGTGAGAATTATACTGTGCTTTGTGCATTGTCTTTAATGATTTTATTATTCAGTCATTTACCAAAATAAGAAACAGATACCCATGTCCACAGAAATATATTATCATGGGGAATCTGTCTGGGCTACCAGTAGGAACATGTACTGTTTGTTGTTGTTGTTGTTTGTTTGTTTTGTTTTGTGTTTATCTTAGTAAAGTGATAAGTCACTGCAGGCATTGTAAGCAGGGAAGTGATGTAATCTGATTTATATTTGAAAATCAGGGGTACCTCAGTGGCTGAGTTGGTTGAGCAACCGACTTGTTTCGGGTCATGCTTTCATGGTTGATGAGCTTGAGCCCCACATTGGGCTCTCCCACATTGAGCTCTCTGCCATCAGTACAAAGCTCGCTTCAGATCCGGTCCCCCTCTTTCTGCCCCTCCCCCACTTGCCCTCTCTCAAAACAAATTATTAAAAATCAATCTTATTACCCTATGAACAATGGATAAGAGCAGTAGCTTAGAGGCATTATAAGAATTTTATAAGTAATTAAGGCAAGTGATGATGTTATCATGCCTTTGTGGCAGTAGAAATGGAAAATATATGGACTAATTTTCTATGTGTTTTGGAAATAGAAAAAAGAATTTCCAAATGGATTTAAAGTAGGTTTGGAAATAAATCATAATGAAGCATGACAACTAGATGTCTTGCTCAGGCAATTGTACAGATAGTAATAATATATACTAATATTGGGAAGACTGAAGATCGGAAGGACATTTTTCCCATTTGCTGAGATGTCAAGGTAACCATTAACTGGATTAGATGAAGACCACCTTGAATGCCATTTGAGAAAATAAAGCAACGGGTAGAATATGATTGTGGGATCTCTTTTCTTAACCGAATTCCATTAAATTCCATTTAATTTTCTTCTTTCATTGTGCGCAAGATATATAAGAGCTTATTAAATCAAGTCTGTATTTCTAGAATAAAAATATAGGAACAAGTCCTTTGTTCCACCCTGCCCCCACCACTGCCTTATGGATTTTTGTTGTTGTTGTTGTTGTTTGCTTATGTAATCTTGTGTGCTTCTTTTTTTTTTTTTAAGTTATTTAAGGAAAATCATCAACCCCAGACTATTCTTGAATAATAGTTGAGAGCAACTTGACTGTTGTTGAACAGTTCGAATCTAGGAGTCAATGAACTCAAATTTAAGGTCTTACACTGCCAGTTGTACAAAACAGTATAAGCTTGTTTCTCCGCTGCACCAGATAGTATTGATTAGGTTCTGCTACCAGAATCTGACCTCAAATGTCACTGGCTGAAATGAGCAAAAGTTTATTTCTCACTCAGGTGAACTCCACTGTGAGTCTTAAGACCCTCCCCCACCCAGGCATCAGGAGCCCAACATTTCAGTCTGTATCTCTTTTATGACCTCACCCTATGTACAGATGCTTTCACCATCATTCAGGCAGGTGAATGTGTATAAAATCTACTGTGGGTTTCTCAAGTTGGGCAATATATCACAAGAGCTGGTGGGTTGAAAAGTCGAACATGCAAAGATCGCACAGTCTCAAAATAACTCTTTTGGTTAAGGTGTCCCTTAAATAATTGCCAGTCCTTTTTGGAAATCAAAAAATGGAAATAAAATCACAAGAATGTCTCTGTTGTTAAATGTTCCTCTTGTAAATTTGTAGCAGGTAGCCTGCCCTGAGTCTCCATAGCAATGTAAGGTTTTGTGTATATGTTCATTCTCTGCTTCAGAACATTTACAAAGCCAATATAATAATAGGTACTTTGTTTTTCAGTTCGGCCCCAGGCAAAGCTGGACTTAGCATAATTACAACTTATCAAAGAGTTAGTATTGATTAGCTCATATGCTTAAAACCTGCCGATTTCCCTTTTGCAAATGTATTCCTGCTTTCCTTGGGAAGTGCCAAGGGACAGGTGAGAGTAAGGCTTCTTTTTCTTGAGAAGTAGGTTTTAGTGACATGATTGAGTTCCAGATCAATTGTAGATAAAAAGAAAAAAGTTCAACATGCCAAGAATTAGTAGATGTGTAGCTGTTTTAGCTTGATTACAGTAGTGTTTACGCTTCTATGAATGTTAGCTAAATGTAGAAGACTATACACCTGAAAAAGGAGGAAATTTACTGTATATAAATTACAGTTCAATGAACCTGACATAGAAAATATGCTAGCCTGACTACAAGGCACAATACCTCCATCCCATATGAACCCAACTGCATGGAGATACATTTAATGTATATCAGTTAGACTTTTTGACTGGAATTTATTGTTTTATTAGAAAATGAAAATTGTTCAGAGTGCCTGGGTGGCTGAGTTGGTTAAGTGTCTGGTTCTTGGTTTTGGCTCTGGTCATGATCTCACAGCTAGTGAGTTCGAGCCCCACCTCGGACTCTGTGCTGACACTGTGGAGCCTGCTTGGGATTTTCTCTCTCTCTCTCTCTCTCTCTCTCTCTCTCTCTCTCTCTCTCAAAATAAACAAATAAACTAAAAAAAAAAAAGAATTAAAATTGTTCTATGAAATACACACTCCTAAAAGAAAAAGTATTGAGAAGGCCAATAGGGATTTTAGTGGAAAGATGGAAAGGAGATGGAAACACGAAGTGGGGGGAGAGCAGTACAGATCTAAAGACATTTGGACTGAGGCACCCAACATCTTACACTTGAGTAGTTCAATCACAGCCCATCTAGGGAGGGACCCAGGTAAGCTCTTGATCACAGCTTGCAGGGAGTTCCCCAAATAGCCCATTAAAAGGCCCCCAAACTACCCAGTAAAAATCTGCAGGCTGACTCTGAGGAGGCAAGAGTAACTTGATGGCTTACTCAGAGAATGACTTACCAAGAAGCCACTGGAAGATGCTCAGAAGGTCTACTTGGTCAATAAGTTGGGGCAGATCCATCAGGGTGGGATCCCTGTAGATATGCTTCACTTGGGGCTTGCTGCCAACTCTTTTGCTCTTTCCTGAGGAGCCCCATAGCCACTTACAAACCAGAAGTCTAATACCATGGTGGGCTGAGAGGCAGAGTGGTAGCATAGAGCCTACAACATGTCCGGCAATAGGAATAATCCAAGGGAATCGAGTGGAATCTGTGCCCTAAGTAAGGTGTAGGATATTTAGCAGATCAGAATACAGGATGCCCAGTTAAACTTGGATTTCTGGTAACATTATTATTGTTATAATTATATTCCATGCAATACTTGAGACTTTATTTAAATAATCAAATATCATATGGAACATAGTTATATATATATGTCATATATATATGTATACAAATATATATACACATATTCAAATACTACTCAGCAATCAAAGAGAATGAAATCTTGCCATTTGCAACAACGTGGATGGAACTAGAGTGTATTATGCTAAACAAAATAAGTCAGGCAGAGAAAGACAAATATCATATGATTTCACTCATGTGGAATTTAAGAAACAACGGATGAACATAGGGGAAGGGAAGGAAAAATAAGATAAAAACAGAGAGGGAGGCAAACCATAAGAAAATCTTAAATACAGAGAACAAACTGAGGGTTGTTGGAAGTTAGGTGGGTAGAGGGATGGCCTAGATTGGTGATGGAACTGAAGAGCCTTCCCATTTTTATTCATTTATTTCCAATGCATGTAAAGATCTTAGTTGCTAAGACCTCTACATGCATTCTGTCATTTAATCTTTATATGTGCTGTTCTCTAAGGTGGGTACTATGGTCTTATATTTACAAACGAGACAACTGAAGTCTTAGAGTTTAATTAACTTCCTTTCAGAGCTCTTTTTTCCTACAGTTCTTAATTTAAAACGAGTATGTTAAAAGGAACTACTCCTTTCCTCACTTACTCATATTTCTTCCTCTCCTTCCCTGAGAGCACTTTCTTGTCTTTTCCCTTCTTATTCTTCCTCTTCCTTCTCCTCCTCCTCTCCTTCCTCCTCTCCCTCCTCCTTCTCCTTTTCTTCCTCCCTCACTTCCTCCCCCTCCCTACATCCCCTGTCCCTCCCCCCTCCTCCCCCTCCTCTTCTTCTCTTCCTCCCTCTCTTCCTCCCCCCTCCACATCCCCTGTCCCTCCCCCGCCCTTCTCCTCCTACTGTTTCATCAGTATTCCATTTGCAATGGCTCTGGCTAAAGTGAAACATGAGGAACATACCTTTTGCGGCCATCCTGTTAGCTATTTCCTTATGTTTAGAGTTTCTCTGTCATCCAAAGCTCCAGAGTCTCTACTCCAGCTCGGGTACCAGCCCTGGTCGCAGAGCTCCTGCACACGATTACATTTTCCTGGCTGCCAGGCCTCCGCTCACTTCATATTCAGAGTCCAAGTTCACCATGTCCCCTCCCAGAGCGCTCCTTCGGTCATGGTATCCGGCCTCTTTTTCTCTTTTCTGTGACCGAGTTTCCCCTTCTGCTCCAGTTTCTAGAATGAGGACCTCACCCAGTCATGGGCTGCCCCCTCCAGACTCTGTCCTGTGACCTTCCTAAAGACTGCATTTTGAATCTCCACATGTGATTTATTGCCCTACTGCCTCTTGGCTCTGATCTTCCCATCATCTATTTAAGGGCACTTTATTTATTTAGGATGATTGTGGAATGTTAAGCCTAAAAATAAAACTGCCAGTCATTTCACCAGCAAAAATGGGTTGGTGCAGGAATAGTAGGGAATTGCAACATGACAAAAGCAAGCTACAGCAAACCATAGGAAAATCCTCAAAAGGAAGGGGAGGACCACTCTTTTATCGAGAAAGGGGCGGAGCTGGGGAGGGCTGTTAGAAACAAAAAGTCCATTGGGGGAAAAAGGGAATTCTAAGTGTAGGGGCTCCTTGTTGGCTGAGTGTGACTGTCTCTCATCGGCTGGGCTGTTGCCAGGAGAGGGTGGTGAGGTGAGAAACACCTTTCTGTCTTCTGCTGGGTATTAAAGAAGGCAAAATAGTATGGCTCGAGAAGGGAGGTCTCTTCCTGTGGGCTCTGCCATCCCAGGGAGGCAGTAGGGTGTGCGAGCTGCCTGCTTTTGGCTTCCCAACACCATTTTCACAAATGAGGTTTCTTTTTATTCATTTTCCCAATAATGTATCTTCTGAGCTGGGGTACTTTTGAAAGTGAGGAGAGGCTTTATTAATTAATTAATTTGTTTATTAAATTTAAGGAAATGTATATTTATTTTTGAGAGACAGAGACAGAGAATGAGTGGGGGAGGGGGAGAGGGAGAGGGAGACACAATCGAAGCTGGCTCCAGGCCCCGAGCTGTTAGCACGGAGCCTGACACGGGGCTCGAACTCACAAACCTCAAGATCATGACCCGAGCTGAAGTCGGACACTTAACTGACAGAGCCACCCAGGTGCCCCTCTTTATTTATTTTCAACTTTATTTATTTTGAGAGAGAGAGAGCAAGTGAGGGAGGGGCAGAGAGAGAAAGGGAGAGAGAGAGAGAGAGAGAGAGAGAGAGAGAGAGAGAAAGAATCCCAAGCAGGCTCGGCATTGTCAGCACAGAGCCGGACGTGAGGCTCGAACGCACAAACCATGAGATCATGACCTGAGCTGACCTCAGATGCTTATCCGACTGAGCCACCCAGGCACCCCAGGAGGCATCATTATTTACAAATCACACTGGGAGTAGCAGGCATGACCCTGACCTCACCCTAGCCAGAGCTTGAGGTTTGCACACAGCTTGGCCGGGCACCGGATCCGGTTAGGAAAGCTGGTTAACGTTTCTATGCCATAGTTTTCTCTTCTGTGAGATTGGGTTACCCGTTGTACCTCGGCCTGGAGTCATTGCAAGGCTGAAGTGAGTTAATGCACGCAGGGCATTTAGAGCAACGACTGGTACGCAGCAATCATTCAATGCCATCAAACTACAATTTGCCTAATTTTTGTATCTTTGACGTTGGCAGACGAACCAGCCTGTCTAAGCCTGTGAGAATTGAACGTAAGGATGCGTGTGACCACCCTCCCTCCTCCAGACGCTGCTCTTACTATCTGACTTCATTCTTTTCTTACTGGGCAAGTGACTGCTCGACGCCCCCCATCCCACAATGCTTTCCCACCCATCTCCCTGTACTTCCTGCTTGCATTTCTTGGTCCAACCATATGTTAAGCAATGTCACAGGGCCAGCAGACGGTTACTCCTGCTGCCAGTTTCCTAATCAACGGCAAGCCTTGGGGACGCACAGTGAAAGCAGAGTGGTCCCAGGTGCCCGTGTGGTTGGCACACTCTGCAGTCAGCCAGCACCACATTTTCACCGACTCCTCTAGAGTGTTGCCTCAGGCAAAGGTACGTTAAGCCTGAGTCCGAAGAGGCTGCAGTTTTCCAGAAAGGACATCATCGCTATCATTACTGAGCGTCTCCTACTCGGCTTCAGAGGCAAGACGTCTTCCAACGCTTGAAGCCTCCAAGGTAAACCCTACAGATTCACTCTTCAGAGAAAGCCCCCTTTTTTCTTGTCTCCTGGGTGCCACCCAGGAGAGTCAGTGGGCCGTGAGGATGTCTGCAGAGTGTTCTGGTTGGTTGTCACGTAGAGATTTGGAACTTTCAGCTGTGAGCATGGCTTCCCCTTAGAGTCTGATTGTTCCTCTGGTGTTCAAAATGTTAGACATAATTGTCTAGTTATTTCTTTGGAAAGACACGGGCGCGGACACCACCTACACACACACACACACACACACACACACACACACGCCTCTTAGATATATATAATCCAAGTGGCTGCCGCCAAATTCGGCTGCCGGCTGTGGGAATGAGGGATGGTCTGGACACATCTGAAGTAAAGATTTAGTAAGTGAGTTTCTGCATGAGCTCAGAGGGACGGTAACGATACTCTGAAAGCCAGATTGCCAGGTTCGGGTCTCCAGTTCCTGAAATTGCTGGCCTTGTGGGTTTTGGCAAATTACTTAAGTCTTCTGGTGTTCCACTTTCTCGCCTGCAAAATGGAAAGGATCATAGCAGCAGTACCTATTTATATGGATGTGTGAGACATATGGTGGTTAAATGGGTAAAACATTTAGTGCAATGCCTGACACACACTAAAAGCCAGATAGGTGAACTTAATGGGTTCTCAGGAAATCTACACTTCTCCCATTAAAAAAAAAGCTCAATTGACCACATTATTGAACATAGTTTATTTTTCCTGAAGCCTGAAAATTCTCCCTGATATTTATAGTTATTTTATTTTTATTTATTTATTCTTTAATGTTTATTTACCTTTGAGAGAGAGAGAGAGAGAGAGAGAGAGACAGAGTGTGAGCAGGGGAGGGGCAGAGAGAGACTGAGACACAGGATCTGAAGCAGGCTCCAGGCTCTGGGCCATCAGCCCAGAGCACAACACGGGGCTTGAACCCATGAACGATGAGAGCATGACCTGAGCTGAAGTCAGAGGCTTAACCGACTGAGCCACACAGGCACCCCATTTATAGTTATTTTAAAAAATCAAGAGGTACCTGGGTGGCTGAGTTGGTTAAGCATCTGACTCTTGGTTTCAGCCTAGGTCATGATTTCATGGTTCATGAGTTCAAGCCCCACATTGGCCTTAGCGCAAACAGCACGAGCCTGCTTGGGATTCTCTCCTCCCGCCCCTCCCATCTCTGTCCCTCCTCTGCTTGTGCTCTCTCTTTCAAAATAAATAAATAGGATTCTTGCTCTCTCCTCTCTCTCTGATTCTCCCCTACTCAAGCTTTCTCTCTCTCTCAAGAAAAATAAATAAATAAACTTAAAAAATAGATGATAGATTTCCTCCTTCCAGAGCTACTCGGGAGTTTCTCTGTATGAGAGGCTCCAATCCTCACAAACATATTTCACATTATCATTCATAAGGCATGGCTACATCAAGCTGGACCAAAAGTTCATTTATTTATTAAGCATGTATTTGCTGAGTGCACAGCATGTGACAAACACAGATCTAGGCCCTGGGGTTACCAGGATGGGAAGACATCAGATACAGGTGAACATCCAGTCAGTTGAGGTTCAGACACGTAGTAGTAGGAAAAGGGAAGCAGAGGGCAGGGCGTTCTGAGGTAATAAAGGGGAGGCTTCCTCCAGACCCGGCTGGGACTCAAGATGGCTTCCCTCAGGAAAGTGTGGCATGTGGACTGAGAGTCAGTCTGGAAGAAGAGCAGAAATTTTCTAGGTGGAGCTTGAGGGAAAACGTGTTTCAGGAAGAGAGGAATAATACTGAGAAGGAGAGTTGAAGACTTTTGAGAACTTGATGCTTGGGGGGCATTAAAAGAAATAAAACATGGCTGGACAGAGCTGTGAGATAGGGAGGGGGAGGCGTGAAGCTAGACTAACAGGCAAGCAGGTATCTGATCATGAAGGAGCACCGCTCTCCACATTAATACATTTTAGCGAGGTAGATATCTTATGTAAAATATAGTTGTATTTCCCAGGGCATGTGGTTGGCTGTCAGTGAAGCATGCAACTCTTGATCTTGAGGTGGTGAATCTGGGCCCCATGTTGGGTGTGGAGATCACTTAAAAAAGAATAAAATCTTTAAAAAAATGTATATATATACGTATTTCCCAATGGATAAATGTTAAGCCTGAGCTTTGCAAGGTGATGTTCAACATAGATGAGAGAGGGATTTGAGGGAATTAAAAAAATTTTGTTTTACGTTTGTTTATTTTTGAGAGTGAGAGAGACAGAGCACGAGCAGGGGAGGGGCGGAGGGAGAGGAAGACACAGAATCCAAAGCAAGCTCCAGGCTCTGAGTTGTCAGCAAGAGCCTGATGTGGGGCTCGAACTCATGGATCTCGAGATCATGACCTGAGCTGAAGTCAGACGCTTAACCGACTGAGCCACCCAGGTGGCCCTATTTGGCCATTCTTATTATTATACATCCTGACCAGGATTACATTAGGTATTTATTAAAATAGACTTTGCTGTCAACTTTTTGATATTTCCTCCTTCTTGGATTCCGTGCATAGTGTTGAACATGGAAGGTAAGGGTTCCTTGTCATTCTGTATTTATCAGTGTTTAAACAGAGCATGTACCTAAATGCTAGCATGGAAATCAGTATTGGCAGGACATTTCAACGAGAGGTAAAATAGCAATTTCCAATGTGATAAAGTTAAAGATAGAATGTGTTCTGACTTTCACCTTCTTAGTGCCTTTGTGAATAAATAAGCATGACACATACCCTTTATGATAGAGAACTGGAAAGGTAAACCTTATCCTGAAAGGAAGCAGCATGGATCTAATCTGATAAAAGTGAGTGAAATTATTAGAAAAATAGATCTGCCGTACAATTTGCAACAAACAGTAGAAATTAAGAAACCATTTTAAACTCAAAGTCAATAGTTTTGGCAGAATTCAGCAGTATATAATGGGTTTGTAGTTAATCTCTTTTTTCTTTAAAAAAAAAAAAGCTTTTTTTAAGCTTATTTATTTATTTTGAGAGAGACAGAGAGCAAGTGGAGTAGGGGTAGAGAGAATCCCAAGCAGGCTCTGCACTGTCAGCACAGAGCCTGATGTGGGGCTTGAACTCATAAACTGTGAGTTGTGACCTGAGCCAAAATCAAGAGTCAGACGCTTAACCGACTGAGCCACCCAGGTGCCCCTGTGGTTAATCTCCTACTGTCCACCTCATCAGTTGTAAAAGTAGAGAAGCATTTTGCAATCACTTTGTGTTGGAGAAGCCTGTTATCAGTTATTTTACTAGCAAAAATGGGTTTATTCAGGAAGAGTAGAGAATTGCAATTTGGGACAAGCAAGCTAACACAAAATCTTATGTGAGTCCAGACAACAAAGAGAAGGAACTGCTCTTTTTATAGAGGGAAAGAGGGGAATTAGGAGTTACTGTTATACACAAAAAGTCCCTTGCAGCAGACTGGGACTTGGAAATAGAGTAGCTTTTAGTTGTGACAGCCTCTTGTTGGCTGGGCTGCTCTTCTCTGGGATAGTAAAGTGGTATTGACTTGGAAGATGCCAAGTGCTTCTCTTCCTGTTGGGTCTACAACTGAGGAGGAGGGACAGGGCACGAGAAGCCCCTGTTGTGGCATCCTGACTCCATCTGAAACAAGTTTCCCTTTATCAGTTTTCCCACTAGGAAGTTATATTGCTCAAGATTGAACATACTGTGTGTGTATATATATATATATTTTTTTTTTTAATTTTGTTTAGTTTATTTATTTATTCTTTAAAAAAAAATTTTTTTTTCAACGTTTTTTATTTATTTTTGAGACAGAGAGAGACAGAGCATGAACGGGGGAGGGGCAGAGAGAGAGGGAGACACAGAATCGGAAACAGGCTCCAGGCTCCGAGCCATCAGCCCAGAGCCTGACGCGGGGCTCGAACTCACAGACCGCGAGATCGTGACCTGGCTGAAGTCGGACGCTTAACCGACTGCGCCACCCAGGTGCCCCTATTTATTTATTCTGAGAGAGAGAGAGAGAGAGAGAGAGAGAGAGAATCCCAAGTCACTGAAAGTGCAGAGCTTGATGTGGGGCTTGAACTCATGAACCATGAGATGGTGATCTGAGCTGAAACCGAGTCAGACATTTAACCAACTGAGCCACTCAGGCGCCCCCAGTGTATATTTTAGCGACACATCTTTTTTTTTTTTTTTTTTTTTTTTTTTTTAGGCAGAGTATGAGTTAAAGTTAACATTTACCAACTGTCTATTAGGTTAGGGACTTCAGACCTTATCAAAGTTGCCTCTTGCCATGTTAATATGAAATTAAAATTATTTTCATTTTACATATGTGAACACTGAGGCTCCCATTACTAGATCACACAACTAATAAGTGGCCAAATTTGGATTTAGGTTCGTCTCTTCCACGGTGCTTAAACTCTTTCCGCTGTACCGAACGGTGACCTAGAACGGTATCTTCCATATAGTACTATATAGCATAACGATTAAAAAATGTTCAACCTTAAAGTAGAACGTCCCTAATAGAGCTGAACTCAGTTATGAGCTGTGTTAAGTGTGGGTAAGTTATCTGACCTCTCTATGCCTCAATTTTTTCATCTTTAAAATCGGAATAATAATATCGCAACATAGATTGTTGGGAGGATTAAATATGTTAACACGATCACAGCAACCAGACAGTACCTGGCATGTAGTAGCAACTCAATAAATTATACTTCTTGTTATTATAAGGAGGTGACCAAAGTCATTTTCCTCAACCAAGAGATCAACTCTCAGTGAAACCATCTGTCTGGTTGTCCAGGATTGATTTGAAGAAAGAGGGGCTATGTAATGTATACATACATATAAAAATGAGAAAGGAATCACAGTTCACTGTTTCAAAGTTATGTGAGGCACTCAGACTTACTACAGTAGTTTGATGGTGTCTACTACTCCAAGACAAAATGAAATTCAACAATGTAAATTGATGCTCCATTTGTGGAGAGTCATTTTGATGTATGGACGGAAATGAACCCTTCTGTTGCACTCAAAAAATTGTAGCTGGTGGGGAAAGGGAAAACATCAAACCTTTGGATTTCTTTTCTGTGATAGCCATCAATAACCCCAGATGGCCTCCCGAGGAGATGAGAATGCAGAACTGGAGGCAGCCTCAGCAGGTGGTACCCCAGCGAGCCAGGTGGAACCAGAGGTGGTGAATAACTCTGTCTACCAGCCCATTAATGGATCACAAAATCAACAGAAGGAGAAGTTACAGGCGCTTGGGGTAGGTCATCTTTAGTTTACAAATTGGTTTAAGACAGAAGAAAATAAATAGCATGTGGAAAACCTTGTCCTCATCAGGAGAGATTTCTGAATTATTCATCACTAAGTCAATAATGTTGCTTCTTTAAGAAAAGACTGGGACCCATTTTAGACCTGGGGAGTAGGAACTGTCCTGTCAGCATTGGAGAATGGACTCCAGTCTGACCACCACCTCGGGAGGCTGAGTTCTTATGAATGCCTTCCGTATTTTAGATCTAAAAATTGGATTGACGAAAGCTTGGATGAACTGCTGTTTAATGTCTGAGTGCCTTCATCATACTATGGCCCCAAGGTGTGCTAGGAAGATATTTGACCCCATCTGTGTTGCCAGCCATATTGCCTCTAGTTTTCTACCACTGTCTGGAAGGAGTTTGTGAGAATGGACAGGAGGAGGGAGAGACGTGGTGATGAAGGGCTGCCATTGGGATCGGTGGGAATGGCATAGAACAAAAACCTCCCAGAATAAGGCCTTGCCCAGTTAAGCTTGACATTGTCATCATTTCCAGCACTGATATCTCCTTTCTGAAGAAAATTCAAATGGTCTCTTCTCCATGGACACTAGTACATGACCATTATGCTTTTTTTTTTTTTCTTTTTTCCTTCTTATAGGCCGTCCAGATCCTGAATGGAGCAACAATTCTGGCTCTGGGTGTTTTTATAGGTTCCTCACAAAGCATATTTCGTCCCTTCCGCCAGTTTTTCTTGGTCTTCTACACAGGCTACCCACTATGGGGTGCTGTTTTTGTGCGTATTCATGTTCCCCTGACCATAGATCATTTCTTAGATACCACTGCTAGAAATGTGTTAGATTATTAAAGTGTTGTTTTTAGGTTATTTGGAGATTGCATGCTGTGGGTTTGATTTGTAATTCCTTACACAACTTTTAAAAACAAAGTGCCTTCCTGAGTAAGAGAAATCACATTTGCTGAGTACAAATTAAGTCTCAAACATTAACTTGATGTATTCATGCATTAAATCCAGCTATTACATTTATAGATGCTAAGAAAATCAAATGAAAAATGAGTATTGGTGAATTGTCTTGTGCAGTCAAGAGAGTCCTGGTTTGGGAGATAAGAGATTTGCCTGCTGATTACAGTCTGGAAATCAGAAGACTGATTTCCCCTATTTGAGTCAAAACGGAATCAATAAAATAGGCTTTGGTTCTAGGTGGTTTTAAAATTTATTTGAATAAATAAATTTGTTATTTGATTATCAACTACCTGATGTTTTCTTTTTAAAAAGATAATTAGTTGGAACTATTTGCTAACCAGACACTAATTTTTTTGTCTTTGTTTTTTCTTGTCTATTCTGGTGTTAGACCTTTGAGAATTTATAAGTGTTCGGTCTCAGACTACCATGAAATCCAAGATGGGCAAGTTTAGTTGAAAATAGTAAATGGAACATGTAATTGGCAAATGAAGAAGATATAAATTTATAGCAAATCTGGGCTCTAATTTATTCGTGAGTTTAGTTTTTCAGAATCATCGACCTTCAGATCTTCTTTAAAACAAAATTGCTCATAATTTGGCAACAATCTCATATGCTGACAAAAGATGACATTCAGTTTCTGGATGCAGTATAAAACACGTAATTTGGATTTAACATTTCTGAAATTTTTAGATAGTTCCTACTATCATTTTGATGAAATACTTGGAGTCTGAATTTTTCTAGAAAACCTGAAGTACACATTTTCTCTGCATAATGAATCCTGACTATCTAAATGGAAAACTTCCATATTGTATAAGAGAGGATGGTGAAGTGTTTCAGTTATTCCATCAGGAAAGAGTTTTCTTTTCTCAGAAAGCTGGGGTCAGTATGTTGGGAAAATGTGGTCAGGAAGCCAGAGCTCATTCTTTGAAAGCGTCCTCAGCATGAAGGTTCAAATCTGACCATTGGATTCCCATCGCTGGAAGCTTTGCCCCAGCTCTGTCTATCGCTGATGGAGTAAAGTCTAAGATCCACGACATTATCTGGCCTTACCTGCAACTACACCCCTGTCTCCCTCCCCTTCCCTCTGTATACGGGCCCTGCTGTTTATTGACCGTGTGCTTCCTTATATGAACCAATCTTCCTCTTACCCATCCTTATTGGCCTTTGAGAAAAATATCTAAGTTCTTACCCTTTAGTTTCTTCAGTAAGATAGTAGAAATAACATGGGGGCCCTCTTTTTGGGCCATTTTTAAATGGGGAAAAAATACATAAAAACCTTAGCTATTGTTAATAATACAAGTGCTTTAGGTGTGCCGGGCCAATTTCCAAGACCTCATCAAGTATCATTTCATTCCATCCCCATATAGCTATAAGGTCAGTAATATTAACATGGGGATATGCACATCTCTATTTTACAGAAAAAGAAAGTAGGCAAAAACTGAGCCTAGGTGACTGAATGAATACAAGCTGAAGATAGGGTCAGGGTGCATATGTTCTCGACCATAAAGCTCTAGTGACCCTGAACTTTCTCGTGATAACCATCTTGTTATTTGACGTGGAATCCGAAGCCTGTTCCTTTGTGTTCAGGCAGAATATTCGAGAATTGAATCTATGGAGCCAGCTCTTGCTCTCCATGATTTTGGCAACTTTGCCCTCAAACCATAGGCGTGGCTCGGCAAATTGTAAGAATTTGTGGGGTATAAAACAGCATGAAATTTTGAGAAAGCCATCAACTTGTAGAGAATTCACTTTATAAAATTAGAGTCATGAAAATAATAGCTTATCAAAATAATCATTTAAAATGAGTGGGTATAGTGATGTAGACAGACTTGCTGAAGTTCTTTCAGAACATCTAATCCAATAAATCAAACCCTCATCTGAAGCTTGAGTCAGAATATGAGAATGACGTTATATATGCATGTGTATGTAAATAAATATTATTTACATTTAATATAAGTATAAGCATAAAGATAATTATATCACATTACATATATGTCTTTATCTTATGTTTTTAAAGTATGCACGCTCATATAATGTATAAAAACAGATGTAATAAAATATCACATGTTTGCTCAAAATTTTAACTAATTTAAAATTTTATTCATACGAAATGATGAGCAACATCGAGTATAATTCTCTGTGATAGAGTGTGAATTTTAGAAAGAAATTTTATGCAACCATTGCTAGATATCTACTAATTGACGGAGGACAAAATGAAAATGGTTGAGACTTAATGTTCTCTTATCTGTTTCATTTCCTGTGTTTAAACAGTTTATTGTTTCAGGATCCTTGTCTGTTGCAGCTGGGAGAAAACCCACAAGAAAGTTGGTAAGTGGCAGTTCTTCCTGTATTCCTATGATTGTGGAACTAGAAATAAGTTACCCATTAATAACAAGAGAGTAGAGGTTGGTGAATTCAACTGAGACACCGAGTCTTGTGTAATGCACAAGAAAATTCTAAGGCATTCAGATGGTAAATTATCAGAAAATCATGGAGATTGTGAATGATTCCTGGGATGGTTACTTTGAATATTTGATGAATCTGAAGCTCAGAAAAAGGCTTCTTGATTTTTGTGTGTTGTGAAACTTGACTAATTCTAACTACTTTGAGTGTACCCTTTCCCACCACTAAGTCCACACCCAAAAGCCAAAAGTTCTATTCCTTTAGTGATTCCTTATACACTTCATAAGTCCCTGTTATGTGTTCTCACTAAATCATCTCTCTGCCAGCTACACGCCTTTCCTAGCTCATTCACTCTGCCTTCTCCATGGATGGCCACCTTGAACACCAATCCCTTTTCTTTTACCTTTATTCTCTGTTGATGACCTTGCTCCCTATTCTGAGAAACCCAAGCCCTTAGAAAAGAACATTCAGATGCCCTCTCTAACATCCACTTCACAGAAAGGTCTGAACCGATTCGTTTTTCATTCTAACTTCTTACCGTAGGTGACTCTGATTTTCTTCAAAGCTGTCATCCCTATTTGAATACTAGATTCTGTTCCTTTTTTTCCCACCTGAGTGCATCACTCCAAATGTCTTTCTGCTAGATTTTTTCAATCAGCCTATCAGCATCCAGTTACTAATCTAAGCAGAAAAAAAAATACCTTGACCTTATTTTCTCCTGATAGCTATGGGCACAATTTGCTTTTCCTTCTGTAGTTAAACTCCTCAAAGGAATTATCTACACTCTGTCTCCAGTTCCAATCTACCCAGTAAGGGCTTTATTTTCCAATAAGGCTTTATTGTCTTCCCTACCTATCGAGTAAGAACTTCCAATCTACCCAGGAAGGGCATTGTTTTATAATAAGGCTTTATTTTCTTCCCTGTTACATCTTTGTAACCACTCTCCTTAAGATCACTACTGATTTCTCTGTTGGCAACGCAGAGATCAATTCCCGGTCCTCATCTAACTTGATTCATGGGCAGCATTTAGTACGCAGTGGATCACTCATTCCTCCTTCCAATCATTTCTTCATTTAGCTTCTAGATCACTTCCATTAGCTGGTTTCCTCTTGTCTTTTCAGTGTCCCCTTCTCAATCTCCTTTCCTTTGCTTCTCTCTGACCTTCAAAAGTTGGGGTGCCCCAGAACTCAATTCCTTGTTACCTGCCCTACTCACTCCTTTGGTGACCTCATCCATGCTCCTGGCTTCAAGTGACATTGCATGCCCACAACCCTGAAATAAACACTTCCAGCCTAGATCTCCCTCTGGGCAACAGGCCGGTGGATCTCATTGCTTCCACTTAAGAGTTCTAAAATCTCCCAAACTCTATCCTAATCTTCCTCCTCCAACCTTCTCCCTCCATTTCCTCCCCATATCAGCTGATGGCACTCCCTCCTTCCAGATTCCCAGGCCCAAACCCTGAGGATTATCCCTGACTTCTCTTTCTTTGACAATCTTGAATCCAATTGATTCACACATCCTGTTGGCCGTATGTTCAAGCTAAATCTGACTTTGACTGTTTCTCATCCAGTCAGACACCATCTTTCTTATCCGGGTTCCTTGCTTCTACCGCTGGCCCTGTCTACACTAGTCCTGCTTGAGACCTCAGTGCTCCCATTAATCTAACTGCATTGCCCCTTTGCTCAAAATCCTCTAGGGACTCTATATTTTCCTCAGAGTAAGAACCAAAGTTCTTCTTAAGACCCGCAGGTCTTAGATGGGGGTTTAAATGAATTGCTACCAAAGGAAGGAAGCATGTGCTTCCTATATTAATTGAAAATTCCTGTTCTTTTTTTAGGTGGAACACAATTTTGGAATGAATATTGCCAGCGCTACCATCGCTCTAGTTGGGTTTGTTTTTGTCTCGATCAATTTAGCAGTTAATAAGTATTCTCTCAAGGGATGTCTGTCTTCACAGTCACTGGACTTATGCATTTGCATGGGCGTCTTATCAAACGTATGTTTTCAAAAATTATGTTTAATTATAAAATATTCCAAATGATCTCAAATGTACAGAAGAATATCATATCGGGTATCATGCTACCTTGATTTGAATCCGGGCTTTGTCACTTATTAGCTCTACAATGAAGGGCAAATTAGATAGTGTTTCAATGTGCTCATCTTTTTTTTTTTTTTTTTTTTTTTAGTTTTTGAGAGAGAGAGAGAGAGAGAGAGAGTATGAGTAGGGGAGGAGCAGAGAGAGAGGGAGACACAGAATCTGAAGCAGGCTCCAGGCTCTGAGCTGTCAGCACAGAGCCGGATGCGGAGCTTGAACCCACAAACTGTGAGATCGTGACCCGAGCTGAAGTCGGATGCTTAACGGACCGAGCCACCCAGGCGCCCCAATTTGCTCATCTTTGATATGAGGATGGTAATAGTATCAATCTCACAGGGTTGATGTGAGGGTTAAACAAGTTCATATTTGATGAGCAATTAAGACAGTGCACCTTGGGGCGCCTGGGTGGCTCAGTCGGTTGAGCGTCCGACTTCGGCTCAGGTCATGATCTCACGGTCCATGAGTTCGAGCCCCACATCGGGCTCTGTGCTGACAGCTCGGAGCCTGGAGCCTGCTTCGGATTCTGTGTCTCTTTCTCTCTCTGCCCCTCCCCTGCTCGCACTCTGTCTCTCTCTCTCAAAGATAAGTAAACATTAAAAAAAATAAAAAAAAACCCAGTGCACATTGTGTTATAATATTAGTATTTATTGCTGCTGCTACTATTACACTCCCCAGAGAGATTAAATGAAATTTTTTAAATTTCATATCTTACTTAATAAAACTGACTTGGGAGATTTACAGTGTTCTCTGTGACCTGGGAGTTTTGAATCATGAGTCACCGAAGTTTGGAATGTGGTACTTCACGTTGGAATTTTGGGGGTATATTATTTTTAAAGGGAAGCTCCCTAAGAAACTTTTCAAATGATGTTGTTGTTTGCGTTAGATATTCTCCCTCTTCTGAGGTCAATTTAGAATTAAGGTTTTCCTTTAAATTTGCCTTTTTTTTTCCGTGATGACCTATTTGATGACCTATTTTTACTGCCTGACTCCCAGTCCTCCTGTTTGCTGGCAAAGAAGTTTGTGCCTCATTTTTTTTCTTTCTGAAATGTATTGTTAATTATCTAAGTTTATATTTCTATGGGTCTGGGTTTTTTGTTGTTGTTGTTGTTGTTTTTTTTTCAGGTGGGTTTTGTAGTATTTTCCTTCTGGAACAATCTTGTGTTTGCTTCTCCTTCGAGGTGCCTCAGTGATAATAGCAGGATCGCTAGTCTAGTAATTTTGTGTTTAATATTTCAGTTTAGTGTTTAGTTTCTAGGGATGGCATAGACACATAAACCTTCTAATAAAATCCCATTAATGAAATGGTGGGGGGTCATTTTTGTCCATTGTTCTGAACTACCTACTCGTTTCTTTAGTTGGCTATGACTCAGATTCCTAAACGTTAGCAAGAATATCAGAATTTTGCCTTTACAGCCTCTTCAGCTGTGACCACTTCACGTGGTTGATAAAAAATGCAATGTATCTCTCTCTCCAGGTAAATTTTTTCCATTTATCTATTTATTATTTACTTATTTTTAAAAAAATTTTTTTAACATTTATTTTTGAGACAGAGAGAGACAGAGCATGAACAGGGGAGGGTCAGAGAGAGAGGGAGACACAGAATCTGAAACAGGCTCCGGGCTCTGAGCTGTCAGCACAGAGCCCGATGTGGGGCTCGAACCCACAGACCGCGAGATCATGACCTGGGCCGAAGTCAGACGCTCAACCGACTGAGCCACTCAGGCGCCCCATTATTTACTTATTTTTAAAGTTTATTTATTTATTTTGAGAGAGAGAGAGAGGGTACGCATGGGAAAGGCAGAGAGAGAGAGGGAGAGAGAGAATCCCAACCAGGGCAATGCTGTCAGCAGGGAGCCCAACATGGGGCTTGATCCCATGAACCGTGAGATCATGACCTGAGCCAAAATCAAGAGTCAGACACTTAACCAACTGAGCCCCCCAGGCCCCAGTTTCTATGTTTTTAGGTTGATGAGGTGTCTCTTAAAGAGTGTTGGTGTGTGCCTGTGTCTTAAACCTAATCTATGGTTCACTTTGTTCTGTTTTAAGGGAGGGAGATGTTATATTTGGTTTCTTGATGACATGTTTTCCCTCTGAATGTTTGTACTATGTGTCATATGAGGCATCATATCTCCTAGGGCATCATGTCTCTAATGCTCATCCTTACCTTGCTGGAATTATGCATCAACATCTCTGTTTCAGCCATGTGGTGTGCAGAAAACAAATGTAATTCCAGAGAGGTGAGTTTGTTTCCATGACTAATAATTCACATGGTCTGCTAAGGTTTAAGGTTCTCTCCGACTTCCAGAGTTGAAAAGATATACTTTTATGTAGTAAGGATTTGTGGGGTTCCTGGAGTTAGAGACGGTGTGAAAGTGAGGGATGGAATGAAGGCTGGAAAAGGATTCTGATGTGAAAATCTAACCGGAAACAATATATTTAAAATAATATTCAATACATTTATAACATCACAGTATGATCTTATAGTAATATAATTAGTGTGATAATAAATGACAATATCAATAATAATACAGTTACTACAATATAATAATATAATAATAATATTTAACATATTTTTATACAGATATAATTAAGTTCAATAATTTCCATGTAACCTGTCAGTTTCTAACTGTATACCCAGGAAAAACCATGAATTCTTTCTAGATTTTAGGTAACTCACCTATAAGATGAAAACATTTTCATTGTCTTCTGACATTTGTTGTGAGGACTATGTATATAAAACTTTAGCATAGTAGTAATCAGTGAACACATATTATTGACGATAATCATGATGATTAAGGAAGGGATGGAAGGAGAGGGAGATGATGATCCTTTTCTTGGAAACTGATGTTTTATTTTCCAGGCGATTTCCTCACCTGGTAATTCTGTGTAAGCAGAAATGCCTCCTAATGAAACTAAATCTGAGAGCAAGGAAGTTCAACCTCAACTCTCCAAGGAGTCAGAGCTTCATCAAAGACCTCAGGAAGACAGGAGCCTCCTCTCTTTACGGCACGAATCAAGAGAAACTTGAATTTCTGACTCAACTTTTTTGTTTTTGTAAATTCTGTGCTCACCACTCCAAAGTTGTTCCCATAATCGGTGCTCTTTCTTCTTACCCACCTACCCCATTGCCTTACAAGGTTTAAAGGAGGCAGGCAGAATAATTCCCGTTTTATGAATTCTCTCTAAATCCAACTCCCAACCACCCATTGAGAAGGAAAACGAGTCAGATGTTTTTTGCATTGCAGAAAAATGCTTCTTGACTTTAGCTGACGTCAGCATTGTAAAAACTCAAATAAAAAAATCATCATTATCATCGTTAAGATCGTTTTTTTCTCACATTTGAGGGGGGTAGGGTCATGTCTCAGAGGTTTTATTTCGGTCAGCTTCTGAGATTCCCACAAGCCCTGATATGTAAACGATGGTGTCGATCGGGGACTTTGAGAGCAATATCAATCAACATTTGTTCTTCAAAGGATGGCGAGAAACTGTAAAACGGAGAAGGAATAAGGGCTTTAGATCCTTACAGATCTGGGTTTAAATTGTGGTACCGTCACTTGTTACCTGTGTGAAGTTGAGCAAGTTACTTAAGCTCCCTGACCTGTTTTTCCTCATCCATAAAATAGGTGTAATATCAATGGACTACCTCATCGGTTGTTATAAGGCTTCAGCCCTTGTAAGTGGTACGTAGAACCACAAGTCCTAAGTGGCCGTTGTTGGTGCCGCCACTGCTGTTAAGGCTGGGGTGGGACGGTGGTCAGATGTGCAGGGAGGATGGCAGAAACCCTCACTTCCATTGTGGCTCCTCCCATCCCCCTGGTGACATCAATGGCTGTCTTTTTAAGGTGGCAGTTTGATGTTAAGTCTCCTCCTGATGTATCTGGTTCCCGATTTATCTTCTGCTGAAGCGCTTATGTTTCAGATTTAGAAATTAATTCCCCTCTCTTGATACTGAGCTGAGTCATTCATAATGTCTGTAAGTTCATACCCATAGGCTATTCTTAGCATCATGTTTACCACATGGGCAAAAATTCTTTCATACGCTTCTCTACTAATTGTTGCCTCTCTTCTTCAGAACACACACACACACACACACACACACTCATTATATAATATTGGTCCCTGGACCAATATTATATATATCATATATATACATATATATATATATATTATGTTTTTTAATCCATTCAGCAATATTTAGGGAATGTCTACTATGTGCATGCGCTGTGTGAAAAGTTTGATGTGCAATAGAGAATGATATATAGTCTCTGCTCTCAGGTTGCTCATAGTGGGGGATTTAGACCCAATGGAAATGTGTAATTACAACATGCAGTAATAAGGGCTGTGGTAGGAAAAATATAGGAATCTTGGGAAGACATAGGGAGAATTTCTAACCTGGGTTAGAGGGGATATCATTTTTTTAGAAGACTTTTCTTCTAAAATGAGGTCTTAACGATTACTAGAATTTGCACGATGAAGGGGGATTCATGCAAATGTCTTTCAGCTGAAGAGAATTGGGGATATCCAAGGAACTAACAGGAGAGTTTAGTGTATCTAACTTTGATGTGTGTGGGAAAGATGGCAAGATAAAACTTTGGAGAGAGAAAAAGCACACACTTCACAGGAGACCATAAGACAGAGCAACTCTAGGAGTCTTCAGAAGCAGTTGAAAATTTCTGCAGTGGTGTCGAGCGGGCTTATATCGACTTGTGAGAGCTGATTTTAAATTTGCAGGGACCGCAAGTTAACATATTTTTGGTAGCTGACAATTGGCTATGGTGGTAGTATTTACACCTCAGAGATTGGTAGAAGCCACAGTGGGACATGCTTAGAGGCAACCAGTCCAGACTGGAACAAGGGCAGACAGGTGATCCAGGAAATAATCTGTGCTACCTTATTCTCCAGGGTTAGCAATGGGAAAAAGAGGATTGACAGGCAATTTATACCACACTTGGAAGGTACTGGGAGATAAAATTACGTTTGCTGGGCACCTGGGTGGCTCCATCAGGTAAGCATCCGACTCTTGATTTTGGCTCAGGTCATGATCTCCCGGGTCATGAGCTTGAACCCCAGGTGGGGGTCTGCACTGACAGCACGGAAACTGCTTTGGGATTCTCTCTCTCTCCCTCTCTCTCTGCCCCTCCTGTCCTCAAAATAAACAAACATTAAAAAAATTACATTTTCACCAATAAGCCGATAAAGAATAGGAAATTGTGAAAAGTTTGGAATAATACTGAAAACAGTAAAAAATGAATTTGAGCAAATATCCCAATATAGTTATTTTAGGAGGGCAGCGGGAAAGGCAGAGGATTCAGGAAATCTCACAAGCTCATCATCCATACGAGGAATACGAGTTGATGTCTGCCCCTTGCCCATGATTCTAGGTGTCTCATATTCTCCCCACTAAGCAGATGTTTTTGGTCACGAGAGAACAAATATATTACATGCGTATGATTTTCCCTGTGAAAGTGCCATTTGGGGAGCTGGAAGGAGTGTGAGCAGATAAAGAATGAACATGTGCAGGACCTTGGCAGTTCAGTGGCCCAGACTGGCAGATAAGCTCCAATTTCAAAGAAGGGTTCAAGGAGATTTTAAGCACCTGAGGCAGTCTGTGTCAATCTTTCTCTTCCCATTTCTGGAGTCATGTAAATGAAGAGAAAAAGGTTTTCTTTTTTTTTTAGAGCCACCTGGCCTGTTTTTCTTATTTAAAAAGAACAATATTTTCTTATTTCCTTCCTTCCTTTCCTTCCCAGTTTCCCAGGGAATCCTGGAGTTTGGTGTCAGTTGTGGCCTCTCTGGGCCTCTCATCCTTATTTATTTATTTATTTAAAATTTTTTTTTTTAATGTTTATTTTTGAGAGAAAGAGAGAGAGAGAGACCGAGCATGAGTGGGGGAGGGGCAGAGAGAGAGGGAGACACAGAATCTGAAGCAGGTTCCGGGCTCTGAGCTGTCAGCACAGAGTCCGACACGGGGCTCAAACCCACGAACCACGAGATCATGACCTGACCCGAAGCTGGATGCTTAACCTATTGAGCCACCCAGGCATCCCTCTGTTGTATTTTTTGAACCCATACTCTGGGTTGTAGAAACCAGAGGGTGGGTAGGGGGAGACAGAGAGAATAAGGCTGTAATAATTCCTTTGGGAGTATCAGAAAATATCCGCTAAGAGATAGCAACTTTCCATTTGTAACATGCAAACTGGTGCCTACTTATCTCAAGGAAACTGAGCATTCAGTTTGAGAAAACAGTTGTTCAGATGGGATCTGAAAGCAAATTTCTTCTGAGTTTGGAAAGACAAATCCAGTGTGTAGTGTGTACCTGGAGAAGAAGCTTCGCTCGTGGAAAAGATGTCGCATGGATGGAAAGTGCCTGCAAATACACTGCCCGGAGGAGGAAATGCACGGCCTGCGGGAAACCTTTAACTATTATCTCTTCCTTTCAGGCAGAGGCATGATTAAAACTCATCTGGACGATTTTGCCTCCACCAAAACAGGAAAGTCATGTTGGCCTAGGTTTCAATGTTCACGATTGTGAAAGACAACAGTGCGTGCTGAAAAGACCCACATGTGGGTCCAGGAGAGGGTAGGCCTCTCAAGAACGGTGGGAAGAGGGGGCTGGTGAAACCCACATATGAAACAGTCTGGAAGCCTGAAGATATGTCTTCCGTTTCTGATCTGCACTTTGCTATTGAAAATTCTTGCAAACGAGTATCCTGTCCGAACACCACAGACCATCCTCCATTTATTTCCCGTCTAAATCTCAAGCCTAGTCTCTAATTTTTTGCTGCATGCCTCATGCACTATTCCGGGCTCCCAGGAAACACCATCAACAGGCATTTCTTCAGGCAATTTGCCAGCAGATGTGGTCTCATTTCACTGAGGGAGAGGCAAGCAATTTTAAATCCTGGCTCAAATGATACTTGGCTCAGGGAATCTCTTCCTTGAACGCTGCGTAGCCCTTATCAGGTAGAGTTGTTACAATCTCCTGTGTTTCCAGCGGCATCTGACATATTGGAGACCTGATCTCATTTATCTACGTCCTACTCTGCTAGCTTGTGAGGGTGAGTGGGGCCAGTGCTGGGACCATGGTATCCACCCCTGCATGCTCGGTGACAGAGCAGTGCCTGACTCAGAGCCTGATGTCCTTTTTGGATAAATATGTAAGTAAACGAGTGTTCTTTCTTTTCTTTCTTTCTTTCTTTCTTTCTTTCTCTTTCCATTTGCAAAAGATTTATTATTTTAATTTAATTTAATTTAATTTAATTTAATTTTATTATGAATATAATTTATTGTCAAATTGGCTTACATACAACACCCAGTGCTCATCCCAACAGGTGCCCTCCTCAATGCCCATCACCCACTTTCCCTTCTCCCCCCCCCCTCCCCCCTCAGTTTGTTCTCTGTATTTAAGAGTCTCTTGTGGTTTGCCTCCCTCCCTCTCTGCTTGTAACTATTTTTTTCCCCTTCCCTTCCCCCATGGTCTTCTGTTGAGTTTCTCAAGATCCACATATGAGTGAAAACATGATATCTGTCCTTCTCCGATTGACTTATTTCACTCAGCATAATGCCTTTCAGTTCCATCCATGTTGCTGCAAATGGCAGGATTTCATTCTTTCTCATTGCCAAGTAGTATTCCATTGTATATATAAACCACATCTTCTTTATCCATTCTTCAGTTGATGGACATTTAGGCTCTTTCCATAATTTGGCTATTGTTGAAAGTGCTGCTATAAACATTGGGGTACATGGAAGGAGTGTTATTTCTTAATTCCAATAAGACATTGGTTAGGTCCACAGGTTCCCAGAGGCACAGTGGGAAGATGGCACATGGGTTAGTAAATTTCTGTCATGAAAGTTATGCTTGTATATCATGTAATGTCCTCTGTTCACACACATATCTCAGTTTCCTGGAGAATGAGGGGGGATTTTATCACATCTCAGAGACACTTTGCAGGTGACTGACTAGAGGTGCAATTTGTAGTATCTCATGGTTTAAGGAAGAGCCACTCTGGGTTATGTCTGTAGTTAAACTCAAATGAAACAATCCCAGATCTGTGAATCTTAACCTGTGCATTCATTTGTCTAGCTAGTTATGCTATTAAAATGAGCACCTTCATTCAGCTGGGACCCTAATTTAGATACCTTGCTCGGTCCGATGCTGCTTCGATCGGCCTATAAGATTTATTACCAAGTTCACGCCCCTCATTTCTCCATGGCTGCATCCTCACCATCACAGAAATCAAAGCAGCAGAGTCAGTGTAACATTTAGCAGCTCGTGGAGTCTTTCGTGTGAACACTTAGCTGCCACACTCTATCAGGAAAGGCCCACAGCATTCTTCCTGTCCAGTCTTGGAGCCTGTCTGCTGCAGACTCATACATATAGTGTCCAAAAGTCAGGAAGAGAGAGAAAGACAATAAATATTGAAGTCAGAGACCAATTCAGAGATCCAGAGGCTAAGACACACTTGCAGACAGTGTTTCAGCCTTTGATTGTGCGTGAAGGCAAGTACACTTTAAACAGGGAAGACGGGGTGCCTGGGTGGCTCAGTGGGTTAAGTGCCTGACTTTGGCTCAGGTCGTGATCTCACAGCCTGTGGGTTCAAGCCCCGCGTCGGGCTCTGTGCTGACAGCTCAGAGCCTGGGTACTGCTTCGGATTCTGTGTCTCCTCTCTCTGCCCCTCCCCTCTCTGTCTCTCTCTCTCTCTCTCTCAAAAATAAACATTTAAAAAATTAAAAAAAATAAACAGGGAACACAGGCTTCTCAAGGGTACCTTTGGAAAACTTCTGGCACAGAAACGGCCAAGTAGAGAAAGCTCCAGAAGAGAAGAACATCTCTTTCTGTCCTGTGGTTCTCTCTCACCTTCTCAGTCTCCACTCAACTGTTTTTGTTTTTTGTTCTTTCTGGTTCTGTAAATGGTCCGGGTCACAGGCGGGTCTATTCTCCAGGAGTCTCAAATTTCCTCATTCCATACTTGTCCCTGTTCAGTCCCTCAGTTTTGTTCTTCGATATAACAAAACCACAAACAAACCTACTGCTCTTTATCAGCTGGGAAGCTTATCTGTGGGACACATGCCTTGAGTATGAAGATAGTCATCAAGGTCATGAGACAACCCATCCTCACTGACCATCTGGAGCACACGGCGAGAGGAAGCCCACCAAGGCTCATCGTAACAGCACTCTTCACGGGTGGCTCGCTCAGCTCATGAGAAAATGGACACAGAAAGTAGTAGCAGGGAAGGTCTTGCTTTCCCAATGCCACAAAGCCCCTCCAGGTAGGTACAGGCTACTGTTTTCTTTCTGTTCCCAGTGGGCCAGTGATAGTGACAGTGCCGGGGAGACGCCAATTCATGGATTTAGGCACAGACCCATCTGGTTTAATGAATACATCGAGTATAAAGAAGCTATCTGCTATACTTTGCCAGTAGTTCGTTCTCTCTGGGTGATGGGGAGGAAGGTTTTCGCTCAGCTTGGGAACTGGGAATAATGTGAACTTCCTCACAGAAGGACTTTATATTGTGGGGTTGAGGTAGGGGAGTTTCGTACTAACGAAGATTGAGATTTCTTGCCTCTGCATCTGAGGTGTGTTCAGGGAGATAAAGTTTTCAAAACAACCCTGGGCTCATCCCTGGTTTAATCTTTGTGAATCTCCTTCCACGGAATCCTGTCCCACTGTTTAGAGAGAAAACAGGGGGTGGCGGGGAAGGTGCATAATTCAGTTTTCCTTTGAATACTGAAGATGGGTATGTTATTAAGACTTTCCTTTTAAAGATTTTAGGAGAGGCTGATGACAGAGCTTTGGGAATCAATATTGGACTGAATATTATTGCAAAATGTTAAGTATATTCCAAAGTTTTAGAAGGGACAGTAGCTCTGGTTAGCCTCCTCTGAGGCTGAAAACAAGAATAGAGATTTAACCAACCCTTAAAAGCCATTCCTTTGTGCACATGAAGGTGAGTGTGTCGTTGGCAAAATATATTCAGGTCCATTTCTGGGTTAAAAAGACTGAGAGACACATAGGTAAACGCGTCTGTTTGCTTTTATGTTTATTTATCAGCGTAGATCACTGAGAAAGAAGTTGGTAGTGACCCCACACCAAGAATAAGAAGACTTGGCTCATTTTTTGTTCCATTTTGTTCATCTAATCACTTGCCAGACAGTGATCTTGGCCACTAACTTTGACTCAGTTTCTTATACATTATAATGAAGACTTTCACTGAAAGATTGTCTTTGAAAAAATAGTCAATCCCCGCCCCCCCATTCCTGTCAGTTGAGAACTTCACAGAGAGAGAATTTTCTCACGGCCGAATTTCTGCTTAAACTATACAGCGTGCCCCAGATCGAACTTTCGGAAGTATCTCTCCATGATAACGCCTTACGGGAGGAGGCTGCCTCAGCCCCACCAAGCCGTACCTGGCTGAGGTTTTTGAGGAGGGAGCTGGAATTCCTGGGGGTGAGTGAACATCTTCCCGCATCAACCAGAGTAGAACTGGCTCTACTCTGAGCCAGAGTATTTGGGTGTATGAACAGTTTCCCCACTTGGATTCATGAGGCATGAAAAACCTGGTAGATGAGGAGGCAACATGGGGCCCGGTTGAGTGGAGAGAAGCATCTCCTCATGAAGACTAGGAGAAGAATGGCAAAGAGGATCTGCCGACACTGGTCCGTTGCTGGTGGGTTAATATCATGAATATCAAATTAATAATTGTTGTCTGCACCTCGATGGAAAGAACAATTATTGATGTCTACCATGACTATGTAAATAGAGGCACACGAGAAATACATTGGCCATCCCTGCATCAGATCATGCCTGTATCCATTCTTAGAGGGGCCTGATGATTCTAGAAAATATTGCATTTGAATTCTGTCTCAGGATGGCTTAAGACACCCAAGCAATTTCTCATGTTTGGCCTTCATCATAAGGACTTTGATGCAGTCTTGAAAAAATATCTTCTTATTTTACAAAACATATGCATCTTTTTCTACAGGTAACACAAATTCTGATTGCTTTGATATGTCTTTGTTTTGGAATGATCGTCTGCTTTGCGATCAATGTTTCCGAATTTAAGGAAGATTTTTTTTCATCATTTAAAGCAGGCTACCCATTCTGGGGAGCAATGTTTGTGAGTAAACATCTACAATTGCCTCTGAGATAACACTGCATGTAGCTTTTCTCTTGCCCACATCAGATCTAACCAACTATTTATTCTAGTATTTAGAGTATATATATATATATATATATATATGTATTGCAGTTTACAAAGCACTTGGGGTAAGCACATTAGTACTCTTTTATCAGATGAGAAACCTGAGATTCATAAAAGCGAAATGAATTGCCCAAGGGACATTTAGCTAATAAAAAATGAATCGAAACTTTCAGAATCCAGGGGCGCCTGGGTGGCTCAGTTGGTTAAGCGTACGATTTCTGCTCAGCTCGTGATCTCATGGTTCCTGGGTTTGAGCCCCGCATCGGGCTCTGCGTAGACACCTCTGAGCCTGGAGCCTGATTCAGATTGTGTCTCCCAATCTCTCTCTGCCCCTTTCCCTCTTGTCTCCTCTCTCTCTCAAAAATAGAGATCAACATCAAAATAAATAAATAAATAAATAAACGTTCAGAATCCAATTCCAGAAAAATATCCCTCACACTGTCAGTCAAGTTATCTTCGTGACGGCAGGAGGAAGAGACTGAGGAGGTGAGGAGGACAAGGTCAAACAAGGCCAAGGGCATCTGATAAACTCATACTATGTCCTGGAAACTCTTTTAGGTGCTTTCTCATTGTATCTCCTTTTAAAAAAATATTTATTTATTTATTTAGAGATAGAGAGCACAAGTGGGGGAGAGGGACAGAGAGAGTAAGAGAGAGAATCTGAAGCAGGCTCCATGCTCATGACCCTGGGATCGTGCATGACCTGAGCCAACATCAAGAGTCAGATGCTCAACCGACTGAGCCACCCAGGCACGCTTCCATGACTCTTTTTGAACCTTTGCCATATTTTGACACGTCTCTCTACTGTCCTTCATCCCATACACTTTGCTTATTAGGTGTCTCTCTACCCATCATACACTCTGAACCTTTGAAATTGTTTTTAATTTGTGCTATTGATTTATATTTTCAAGAAATCTTTACCCATGTACATCTTCATAATTACTTTGTGTCTACATGACCTACGTGAGACCCAAGATATGCATGCCACAAACACATGCTTCTTGCCCAAAGGGGCTGACACTCTAACACACAAGATGCTCATACAAACAGATAATTACAACAAAATGAGAGCCATTTTACAACAGTCATGTACCAGGTCTGCTGGACCTTGCTACTCCAACAGTAACTCATGGATTGTCAGGATAAGCATCACTCAGGAGCCTGGTAGAAATGAAGAATCTTACGCCCCCTCCAGGACCTACTGGATAAAAGTCTGCATTTTGCAACAGACCCATAAATACGGACAACAAACTGGAGGTTGCCAGAGGGGAGGGGTGTTGGAGGATGGTCAAAATGAGTGAAAGGGAGTGGGCAATAAAGACTTCCAGTTATGGAAGGAATCAGTCATGGGAATAAAAGGCACAGCACAGGGAGTATAGTCAGTGGTATTGTAATAGCGTTGTACGGGGACAGATGGTAGCTATACCTGTGGTGACCAGAGCGTAATGGATTGACTTGTCGAATCACTATGTTGTATGCCTGAAACTAATGTATCATTGTGTGTGTGTCACATATACTTCAATTAAAAAAAGTAATCTGGGAATGCCTGGGTGGCTCAGTCAGTTAAATGTCCAGCTTCGCCTCAGGTCATAATCTCGTGGTCCATGGGTTAGAGTCCCATTGTTAGCACAGAACCCACTTCAGATCCTCTGTCCCCCTCTCTTTGCCCCTTCCCTGCTCTTTCTCTCTCTCAGAAATAAATAAACATTAAAAAATAATAATCTGTATTTTAACAAGACTGTCACATGATTCATATGCACACTTAATTTTGAGAAGCACCCTATAGGACATAAGAACTCAACAATGATGAGCTTATGGGAAATATTAATACATAGCTTTATAGAGTACCCACAACTTAACCTTACATTTGGAGGATAGGGGAGAAAGGGGAAGTAAAGACAGACAGAGACTCACTTTATTTCTCCCTTCCTTCCTTTTGAACAGTTTGCTATTTCCGGATTTTTTCCAATTCTGTCTGAAAAGAAATATGCCATATATCTGGTGAGTTGCAATTCTGTCTTTATCCATCTGTGAGAAAATAAGAAAAATGGAATTTTAGGAGTCTTGAGGGAGATGTGCCATCATCTCCCCTATAATGAGTGAATGTGGATGTGGTTTTTTTTTTTATCCAATCTACTTTGTGTTGGATATAATCATTAAAAATATAACCATTACAATATCAATCGTCTTCTTAAAAAGACAGTAAAGCATCAGTACCTTGACACTTGTTTTAAGAAATATCCCCACACTGGGCCTTGTCCTTGTGAGTACAGTCATATGATCAAATGGATGATTTGTTTCTTTTTTTTTATTTCCTTTTTTTTTTTTTTAACGTTTATTTATTATTAAGAGACAGAGAGTGAACAGGGGAGGGGCCGAGAGGGAAGGAGACACAGAATCAGATGCAGGCTCCTGACTCTGAGCCGTCAGCACAGAGCCCGACGCGGGGCTCGAACTCACGAACTGCGAGATCGTGACCTGAGCCGAAGTCGGGGGCTCAACTGACTGAGCCACCCAGGCGCCCCTGATTTGTTTCTGATTAAGGAGACTGCTTGAGGAGAGATGATGTGTGTCCACAAGGGCCTTCCTGACTACAGTCCTAGCAAGAAGGTTATAGATGCTTAGTAAACAATGAGTACATCAACCAGAGTAGAACTGGCTCTACTCTGAGCCAGAGTATTTGGGTGTATGAACAGTTTCCCCACTTGGATTCATGAGGCATGAAAAACCTGGTAGATGAGGAGGCAACATGGGGCCCGGTTGAGTGGAGAGAAGCATCTCCTCATGAAGACTAGGAGAAGAATGGCAAAGAGGATCTGCCATTCCTTTTTCAATTTACATTTGGAACCAAGGCAGAATTTACTGGATGCAACCAGCCGTAAGAATGCAGGGAGGTCTACTGAATGCGCTGGCAGATGGAAGCCCAGGTCTGAGTGTTGTCCTTCACCATCAGGTGTGGGGAAGCCTGGGAGCAAACACCGTCAGCAGCATTGTTGCAGGAATAGGAATCTTCATCCTGACCATCAACTTGAAGAGTTGCTGGCCTCATATCTACAACTGCCAGGAAACTCATGGAGATGACTTCTGCTTTGTGGCTTGGTTTTCCACCGTATGTATTTCTTGTGGAAGTGCTAAGATTCTGACTCCCAATCCAAGTAAGAGCTCTCTTTCCCTTTTCCGTGAACCCCATCCTCTGCTGTAACCTCTATCACATAATGTAGTGTTCTGGGGGTGCATGTATGGAGATGCTGGCTGCCGACCCCTTCCCAGCTGAATTCTGTGAGGTTGGAGTCACCTGCCTGGACGACCATCGTGTGGTGTCCCCAAGCGTATGTCACTTCATTGGGACTGATCACGTTGACGGGGTGATGAAATCAGGGGCTGCTATAATGGAGCACATTTTCAGGGCACCTACCTTGTGACTCCACTTGTCTTGTTGGTTATTGTTCAACAGGAGATTGTGGCAATGATCCTGTTTCTCACTGTCCTGGGGTTTTGTAGTGCTGTGTCACTCATGATCTATGGCCTTGGAGAAGTATTCCAGAAAAAGAAGGTAGGTAGAGGCCTGATAATCCTGAATGACAAACTGAAGAATTTGAGCTTCATCTTAAAAGTACGGCCTGGATCTCTGGGAACATTTCTTCTAGAAAATTATTTCTTCATGTTTCAGTATTTTGGTTCCCAAATCTCGTATTTTAAATCACATTTTTCTACTTGTAAAAGCCCCAATCTCCGGGTATATCCTCATGACTGAGCATGAGGAAAGTAGAGTTTTCATAATTTTAGAAAAGGCTGTGGGTTGAGCATGAGAGACAAATGTGAAAGTAGCCTGTGATGGAACCTCCCAGGTATCTGGGCTTATTTTCTCTTCCAGAATAGGTCCCTCATATGTGTTCCTACTCTCTCTTTTTTCTTGGCTTTCACCTTCTTACTTGCTCTGAAGGCTCAATTTTCTTTCCTTCCTAATTCATGATTACCAACTACATTTCTGCTTGCCTTACCCATCCAGTATACCTTTGATGTATGAAAAGAACTCACCAATACTTGCACAAGCACTGACTCAAATCTTCCAGATGATACACACTCCCTTCATCTGTCCATTTGCCAAAGCATTCAAGTCTGGTGGCCTTTTTTTGTTTTGATCACTTGCCTCCAAAGATAAATAAGACAGCAGATATACCAAAGTTCAGACACAGTAGTCTCACCAGCTTGTTATCGACTGATGTAATTTCTCCTGGGCCCACTTGGCCAGCCAGTCTGGCTTGGTTTATTGGAGATGGAAGTAATAATTACAGTGTAATGAGAAAGAGAGTGACACTCAGAAAGTCAAAAGAGATGAGATAGATCTCTCGAACAAGTCGTCTAGTGGTGGAAAATTCCTGGTGATTAATATTAAATCATTTTTCCCTCATCAGATTCCAGAAGATCGTCTTTATGAAGAATTAAACATATATTCGCCAATTTACAGTGAGTTGGAAGACAAAGGGGAGACATCTTCTCCTGCTGATTCATAAGAATTATGTGTTCAGAACATTCTGACTCACAGCAAAAGGTCTAGAAAAAACCAAGATCTTTGTTTAAGGGGCTACCGACAAAATTTCAATTCTCTCTATGGTCTGCCAGTTTTACATTAAGATTTATTCTCCAGATGGTAATACTCTATCTGTTGTTTCTGCTCACCTAGACTCCCCCTGCCTCACCCATTTTTAGATATGATTGACTCCTATTTTTCTTGTTTTCTATTGCTGTCTCGTACCTACTTTTGTGGGAAGTCAACAAATAATCAGTTAGCATTTACTCTGTGCCTATAATGGTGCAAATAGAGGAAACAAGAGGAAGTCTGGTTGAGAGATGAGTTAAACTTTGACAGTTCGGTCATGTTTGGTTCTTAGCCCTTTTCAGAGTTCGTAAGGGCTACAGATGTGCGTGATATATGTCCCCCTACTGGACTGTAAGCACCTAAAGGACAAAGCCCATTCAGCAAATGTATACTGAGGACCAAATAAGTGTTCTAAGTTTTCCACACTTGTCTCTTTCGCTTCATGTTTCCCAGTTTCCTATATCACGGGAGCTCAAAGTGTATTTATGGAGTGGATGGGGGAACATTCGGAGAAGATATACCACTGGGTCAGGTGCCAGGTTGAGTTGCGAAGAAGAAAGAAATTACTTTAAGGTGAATTTGGAGGTGAGAAGGAGGCCAATTGGCAGATAATTAGCAATAGGAATATAGTCAGATGGAAATTTGAAAAGAATTCTATTCTATTAATCATTTTGGTGGATGTTTATCACATCAGCTTAGCAATGGATGCTTCCTGCTTATGTTTGATCTTATGTGGAGAGTCCAACATGGAATCTTAGAAGGATCACAGATCTTAGAAAATGCATTGGAATCCGAGGCCTATTGCTTATTAGTTGAGTGGGTGTGGGAAGTTATTTAATTTTTTTTTTTACTTAATCTGGTTTTTCTCATATGTAAAATTAAGACATTAGGAATAATTTACCTGCCAGGATTAAAGGTCTATTGTGGGAACACACACACACACACACACTTAAAACTAACTCAAATGGCCCCACTCTCTAATTCCACTTCAATTTTCTCTCTTAAATACACTGTTTGACCATCTCGCATCAGCACCCCAACTTGAAATGTTCTGTCATCTCTTCTGTGCTTGCTTGAATTTCTTCTTTCTTCAATCCCTACTTTAAGTCCCTCCTCATTCTTTAAGGTTTTCCAGTCAAAATTGTTCTTTTCTCTAAATGGTAATTTTTTTTTCAAACCAAATACTCACACACACACACCTTACACTATATACAACTTCCACATTTTTTTATTGGTTTTATTTTATTAAAAATATTCCAAATATTTTTAATGGTTATTTATTTATTTTGGGGAGAGAGGGAGTGAGAGAGAGAGAGAGTGGAAGGAGTATAGAGAGAGGGAGAGAGAGAATCCCAGGCAGGCTCTGCATTGTCAGCACAGAGCCCAACATGGGGCTCAAACTCATGAATCTGAGCAGAAATCAAGAGTCAGATGCTTAACTGACTGAGCCACCACCCAGGTGCCCCTCCATATGCAAATACTTTACATCCCCTTAATGATCATACATTTTTTTCAAAGACACAAAGTCTCACAAAAATCTGTATATTTTCTGAATCATTCATATTTCACATTCACAGACACAATTTTGTTCAATAATGTTTGCAGAATGATGAGTGAACAGTGGGGAGTTTTACTAGGTTACTCAGTATCTGGTGACATGGATGGGTAAAAAAACAGGAAAACCATAAATGGAAAGATCATTTAATGAGGAATTTGAAATGAAAGAAGAATAAATGAATGAGGACTTGAGATTAAATGGAGTCAGTGGGGATGGAGAGAAATGGTCATACCTAAAACATGGAGTGAAAGAGAAATTGGTAGACGTTGTTAACAAGTTGAATTAAAAGACAAGATTTGATAAGCGATTGGTTGATAAACACATTCCGTCACTGGGTCTAAGGTCAAAGGAGAATACCTGGTAAGTGTGTGTGAAACATGGATTGTCAGAAATATGAATTGATGAATCTGATGTAGGAAGTCAGAAATATGAATTGATGAGGGGTGCCTGGGTGGCTTAGTCAGTTAAGTGTTTGACTTTTGATTTTGGCTCAAGTCATGATCTCATGGTTGTGAGATTGAGCCACGAGTTGGGCTCCTCACTGGAGGAGCCTGCTTAGAATTCTCTCTCCCTTGCCCTCTGCCCCTCCCCCACTTATGCTTTCTCTCTCTCTCTCCCTGTCACACAAAAAAAGTATGCATTGATGAGGGAGGAGCACCTATAGACATAAATTAGGCTCAGTCTTAGGCTTTTATTTTTAGGAGACAAAAAAGAAATGCAGTAGAGAGAGCCTGATGGCATCTAATACAGAGTTTTGGTCAAAATGAAATTTGGTGTCATTATTGGAGAGATCATTAGTGAAGCAGATTAATACTCTGGGGGAATTATTTTGAGATAAAAGGGAAGCCAAGTTAACTTTCACATGCCTATAATCACAGGGGTGATGGGAAGGACAAAATTCTAGGGTAGAAGATACAAGAATTAGTCAGAAAAGTGCATTGTGGAACAGTAGACAGCAGGTAGTTCAAAGTAGAGAGAGGTCAGATAAAGAGAGAATAACTCACCAGCTCAGACAGCATCTGCTGGCAGGGTGAGAGAGAAGTCTACAAGAGACGTCTTGTCCTGGGTGTGGTAGGCAAGAGAGAAGTCTGCCTCCAGGTGAGGCACAGAGATGGGGAGAGAAAGTAGCAATGGTGAATTAATGCCAGAGGTGCAGAGAAATTTGAACCAGGGGCTGGTGGTGAGTAAGTGAACAGAACATCTGCAGAAGCATTTAGAAAGAGACAATGCAGGTGTATGTGATATGAGAAGTAAGAGAATAGATTGCGAATCAAAAATCACAAAGAAAAATAAGCAAAATGATTACATTGCTGTGGATGTTTTTGTTAGTAAGAGGAGGAAAAAATAATTCACATCTTTAGCCTAAGCAGATGAGTCCTGTGGAGGGTCAGAAGAGTCATCTTGGGGCATTATTCACAAGTCATTAATAAAATAGTTATGTTTTATATACTTTGCCAAAATTAAAAAGTGACAGGGAGAGATTAATTTCCCCAGGCCATAAAAGTGATCACATAACCACACACTTGGTATGCTTAATCTAGCCTTAGGACCTCGGGTTTTCTACTTTCATTTTTCTGAAATAAAATTGTGTTTCTCAAAATTTGATAGCAACATGAAAATATACCCTTTCACTGTGTTGCTTGTTACATTGTATCACCATTCTTGATCACATCGCTTCCATGGCATATATATTCCCATCCAAACTCCAAAGCCTGGTCTACCAGGACCCCTAGAAATGGATTCAGTCCGGGGCGCCTGAGTGGCTCACTCGGTTAAGCATCTGACTCTTGATTTTGACTCAGGTCATGATCTCATGGTTCATGAGTTCAAGCTCTGTGTCAGGCTCTGTGCTGACAGTGTGGAGCCTGCTTGTGATTTTCTCTCTCTCTCTCTCTCTCTCTCTCTCTGCCCTGCCCCTGTTTGCTCTCTACTTCTCAAAATAAATGAAAATAAACTTAAAAAATGAAAAAAAATGAAAAAAAAGAGAAATGGATCCTTTACAATTGTACATTATCATTCTTTCTCTAACTCAATTCATATTTTAACCATGTTATTGACTATATCTTTCCTGTGTATATGACACAATTTTTGTCTCAAGACCATTCTGATAGTTGTCCTGCCCCCTGCCTGCCTTTTATCATATGCCCACTTCAGGCATACCCTGAGCACGCAACTGGCCTTCTTCACACATTCATTGCTTCAAATTATCTTTCTAAGAATTTCAACTTGAAGGTCATCTACTCCATGAAGACTGCCTAATGCACACCTATTCATCCAGCCTTCATTTTTTGCTTCATAACCACTTTACCCTGTGATGTGGTATGTGATCAATAATTGTTAGTGTACTTGTGATCTTCCTGATGTATCCTCAATTACTAGTATTTGTGCAATAAATTGAAATAATTTCAGTTGATTTCTTATCTGTGTTTGTATTTGTGTTTGAGGGTGAGGGTCTGACCAAGGATGACAGAGAATCAAAGCACCAATTCAGTTGCCTGGGACCAAGAACAGGGTGTGGAGTCCTCTTTTTTTAATCAATGTTTTATCAAATGGAACAATCTATAAATACCCTATTGACAGAAAACAGTTGTAAGAACAATTGTCAGCCATGTCTTGTCAATAAATGGTGGGATAAAGGGTTAAAGAAATTGTTATCATGAACCTCATTTTGGGGCGCCTCGGTGGCTCAGTCGGTTAGGCATCCAACTTTGGTTCAGGTCATGATCTGGCAGTTCATGAGATCGATCCCCGCATCGGGCTCTGTGCTGACAGCTCAGAGCTTGGAGCCTGCTTCAAATTCTGTGTCTCCTTCTCTCTCTGCCCCTGCCCCGCTCACACTCTGTCTCTCTCTCTCTGAAAGATAAGCATTAAAAAAAAATGAATCTCGTGTTACAAGTTGGTCCTGACTCTTATTTATTTGCTATGCAATGTGAACTGGGAACAGTCTTTTCCTTTTGTGGACTTCGGGCTCTCCATCTAAAATGATCAGAAAATTGTTGAAGAGGTGACAAAAGATTTCTAACTGATATTTCTGTGCTTTTGGTAAATCACAATTATTAAGTTTGTAGTTGGGATGGCAGAAGCAATCAGTGCTATCTGATGCTATTTAACGTGTGTCCTAGCAAGGTGTCTGCAACAATAATATTTGTTCTCAACTCTTCTGACAAAAAGCTCACCTAAGGTTTCTTTCTGAAAATTGTCTTAGAAATAAAATTTCCCAGATTATTCAATTCTATGAGGGTTGGGTTTACCTACAAAAAACACTGATAAAATAAGGTACTGTATCCATAATTTCAGATTTATGTAGAGTGTTGAGGTGAATTTATATATGCAAGAGTGTGAAAGTCCATTGATAGTTGCTATGTTTCATGAGTATTTCCCCCCCCGCCCCGGAAGACCTCTACTCACTCCACAAATGGTCAAGTGGGCTCAGTTTATGTCTCTCAAACAGCTTCTCTCTGGGATGCCCTGCCTAGGGTTTTGGTGAATGATATCGAGGAACAGGAATTGTTTAGAATGTGAACTTGGGAATATAATACAATCAGAAACAAATTGCAGTAGCTGCATTAGATACCAACTCTCTGACCTTGGGGAATTTTATCTTAGGTTATTTTTCTTATTTCTTAAATGGGTATATGAAATATAACTATTTCAAATTCATTATGCATGCCCAAAGATCATGTAGCCAAGTGCCTGGAATGGTGAATAGGATATACTGCATTCATAAAGATTGATGCCTAATCTTGAACCCAAAAAGAGACACACCATCCCAACTTCTCAGAAGTCCTTCACAAAATTCACCTATACCTTGTCATTTCTAGTGGGAGAAAGTGGGTGTGGGATCCTGGAAGGGACCAGGGAAGGTAATTATTAGCAGCCTTCACATAGAATATTTCTAACTAAATTGAAATGCATGAAATGTACATTAGAGGATGATATTGTCTTAGCCCTAAACCATCAGAGAAGTAGGTGGGGAGATGCTATAGAGAAAAAAATGCTTTCAGATGAGCCTTGGGAGGGCCACTTATAAAAACATTTCTCTTGGGTGATGAGAAATATCTTAACACATACTATTAACCTATTAGGAACGAACTCCTAGGAAAACAGTGCAAAAGCCTCAATCTGAAACAAACACAGGGAAGAGAGGGATGGATAATCAAGGGAGATTCTGGGCTCTAACATTCAGCTGTGGCAAAAAGGTGCCCAGATAGAACAGCTCATTTCCTGTTCTTGTTCTTTGGTGGCCTCAGATAACATTTTGGGTTGGATTCTGGCCCATGCTTCTGTAAGGACTTGGTCACAAGGATAGATTTAAGCCAGTCAGAAGGAGTGTTGGCAATTAGTCTATGTAAGAAAGTTAGGAACATCTTTTACATGGTGTAGTAGTTTTCAATATTTTTTTGTTTCAAGAAACAAGTATCGTAGGATAGACAACTATCACTTCCAGCCTCTGGCCACATTTTTGCCACTCGTAAATAACATAGATATTTTATCTAATGGGATTCTATGGATATGACAATAGAACAGAATGATGGCTGATCTCATGTTGAATTCCAGATACTTTACTCTGTCACAGAAGGTAAGAAATATGCTACAAATCCTGTCCTTCAGAAGTTTATATTCAAATAGGGAGAGAGAAAAAGAAAGATTCATTTGGGTGAATAGAGACACTATTAGAACAAAGAGGAACAATATCCTTAGCAGGGAAGTTACCATAGGAAATCAACTAAATTTCAAAAAGCTGAACTGGAATTCTAACTCCCAAGGGAATAAAGTGAAAGTTAATTGAATTTCCACTAGGTCTCTAGCCTTCTGCTGGAAGCCTTGTTTTAGTTCACTTTTAATCCCTAAAACAAACTTAGAGGTAAACAATATCTCTCTTTAAAATCTGCAAGGTTCTTTACACAAGTATAAAAATAATTCACCGAAGGCCATTTAGCCAGTAGATTCCAGAGTTGGGATTTAAACCCAAGCCAGCTTGATTTAATAGCCATGTTGTTTCCACTTGGTTCTGCCACCTCTCTTGGTAATGAGACGTGTAGAATAGATGAGTTCTATCATCTTCTAAGTGATTGTTCATTTGTTCCTGATGTGGAAAACTTGGAGCATTGAAATGACATCAACATCACGAAGCATAAGATATCTCTCTTCTTTGTTCCCCTTACTAAACATTGACTCTTCCATCTGTGAACAAAAGCACCTCTACAAGAGCTATGGGGTTCAGCGCCAAACACCAAGGGACCTAGGAAGAGTTTTGCTGACTTGTGCATCTGGAGTCAGGCAGACCGATGTCAGGAGGGGCTGCAGAACCCGTGGGAGCTTGCTACCTGGTCCCAGACCCCTTGGCCTCCAGTAGGGGAAAACCAGGAGAGGGCTCACCTGGGCAGACACTCATAGGCAAGAGAGACTTTGTAGAAGTCCAATCTTGCCAAGGAAAGACTCTAGCACTCTGAACAAAGCAAAACCAAAACAAATGCCAAGTTTGGACACATTGGAGAGTGTTAGAGGAACTTCCGGTGGTGCCCTTTCCTTGAGGAGCCACAGCATGGGGGCTGAAGTGGTTGGCGGTGACCTCTCTCAGGGAAAAGTGAGAGCAACGCATGAATTCCCAGCTGCCACAGCTGTGCGGCTCACTGCTGGAGAAACCTGTCTCTCTCTGGTAACACCCTGAGTTTTGTGGCTCCATGACTGGGAGTATGGAGGAGATCAAGAAAGAGCCAGATAAGAGTACCAGAGAACATGAAAGGGATGTAGTTCCTGCTGACTGCTTTTAGGACCCCAGCAGGAAGCCCACCCTACAAAGAAACCCTACACAACCATCAGGCTAATAGATTTCTCCGCAGAAACCCTACAGTCCAAGAGATAGTGGAATGACACATTCAAAGTGCTGAAAGAAAAAAATTGCCCACCAAGAATACTGTATACAGCAAAGTTATTTCAGACATGAAGCTGAAATACAGATCTTTCCAGACAAACAAAAGCTGAAGGAGTTGATCACCATTAGACCTGCCCGGCAAGAATCTCTGAAAGCAGACCTTCGGGCTGGAATAAAAAGATGTTAGTTAAGGACATGGAAGTACACAACACACTGGTAAAGGTCAATGTGCCTTTGGGTTTAGAAGACCGATTCTGTAACGGGTTGGCATGTTAGCCACCTAATAACTATAGTATAAATGTTAAGAAAAATAGTGTTAAAAATCACAATAGCCACAATAACTTATTAATGAATACAGCATGTCAAGAAGGTAAATTGTGACATCAAAAGGGTAAAGGGTAGTTAATGGGGGGAGCTTTGGTATGCCATTAAAGTTAAGTTGCCATCAGCTTAAAATGACCTGTTTGTCTATGTTTCATCTAAGCCTCATCGTAACCAAAGAGCAAAAACCCTGTAGTAGATTAGGATGGCCATTTTCAAAACAAACAAAAACAATAAATAATAAGGATTGGGAACGATGTGAGGAAAAGAGCCCCCTTTCACTCTGTTGGTGGGAATGTAAATGGGTACGGCCATTACGGAAACCAGTACGGGGTTCGTCAAAAAGTGAAAAAATAGAACTACCATTTGATCTGGGAATTCCACTTCGGGGGATACATGGAGAGCAGGATCTGGAAAAAATATTTGCACACCCACACCCACTGCAGCATTACTCACAATAACAGAAGAGGTGGAAACAACCCACATGTTCATCAACAGAACAATGAATAAAGAAAACGTGGTCTACACACACAGTGGAATGTTTTTAAGCCTCAAAAGAGAAGGAAATCCTGTCAAATGTACACCATGGCTGAGCCTTGAGGACATTATGCTAAGTAATGTAAGCCAATCACAAAAAACAAATGGTGTATGATTCTGATTCCACTGTTATAAGGATCTAAGGAAGTCAGATTCTTAGACACAGAAAGTAGACTTGTGGCTGCCAGGGATTGGGGTAGGAAATGAGTTGTTCAGTGGGTATAGTTTCAGTTTTGCAACAAGACATAGTTATTTTTCAATTTTTTTAATCTTTATTTATTTTTGAGAGAGAGAGAGACAGAGTGAGAGCAGAGGAGGAACAGAGGGAGAGGGAGATGTAGAATCCAAAGCAGACTCCAGGCTCCGAGCTGTCAGCACAGAGCCCGATGCGGGGCTCGAACCCACGAACTGTGAGATCATGACTTGAGCCGAAGTCAGATGCTCAACTGACTGAGCCACCCAGGCGCCCCAACAAGAGATAGTTCTAAGTGCTGTTGCACATGTATCTGAATATATTTAACAGTGCTGAAACTGTACTTAAAAAGGGTTAAAATAGCAAATTTTTGGTTGTGTTTTTTTTACCATAATTAAAAATTTTTTAAAATGTTGGAAATTATTGGGGAGCCAGATTCAGGAAGACACTGCCATTGCCTATCCTTTTAAAAAATTACAGCTGTTTCCAGTATATTAAGATGATAGGATGATAGGAAGTTCCATGATAGGAAGGAAGTTGCAGAAAGCCCCACCAGTGGCCAGACAGCTACCCTAAAACACTGAGGCAAGTGACCGATAGGAAAACCAATGTTGCTGGTAAACCTCGTGCTTGCTGAAACATGCATCCACCCCTTTTCCTGCCATTTTAGAAAAAAGTACGTAACTTCTCTCTTTCTCCTACCAGATCTTCTTCTAGCATGTATCATGGGCAGAGTATAAATTGCCTCTATAACACTAGCTAAGGTATCTGGGAAGTATTGACCCCAGTCTTCCAGCCCCTTTTACACAAAGTAGGATATGGGATGAGAAGCGCCCCCCACCGCCACCACCGGTTTCCATTATAAAAATCCAACATACATATTCAAGATAATCTTACCAAATGCTGGATGTTGACCTATTTGCATATTCCCTTTCCTGTATGGGTTAATTTACATTTTCTACCAGGAAGAGAGAAATTTAGGATGGAACGGGATGCCAGGATGGACACGGGTGTCTGTTGCCAGAGATGACTCGCCATTACTAACTCTGAGGGTTTTTGGTATGTGTGGAAGTGAGGACTGTAAGCTATAGGTTCAAGACAGTCTTTCTCCCATGTCTCTGTAAAAATGTTCAACCATGGTTATGGGTCTGTATTGCGGTGCATAATGTGTGGCCCAACCTTTGCATCTTGGAGGGTAAATTCACTCACTAAATATAAAATCTTTCCTTGTGGTTATTGTGACATGAATGTGCCCAGTGATGGTGTTGAAGATAATTCCATTTCCTGTGTGGGAAAAGGTGACCTTGTAGATTATTCCAGAAAGAGGAACCTCTTTGAAAAACAACGTTATCTTTCTTGCCTCTCTTCCTTTCCCAGTCATAATGTGATAAGATATGTAATCTCTTTTGACAACCATGTGCTCTTTTATGTTGGGCTTCTTTTACTCAGCAACCTTCTACTGGTGGTCATCCATGCTTTTGCGTGTACACAGTAGCATTCCATCGTATGGATTTACCACAGTTTGTTTATCAATTTGCCTATCGATGAGCATTTGGACTGTGTCCAGGTTGGTATATGACAAATTAAGCTACTGCGAACATTCGTGTTCAAGACTTTATATGGATGCAAGCTTTAATTTCCCTTAGGTGAACACCTAGAAGTGGAAAGCCTCAGTCCTACGAAAGATGTTTTACATTTAAGAAACTGCCAAGTTGTATTGTTAGGGACCCCAGTGAAAAACAATGGGGTGATGAGATTTTGGAATTGGGATACGGTCATGAAAACTCAAAAATTTGAATTTCCAGGTTTTCCTTTACCCTGTAAACTGGCAGAGGCTTTCTTGCTAGAGAGAAAAATCTCTCTTGCTCTTGCTGATGAACTTGGAGAAGTGCAAGCATGATCCACTTTAAAAAAATACAAATTGGAATTCAAATTAAAAACATCTGTTCTTTGAAAGATGTTGATGTAGAATGAAAAGATGAGAAAAGGCGGGGAGTAAAGAGTTTTAAATCATATTTCAGATAAAGGTCTTGCATGCAGAATATACAAAGATTTCACTCAATAACCAGAAAAAAAGCAATTCAGTTTAAAAGGAGACAAAAGATTTGAACAGACACTTGACCAAATAAACAAAGGATGATATGAAAAGAGCTCAAAACACAAGTTAAAATCACAATGAGATTACTTCACATCTGTTAGTGTGGTAGAATGAAAAAGACTGGCCATACCAAGTGCTGGCATCATTGTGGGGAAACTGGAACATAAAAGGATTCAATCATTTTGGAAGATACTGCCTCTCTCCTGTAGCACCCTGAATTTTGAGGCTTCATGAGTGGGGGTATGGAGGAGATCAGAAAAGAGACAGATAAGAGTATCAAAGGGCACGAAAGGGACGTAGTTGGAAAATAACAGTTGTTTCCAGTAAACTAAGATGTGGTTGCTGCTGTCCATGGTAGGAAGTCGCAGAAAACCCCACCAGTGGCCACACAGCTCCCCTAAAACTGAGGTCCCTGACAATACAATAAAAGCCTTATTAAAGACAGGTGTCTGGTGCCCTTTGCAGTTGTATTATCTTTAAATTTTTTAATTTGTGCTTGGTTTTTTACACAGTCTGCTCTATGGCTGCAGAATATATATATTTATAAGTGTTTTAAGGGAAGCCTCATGACTTCCATAGTGTGTATTGCATTGATATTTAACTGACCTAAGAATTTTATTCCTTTTCCTCTAGATTTCTAATGCAGTTAATATCACCAGCCACGGCCACAATCCTTATCCCATATTGTTCAAAGCACTAAAACTGCTTAACTCAAAGCTTTCTCTTCTACACTGACCTCACTCCTACCTACTGCAGTCTGGAGTCTCAGTAGTGATGTTACAGCATGCTAGAGATCATCGTTATAATTCCCCCTAATATGGAATCTTTATGATTATCTGATTGTGTAGACACTTACTTCCAAAATCTAATAAATTTTCTTCCTAGAGCCACTTCCGGTTCTATTCTACTCACTTCCCCTAAAAGCAGCAAGGATTTGAGTGCAGAGGGTTTATTGGATGGTCAGCTCAGAAAGTTGTGAGAAGGGGTGGGGAGAGTAGACAGGAAGGGAGAAGGAAAGCCAAAACACGATGGTTAGGTCCACCATTTTGCAAAAGTGGGATTCGATTACCCAAATACCTTTGAAAAATTGTGTAAAACACCTCCCAGAACCATCAGCTGAAAGCACAGGAGGCTGAAACGTTTAGCCATCTTTTTGGGAGGGTACACAAACATTTAGCCTTTAGTGTGTGTTAATCTTGTGCAATTTATATATCTTGCAAATATTACCTCCAAGTAGGTGGCCTTTATTTTTCATCTGCATGATTCTTTTCTAGGTACTGAATACTGGTTTAAATTTTTTTTTTAATTTTTATTTATTTATTTTGAGAGAGAGAGAGAACATGTGCACATGCATGGGGGAGATGCAGAGGGAGAGAGACAGAGAGAGAATCTATCACTATGTTTCTTGTTTGTTTGTTTTTTAATTTTTTTACATGTATTTATTTATTTTTTTAAATTATTATTTCTTTTATTTTTTTTCAATATATGAAGTTTATTGTCAAATTGGTTTCCATACAACACCCAGTGCTCATCCCAAAAGGTGCCCTCCTCAATACCCATCACCCACCCTCCCCTCCTTCCCACCCCCCATCAACCCTCAGTTTGTTCTCAATTTTTAAGAATCTCTTATGCTTTGGCTCTCTTCCACTCTAATCTCTTTTTTTCCCCCTTTTATTTTTGAGAGACAGAGCACAAGCAGAAGAGGGGTAGAGAGAGAGGGAGATATAGAATTCGAACCAGGCTCCAGGTTCTGAACTGTCAGCACAACTCTACTTTTGTCTGCCCATACCCTAACAGAATGCCCTCCCTTTCGCAGACTTTCAGATCCAGTGAAACATGCAAAGGGCAGGGCATGGAAAATCAATGTGGGAAGAATATAATTTTTATTTATGTTATATATTGTAGAAAAAAATAGTATCAGTAAAAAACCAATTTTTTGGGGTCTGATTTCTACCTCTTGATCTTCTGCAGCAATTGGTTCTCTGATTTAAAAAAAAAATCAAGTAATTAGCAAGCCATAAAATAAATGGAATACCTTTCCTGATTTTGTAGACCAACTGATGGGACCTAGGGGCTGTGGGTAAATTTTTGAAAACCCATCTTGGAAGACCAGGGTAGAACATCATGTGTTATATCTCAAGAAAAATCATAATCATAATCATGATCATAATCATAATCATAATCAATAAAGGTAGAGGGGGAAGAGTTTTCCAGTGTAGCCAAGAGAAAAGGGCTATCAAAAGGGTTGGTTGGTACCTATGATTAGTATACTCAATTGTAGCGGTTAGTGATTTTTGTCCTGATGTTTGTTAGCAAAATGTTAATTTGCACAAATTCAAGTTTATTCTTAGCTGCTATTTGGCCCTTGGATAAAAGTCAGAATCACGTGTTCTCCTGTGACTGAGGTTTTGCTATGAAAAGCCTTAAATACGGTACTTAAGAAAACAGCCTGGGAGTGCCATCAAGATCTAAAAGCAAGTTCTGTTGTTAGTTTGTCCGTGGCTTCACTATCTCATGCAAGCACAGTTTATTCACTGTGGTGGGCTGGGTAGGATGACCCACAGGAAATAACGGTGACTACACAGAGTCGAAGATGATTGCCCAATTACTCTTCGGATCAGATCAGACTCCTCAGTGGAAATGGTGTTACGGAATGATGGCCCGGAGGAGCTCGCGCCTCCCACTTCGTGCAGTTCTAGAGGGATGCAAAGGTAGGAAGAGCCCATCTTCTGTTCTCAGCTTCTAGGAAGAGTTCTGGGTTGAGCTGTTTGCAGGTGATATGTAGGAATGTGGGTCAAAAGTATCTAGCACAGGATGAGGTGTGAATGAACTTTGGGACAAGTTAGCCTGCTCTTGACCTGGCTTTAGAAGGCTAGGCTCTCATCTATGTGGGAGTGAATGTTCAGGCTGCAGAATTTTGCCCCCTTCAACATCTTCTTCAAAGGGAAAACATCAACTAACTTCCAGAATAAATGGAATCTGAGCCAGAGAAATTGAAGGAAGGGAAAAGGAAGAAGTGGCTGACTGAAGGTATCAGACAGAGCCCTCCTTTCCTAGTAAATGGCTCTGTTGTGTATATTCATGTGCAGAAGGTAGTTCAACACACCCTGGCTTCTCCCTGACCTGATTTGAGAGGGAAACTCTGAAAGTTGATCATCTAAGGAAACTTTTGTGGTCCATTCTTTATTCTCTGTCTTGTGATAGAAAGATTACTCTTTCTGAGGTCATGATCTCACAGTTCGTGAGTTCAAGCCCCACACTGGGCTCTGCATTGATGGTGCTTAGCCTGCTTGGGATTCTGTCTCTCTTTCTCTCTGTCCCTCCTCCGCTTGTGCTGTCCCTCTTTCTCAAAATAAATAAATAACTTAAAAAAATTTAAAAAGCTATTATTCTTTTTTGAGACACATAAGATCATATAATAGCCTGTTGTGATATTGCCTCGTATTTATGAGCCTTAATCACACACAAAAACGATCTGGGAGCTGATGTCATCTAAGGTCACAAGTTTAAGTTTTGTCTTCAGGATGTTTTGCTTAGACCTGGATCCTGATCCCTGAACAGAGAGCTGTCAAAGCTCTGTCAGTGATCTTTTTTCTCAACAGAGGTAGTGAAGTTACTGCTCAAGTCTATTTATAATTATCTCTGTTCCTGTGGGAGACTATTCAGGAATGACCAATCTTTTTTTCTTTAAGGCTAAAGAATGAGAAAGAAACTGGGAAATATAAAGAAACCACACTGGTTTCTGGGAAATATAAAGAAACCACACTGGTGCATAACAAACACCCTCCTGAAACTTAATGGCTTAAAGCAATAAACGTGTATATTGCTGAAAAGTCTGCACATGGGTGTGCATGGTTCTTCTGAAATCCTCTGGGATCACTCATAAGAATGAAGGTCAATAATTGCCATCTGATTGAGGATGACTTCAGCCAACATGAATATTAGGACATCTTGCATTTTCAGTGTCTTGTATCCTCAAGCAAGGTGACTCAGCTATGTTTTCTTAGCCATGGCATGAGTTCAAGAGCCTGTGCTTTTAAAACATTTGCTGATATCTCACTGGCCAAAGTGAGTCACATGGCTGAAATCAGAATTAAGGGGAGAAGGAAATACATTTATTTGATAGTAGCTATATTTATATGACAGTAAAGTCATGTGGCACTTGTAGGAATGCAGAGAAGGGTAAAGAATAAGGGCTATCGCTGCAACAAATCTATTTGCAAGGGGAGTATAAGACAATTAAAAGGACCTCTGAGCGGCGCCTGGGTGGCTCAGTCGGTTGAGCGTCCGACTTCGGCTCAGGTCATGATCTCACAGTCTGTGAGTTTGAGCCCCGCGTTGGGCTCTGTGCTGACAGCTCAGAGCCTGGAACCTGCTTTGGATTCTGTGTCTCCCTCTCTCTCTGCCCCTCCCCTGCTCATGTTCTGTCTCTGTCTCAAAAATCAATAAAAACATTACAGAAACATTAAAAAAAAAAAAGGACCTCCGAAAACCATGTTGACTCAGCTCTGGCTCATCAGAGCTTTTTGTTGATCAGCACTATGCTTGTGGTATAGGGGAACATTAGCAAAGGCCAGTGTGCTAGGGAAATTGAATTCTCATTTGCTTCAAACACAGAAATGCTGACTGACATTGAAGAAGTGATATAATCCCTTAAAACTAAGTTTTCTTACATGGAAAGTGAAGGTTCTCATTTTACGTAGTTTCTATTCACACGCACTTATAAATTCATGATATAAATTAAATACTTATTTTCTTTTACTGTATCGTAGGCTTCCAACGGACAGGAATTGTGTGTGTTTTATTCGTCGCTATGGTCCTAAGCAACAAAACCTGTAACAGGGTCTGGCACATTTCATTGATAGACATTTCATCAATATTTGCTGACTGAATGAATAGATAGTATGCTTGTGAACAAAAAGCATAACACATAACCCTTTCAGGACTCTCTATAACAATTGATTCACTTTCCATCAGTCATTTTTTTTTCTCGAGGATATAAATTTAAGCATCCTGCATGAATGTTTACATTAAAATTTAATAATAATACATGAAAAATAATGACGCTGTTAATTATTTAGAATATACCAGTTCTGGGGCACCTGGGTGGCTCAGCTGGTTAAGTGTCGACTTCAGCTCATGTCATGATCTCGCGGTTCATGAGTTCAAGTCTTGCAACGGGCTCTGTGCTGACAGCTCAGGGCCTGGAGCCTGCTTTGGATTCTGTGTCTTCCTCTCTGTGCCCCTCCCCTGCTCGCGCTCTGTCTCTCTCTGTCTCTCAAAAATAAATAAATATTAGAATATACCAATTCTAATCGTATATGTACGAATCTTTTGAAATCATATGGATGTATGGCAAACAACAGGAGGTGGGTACCCCATGCACACCGTTTTTATAGTTTCCAAGCCTAGGGCACGGAGATGGTAAAAAAAGACTTGCCCAAGTTTACACAGTGTGTGAGTGAAATTATAACTTAATTTCACACCAAACTTGCCTTATGATACCATTTTTCCAAAGGCTGTTCTTCATACCTAGAATAAAGGGGTTGGAGAGTGGATCTGTTCTCTGTAAAATATTTACATTTTACAGCACTAAAGACTATGTTGATACACCCAAAGGAACAACTGGAGGGTTTGGCCCAAATCCTCTCCAGAAAGACAACATCATCCAAGTACACCAGACAGACAACCTGAAGATCTTCTTGAAGGGGGAGCCCCAAATACTGGGGGTGAGTGAGCTTGACCTCCAAGCGTCGCATTTGGGGAAATAGCCATTTCCAGAGAGGGGAAGAGTTGTCCCTTGTGGCTCCTGAGGTGTGATTAGCTGTGTCATAAACTGACCTTCCTAGTGGCAGGAAATAGATTTTTTCAAAACTAGAGATCCAGAATCTGAAAGGAAAATGTGTTTCCCTAGTGAGGGGGGTGGGGAAGAAGGTTACCATAAGACCTTTAGTTTTTTTTTTAATTATTATTATGTTTATTTATTTTTGAGAGAGAGACAGACAGACAGACAGACAGACTGTGAGTGGCAGATAGAGAGGGAAACACAGAACCCGAAGCAGGCTCCAGGCTCTGAGCTGTCAGAACTCACTCACAGTGAGATCATGACCTGAGCTGAAGTTGTATGCTTAACTGACTGAGCCACCCAGGCACCGCACCATAAAACCTTTCTAAACAGTCTTGAACTTGAGAAAACGCCATGGATTCCTAAGGATTTCATTCCGGGAACCCTTTCAAAACCAGGGGATGGGAGTTCTGTGTAGAGACCACAAAATCGTCTTCCTAGAAGCCCGCATGCTTCATACTCTGAACGTATCTTCTTTTTCACTCCCCAGGTGACTCAGATCCTGATTGGTCTGATGAAAGTGTGCCTGTTTGTTATAGGTCTGTGTTTTTATTCTTCTGACTTTCCCTACTGGTGTTATCCTCTTACCATGGTCTCAGGATATCCTGTATGGGGATCCTTATTTGTGAGTATGTTGGAATATCTCAGCTTCCTCCGCGGTAGAATTCACAAACATTCCTTCCAGCCTTCCCTCTTACAAACCAATGATGTGACCTGGGATTTTACTTCTTCGAGCAAAGTATGTGGCCTAAAGACTGGGGTTCTGATGACCTCCAGGGTAGGGGGAAGGACAGGTGTGGGCTCACCAGGCTGAGCGGTTTCTTCCATTTTCAGTTCTTCTTATCTGGAGCTGTGTCTATTGCAGCTGGAAGAAAAATGACATTGAACCTGGTAAGTATGTCCCTGGGCCCAGAAGCAACAAGTAAAATCAGAAGTGCTGTATCTCAAGGCAGAAGAAATGCTCTCTGATTCTCTGAATCATCTGGGCTCTATGGGGGTCATGGCAAATTCTTCCATAAGGAAACTGGGGTTTGACTTACCTTTTTGTTTTTGTTTTTGTTTTTTGCCCCTACTGTCTGAAACTCCATCCTTGGGATTAATCTGTGAATATAGAATCCAATGCTTCAGCAGTATTCTCTTTTCTCCCTCAGACTTAGGAAAATTATTTGAGAATGTGTCTTCAACCCCTTCCAAATGAATGAATGTTTTTGTGTTCTCTGAAGGGAGGAAGGAGAAGAAACAGAGGGTTGTAGGGGACACTGATCATTCTCTTCCAGATCAAAGGCAGCCTGGGAGTGAACTTGCTCAGTGCTGTTGCAGGAGTGATAGGGATAATCGTGTTAATAATAGAACTGACTGTCCTATTTGCACCGGAGAAAAAGTGTCTTATTCTTGTAAGTGTTTCTGAGCTGCTTTTATTTTCTGCAATTATATTTATATTATCTAAATGCATACTAGTGTGAGATGACTGTCTCCCAGTTAATCCTGGCTTATCACCATAAGTAAGATCTGGGACTTTGAGCTCACGGGGAGAATTTTCAGCCCCTTGCTGCTAGGACCTACCAGGACAGTTACCTTTTTTTCTCTCATTCTTCTCTGAATGCAGTTATGTTAGAGAATTGATCATTAGGCTCTTTCTTTAGTCTCCAGGGTCAAGTTACGATGGGGGTGGACCGCTGGGCTGGCTCAGCAGGCTTTGTGTCATTTGTGGGTGGGTTGAGGAGAGTCAGGACACCAGGCCAAGATGCTCAGAGCCTCTGGGGGTGTGTATATGTACAAGGAAAGGGCAATGATATCGCTTTCACAGACCCGGAGGTTCTCTGCTCTTTAGATGAGAAAAAGGTATAAATTCATACAGGGATGAAAATAACCTGAAGTGGACAACACAGAGAATCGCTAAGCCCAGAAAACTATGCAGACACATGTGATTTCATCTGAATTTCCTTGCACTTAATGAAGTTCCAGAATAGAACTCCCCTCCGCTATTTTAGGATTTGCTTTTCAATTTTTCTTTTTTGGTTTGTTATGAGAGGGAATTTACCTGTTTCCGTAGGGGAGAAGGAGTCAGATTGGAATCAGAGGATCCAGAGCCAGGGGAAGTATCCATCTGTTATTAATATTCCTTTCCTTTTCCTCTTCTGTCTCCTCATGGAATCTGCTCCTCCTTTCTAGAGGATGTTTGAGATTGTGATATTAGTCCTCTCCCTGCTGGAAGTCAGCATCGCTATCTCTCTCTCTGTATTTGGGTGCAAGGTGACCTGCTTTGTCACTCAGGTGAGTGTTGAGGACCTGATGGAGGGTTCAAATTTGTCACGTTTTTGTTTCTCTCACTGTCTCTCTCCTCCTCTCTGGACCAATGAGAAGGGTAAGGAAGCAGAGTGATGGAAAGATAGTTATGTACATGAGTCATTCTTGAAACTGAAGGAGACAGAGGAATACACGGATAGAGCTATGGTGTATGTTTCCAGGAACCTCATAGGTCTTGCGGGATATCAATTTTTATCGAGTGAGGGATGTAAGGCCCTGAAGGAAGGGACATTTAATTTTCAGGTCCTAGAATACACAAAAAAGGTAGGCATCACCAGGATAAATGCGAATCCCTCTAGCTGAAAGACGATGTGAATAATGGTATATATTATTCTCAATATCCACAGGTGGTGATTATCCAGTCAACCAATGACAAGGTGTCTTCAGCAATAGCCCCCCATGAACATATTTATGAGGAGCTGGAGTTTGAATAGAATAATTCCTGCTTTTGAAAATATTATTCATTGTGTATCTCTTTGCCTGCCAGGAAGTGTTCTCATCTGTGCACAGGAGCATAGTTATTACACAACCAAATAAAGTGCATTTTCTCCTCTATTGCTGCTGATTGTGGTTTTGAGTCCCAATCTCCCACTTCATCCTATTGTCACTCAAATGACTAGGATGCACAGTGTCATTTCTCATAACTTGTAAAGGCCCTATACCACACATACAGAAAACTGAATAGATCATGGTTGTTAACAGCTGCCTAATATTTTTTAAGATCTTAATTTTTGAGTAATCTCTACCCCCAACATGGGGCTCACATTTACAACCTAGGGATCAAGAGTCACATGTTCTACTGACTGAGCCAGCCGGGTGCCCCCAATTTTTAGTTATATAGAAGGTGGACATCCTCGTGTAAGCAGCATCCGAATCCATGAGTAAACACTACCAGTTTCAGACAATGGTGAATTCCCCTTTTCACTCACTAAGATCCCCAGCTTAACTGCTGTCTTGACTTTTACCACCAATATGAGTTGCATCTTTGAATTTCATAAAATGGAGTCTTGTGAAATATATGCACTGGCTATGGCTCCTTTCTTCTAGCATGTTTGTGAACTTCATTCCCGCCATTGCCAGTGGTAATACTATGTTCATACCGCTGCAAGATATTCTATTGTAAGACTTGCAGGACAATCTATTACATATGTAAATATTGATGAATATTTGGGATGCTTCGATTTGGGACGAATCATGCCGTGCGTGCAAAATGTATCCGTATATTTTGGTACGTGCGTGTGTAAAATTCCATTGGGTCTACGTATAGCTGTGGAACTGCTGGGCCGTGTCCAAAGTGCATATGGCATATGCACCTGCCTTCTAGCAATGCCTGAATTCCAGGTATTGTACATCTGTACCCTGATATCATGTGATTTTCATTCTAACCATTTTGATGTCTTTGTATCACATTGCAATAATTTGAATACTATTTCTTTTTACGACAGCTTTAGATTTATTTTAAAAAATTGAGAAAATATTAAAAGAGTTCCCATATACCCCAAATCAGTTGGCATCTTACCTTAGTATGGGATGAACCAATATTGATACATTATCATTAACTACAGCATTATTATTATTCAGATGTCTTTAGTTTTTAGTTAGTGCCCTTTTCCTCTTTCAAGATCCCCACCCAAGACACGACATTAGACTTAGCTTCCATGTTTTCTTAGCCTCCTCTTGGCTGTGACTATTTCTGAGACTTCCTTTGTTTTTGATGACCTTGATAGTTTTGTGGAATACTGATCAAGTATTTTGCAGAATGTCCCTCACCTGGAACTTATCTGATATTTTTCTCATGATCAGACTAGTGTTTTGAGGTTTGGGGAGGAAGACGTCAGAAGTACAATATGATCCTTATCACATCCAATCAAGGGTACATATTATCAACATGACTTACGCTGTTGACGTTGGCTTTAATCACCTCACTGAGTACAGTTTTTCAGTTTTTTCCACTCTAAAGTTAGCTTTTCCCCGACTTTTTATACTGTACTCTTCAGAAGGTTGTCACTATCCAGCCACCGTGTGCTGGGCTGGATACTCAAGGAGTCTTGGAGTTAAGATCTATTGCTTTGAGGGTAGAGTAACCTCATAAGTTATTTGATATTCTGCCCTGGGGTTTTGTCAATTTTCTCCCACTTATTTATGCATTCAAGTATTTGTATGAATTTATGAATATTTATACATTCTTGGGGTTTTAATCTAATACCAGTTTATCTTATTGCTCAAATTGTTTCTGTTTTGATCACTGGGAGATTGTTCAGTGGCTCCTGTGTCCCTTTGATGGACCCTATCATTGTGTCTCATTTGGGGCACTTGCTTCTTTTTATGACATGACCATGTTCTCAGGTTCATCTTACATCTTTTTTTTTAAATTTTTTTTAACATTTATTCATTTTTGAGAGACAGAGAGAGAGAGACACAGCATGAGCAGGGAAGGGGCAGAGAGAGGGAGACACAGAATCTGAAGCAGGCTCCAGGCTCTGAGCTGTCAGCACAGAGCCCAACGCAGGGCTCGAACTCACGAACTGTGAGACCATAACCTGAGCCGAAGTCAGATGCTCAACCGACTGAGCCACCCAGGCGCCCCTCATCTTACATACTTCTTGCCCACGTCTTAGAATCAGCCGTTTCATCACGCAGCCCATTTCTTCTTATTGGAGAACCATACTAGAAATAAAGATCTGGGCTCTAGGCGTGCTTGTTACTATTGGGATGTCATTTCTTTTAGGTTCTCTTAGCTAACAGAGGAAAACATACATCTGTCTGCTAATTCATGTGTCTTAGTTGAGCTATTCTAACAAGACACTATATAGTGGGTAACTTAGAAAATATTTATTTCTCACAATTCTGGAGGGTGGACATCTGAGATCCAGATGTCAGCATGCTCAGTTTTCCCCCCTGGCTTCCAGATAGCCATTTTCTCATTGTATCCTCACATAGTAGAGAGCAAAGAGAGGAAGTAAGTTCCCTCATGTTGTTTCTTATAAGGTACTAATTCCATCACGACAGATCCACCCTTGCTACCTCATTCCCTCCCAAAGGCCCCATCTCCAAATACCATCATATTGAGGGCTAGAGTTTCAACATATGAATTTGGGAAGGGGAGACACAGACAGTCCACTGCACCATGTTTATACACGTATCTGTAAATATTTCTATTTTTAGCCATCTATTATATGATGTATCACATCTGGCTTTGAAAAAAAAATCACAAGAATTGTCCCCCAAAAGCAAAAGAAACCCCATATTTCTACCTGTTTTAAAAACTTTCCTGTGGCTCACGGACTGTTTCGAAATATGCTGTTTGATTTCCAAAAATTTTGAATTTTCCACCTATCACAATTCTGCTATTGTCTGACAACTGTATGATTTATATTGTTTTACATTTGTTGAGCTGTGTTGCCTAACACATGAAGCGACCAATATTGGCAAATATTCCACGCACATTGGAGAACAATGTATGTTCTGTTGTTGTTGGATGGAGAGGTCTATAAATGTCAATTAGGTCAACTTGATTGATACTGCTGCTCAGGTCATCTATATCCTTTCTGCTTCTCTACCTGGGTGATATATCAGCTGTCAAAGAGGGGGTTGAGGTCTCCAAATATAATAGGATATTTGTCGATTTCTCCTTTTAGTTTTATCAGCCCTTTCCCTCATATATTTTGGACTAGCTACAAGTGGACATTGAATGCTTGTAACATGGATAGTGACGCTAAGAAAATAGGCTTTGAATCTTTTTTTCATTTTAAAGAACTTAAATTTTAATTGCCATACATGTATAGTAGCTATGATACTGTATAGAACAGGAATGGAATTGTTGGATCTCATGGACACACTATTAATTTTACTAGACTTTGAAACATTCTGGTTGTATATTCTAGGGGAATGGGTAACACTTTGATTAATTGTCAGTGAGCCAACGAAGCAACCCAAGCTTTTATATATAAGCTTACATATGTAAAATATCATCACAAAAGCCTAATGTACTCTGAATGATGCAATATAATTAATTAACCTAACACTAGACCAATGAAATAGTATAATCTATAGTATTTTGTATGATTAAAAGTATTTTTTGCGTATATTTACTCTTTTCCTTGATGTATATCCCAATCGGAACTGAGTAAGCACAAGTGAGGCCATTTGAAAGATAAGAAAACTGATCTTTAGTCAGGAAAGAAACACATCCAAAGTCACAGAGTGTAAAAATGACGGACCAAAGACTTCATGCAAAATGTTCACGACTGGTCCAGGAAAGTCTCCATTGACTTCACTGTGCTTCATCAAAGAAAGGTTAAACTTCAGAGCTTTAAGAAAGGAATGGAGCTTTATGTTCATACATTTGAGAGTTGGAGGAATTGAGATTTTTTTCTAACATGTAGTAATGAATGAATAAGGAAAATGAATTGTGATCTCAGAAAATATATCCTAGCTGATGAAGAACACTGGGGTGGAGATAATATTATTCACTGATATTTTCTGTCCCTCTACATTTCCTGTCTCCCACACAGCACTGGGAAGGTCACCATTTAATGAGCTGTGGCCAGAATGACACATGCTTCTCGACCACAGTATCTCATTGCCAGAGGTCCAACTTCTAACTTTTTTTTTCCCTACCTCGGCAAAATAAAAAAAACTTTTTGAGATATTATTCTATTTTGTAGAATCCATATCAGTGTGGGTCTAAACAGCCAACTAACAATGAACATGTAAAGTATGCAGTAAATGAACTTCTGATGTGTTAAGCCACCAATATTTCAAAGTTAAGTTTTGTTACAGAGCATACACCTAGCCTGTGATAACATCCAACCAAAAGAATAGTGACAACCAAATTCTTGATGCTATAGATGCTAGTTGCTCTCTTTATGACTTTGAACCACACAGTTGTATTCTCACACGTGTATATTTATGACTCAGTGGTCACAGTATGATCTTCTTGCTATCACTGTGGATCCAAAATACAGAAGTATAGCTCCATATTTGTTTACTAGTATCTGTGGGATAACATGAAGGTGTTTCTTATTTACATTCAAGTTCTTGATAGATTGAAGTTTGAGGCAACAAGTCTTGATAAGGACTTTCAGAAGGTGATTTCCAGCAAAAAAATACAGAAATCTGTAAAGAAGTCAAAGAATAATCCATAAAATAATCTGTAAAGTCTGTAAAATAAGCCATAAAGAATAATATAATCTAAGTCCTCAATGATTTGTCTCCAAATATATGCTCTCTTACTCTAAAGATTAATTGTGTGGATTTGGGGCCAGAGTAACTTAATGGCTGCTCTCCAAAAAAGGTAGAGGGTGAGTTCAGTTTCAATCATGACTAAAACTACCCAATGATTCAACAAATGGTGTTGGGAAAACTGGACATCAACATGCAGAAGAATGAACCTGGACCACTTTCTTATACCACACACAAAAATAAATTCAAAATGGATAAAAGACCTAAATATGAGGCATGAAACCATAAAAATCCTGGAGGAGAACACAGGCAGTAACTTCTTTGACATCGTCTGTAGCAATTTGTTTCTAAATATTTCTCCTGAGGCAAGAGAAACAAAAGCAAAAATAAACTATTGGGACTTTACTAAAATAAAAAGCTTCTGAGTGAAGGAAACAATCAACAAAACTAAAAAGCAATCTATGGAATGGGAGAAGATACTTGCAAACGACATATCTGATAAAGAGTTAGTATCCAAAATCTATAATTTATCAAACTCAACACTCGAAAAATAAATAATCTAATTAAAAAATGGGAAGAAGTCTTGAATAGGCATTTTTCCAAAGAAGGTGTCCAGATGGCCAACAGACACATGAAAAGATGCTCAACATCACTGATCATCAGGGAAATGCAAATCAAAACTACAATGAGATATCACCTTACCCCAGTCAGAATGGCTAAAATCAACAACACAAGAAACAACAGGTGTTGATGAGGATGGGGAGAAAGAGGAACCCTCCTGCACTGTTGGTGGAAATGCAAACTGGTGCAGTAACTCTGCAAAACAGTATGGAGTTTCCTCAAAAAGTTAAAAATAGAACCACCTTACAATCCAGCAGTTGCACTAGTAGGTATTTACTCACAGGATACAAAAATACGAATTCAAAGGGACACATGCATTCCAATGTTTATAACAGCACTATCTGCAATAGCTAAATTGTGGAAACAGCTCAAGTGTCCACCCACTGATGAATGGATAAAGGAGGTATGGTATATATACACAATGGAATATTACTCAGCCATAAAAAAGAATGGAATCTTGCCATTTGCAAAAACGTGGGTGGAGCTGGAGAGTATTTTGCTAAGTGAAATAAGTTAGTCTGAGAAAGACAAATACCATATGATTTCACTCACATGTGGAATTTAAGAAACAAAACAAATGAGCAAAGGAAAAAGAGAGAGAGGCAAACCAAGGAACAGACTCTTAACTATAGAGAACAAACTGAGGGTTACTAGAGGGAAGGTCGAAGGAGGATGGGTGGAATAGTTGATGGGGATTAAGGAATGTACTTGTCATGATGATCACTGAGTGTTGTATGTTACCAATGAATCACTGTATATTTTAACCTGAAGCTGATATTACACTGTACATTAATGAACTATAATTTAAATGAAACTTGAAAAAAAACCCTACCCAATGGTTAATTTTTTCCAGATATTAAGCCAGGTGAGTATCAATCTACTTGGGTTACTAGTATTTAGTTTTGAGGAAGATAAAGGAAACTATAAACATATCCATTAAAATCATTCTTGAACAACAGAAATAGGGAGAGATAGTAGGGACTTCTTTAATCATTTTGGTATGAAGAATGCCAACCCAGCTAATATTGGGACATTACATGTGATGCATTGCTGATGGGCTGGAAAATAATGAGTTGCTAATAGAACATAAGTTTTTGAGTGTCTGAACATGTTTTGTGTGATTACGCATAGAAAATTTTAAGTATTTTTGTATTTTGTATTTGTGATTTGATGTCTGTCTCTTATAATGAACGATTATTTGATGAGAGAAAATAATGTAAGGTTTTATAAATAAAGGATGGTTATTGTGTTTTCATAATTTTTAACTAATGCTTAACCCATAGAGCTGTTGCTGACATTTCCCTTCTTCTCTTAACAATATAACATGTTTCTAAACTGGAAAATGGAGATAAAATTGGGACTATATTTCCTAGGCTCTCTTGCGGCTAAGTATGGGAAAATATTTAAGTACTAGCCGACAAAACGTGAGAGTAAGTAGTAAATCTCACTTTGGAGTTACACACTTAAGAAGAAGGGTATGTATTCTCATTTCCCTTTTCCTTTCTGCTGATTGGGATGTGGATGTCACAGCAGGAGGCCCTTCGTGGATCCAGAGGTGAAAGCCACATTTTGGCAATAAAGAATCTACCTTTCCATCCCTGTTTTTGGTGCAACTATGTTGTCATAGAAGGCAAAAACCTGACTTACAGTAGCCAGAGAATATTTGACATATAAAAGCCATGTATACCAGTAGAGAGTAGATGCAAATACTGAGAAATATCTAAGAATACCTAAAAAGAGCATACTCTCCAATGTCTACTCTAGCGAGGGCCATGAAAATTAGCATACAAAGAGCCAGAGAGGAAAATGGATAAGTTAATACCTCCCCGAGAAGGGAACTATGACATAACTTAAGTATTTTATGGCTTTTGGGGGGCAGGGTGTCTCCATAATTCCTGCCTTAGAACATATTGTAATTGCCATAGATCAGTGATTTCACATTTCTCTTTTTATCTCCAGGTTGAAGTTTTATCATTGTCTTTGGTCAAGTCCACATTTATATAATGTAAGTAGAAATAGGGCAAATAATTTGTCTTTCGGCCCTCACTGCAATGAACTACTTCTGTTTTTGTTGTAGAGAACGACAAAGATACAGTAACTCCAGAGCAACAAATGGTTTGGATTATTGTCCTTCGTGAGCTGGTGAGTTGTATTTTAGGTGTGGGGAAGAAGGTAGATGTGCCTATTTGGTGCCTATAGAGAAGAATGTGATTGGGAATGTTCCTCATCTTCCTTTAAGAATAGAAATTCTGTATATTTGAGCTAGATTTGAGCCTAATGGAACTCTGTGGCCTCCATTACAGCTCAGTGTGGTCATGCAACACATGTTGTCCAGTGTAATGTGAGAGAAGATCCGCATTTTCCTTCAGACCCATGGCCTTACAAGAATAAATATGTCTTCCCCTTCTCTGTGTCTTTTCTCATTGGGTGCTGCACAAGTATTCTGTGGTGGGAAGAATATTATGGTGTCATTTCCGTGATTGTGTTATATCATATGGCAGAAAAACAAAACAAAACAAAACGTTATCCGGATGAGCCTAATCTAAGTACAGGAGTCCTTTCAAGGCAGAGTGCTCTCTGGATGGTAGAAAAGGAAGTCAGAGTGATTCAAAGCATGAGAACTGTTTGACAAAGAGGAAGCTCTCTGTTACTGAAATGGAGGGAACCTCTTGAACAGATCCAAGAGCAGCTTCTAGGAGCTGAGCATGAATGACTCCTGGCCAACAATCCCAGTTCCATAACACAGGCCGCTGGATTCTGCCAACAACAGCAGAGAACTATCAGACCATCCCCAGACTTTCTGGGAGTCCAGGCATCCAGTACATGGACTTCAGCCTTATGAGATGACTGGATTCTGAGTAAAGAATCCACTCAGGTCCACCGGGACTTCTGATCTACCTTTGCCGTGCCCATGGGTCCATCCCATCCATTGCCTTCCTTTCTTGACTGCCTGCCCTGAGGAATTCAGACTTGCTTACCAGCCCTTAGACTCATGTAATCCAATTGCTTGTGATAATGTTATACGCTTGAAATGAGGGGGATTTCAATACCAGAAACCTTTCCATTTTCTGTCTGAATTAACCCTAATTGACACACAGTTGTGGCAATAATTTCAACACACAAAAAAGAACCAGGTAATGAAGTTGAGAAAAATATGCTGCTAGCTCTTACCTACATCTGTTACCTGTAATAATAAAACATAAAATTCTAACTATATCTGTGTTTCCAGTCAGCTGTATTGTCAACTTTATATACCTGCAATAATATATTTCATCTCTTTCAGGCTTTTAAATTAGTTATACCTTGATTTTATTATTTTTGGATGATATATACGTTGCATATTCATCACACTAAAGAGTGTACTTCATATAGTAAATTAATAGATGGATGGATGGATGGATGGACAGATGTTTGAAGTCATGGATAGATACCCATGGGTGAGAGTTTCTGTACGGAAAAGAGAATTGCACACTGTGTATTCCAAGTGTGCTCAACACACAGCTAGTAGCTTCCAGGTTGTCCACAGAATCACTTCTAGTTTATGCTTTTGTTCATTTTACCAATGGTGAAAAGAGTCATCGACCACATTGTTTAACGAAACAGTTGAAATCATCCTCTTTCTTCTAAGAATTGTACATACCCAGTGAATATTCCTGTCATCCACATTATAGACGAGCATGGAGAGAGGGAGTGAAATTAAAATTTGCAGACAAGTTAGGATCATTAGGACAATCACAAGTCCCTGTTAAAAGAAAATAAAATGTCATGCATTACCTTCCACTTTGATGATAGTTTAGAAAGTTTTATGTCAGAGCCCCACATCAGGCCATCAAAAGGGGACACATCACATTATAAAAATGGTGCAATGAAGTTGGGTCTGAACCCACAAATCTATGTGCTGTTACAGAAAAGCAAGAGTTAGGGATGATATTAAACATTCTTGAACATACTAATACAAGATGGGAAGTAAAACTTGATGACATTACAGAATTCACAATAACTACTCCACTTTTGATTTTTATTAAAATCATTATTATTATTATTATTATTGGTGGTAGGGTAGGTTATTAGTAATATTACTATTGAAGTTATTGTTACTCAGTCATGGAGATCAGAAATGTTGCCAAGGCTTGCAAAGCTGACTTTTCTCAATAAACAGGGCAGAAATGGTAAGGGTTAAGATCTCCCCAGTGAAATACTAAAATTTCCCAGTTTTCCACTGGACTCAATTCTAATTAAAACCAGAATGTCTCCGGGGTGCCTGGGTGGCTCAGTTGGTTAGGTGACTGACTTTGGCTCAGGTCATGATCTCACAGTTTGTGAATTCAAGCCCTGCGTTGCGCTCTGTGCTGACAGCTCAGAGCCTGGAGCCTACTTCAGATTCTGTGTCTCCCCCTCTCTCTACCCCTCCCCTGCTCATGCTTTGTGTCTCTCTGTCTCTCAATAAGAAATAAACATTAAAAAAAATTAAAAAAAAAAACCCCAGAATGTCTCCTAAATTTGGAACACGCTTTAGGGTAAAAATTAAATAACAGTTGTGAAAATTTTTGTCATTGTCCTCATAAGTAAAATGTGTCTTCCCACACTCCAGTGTTCCTGGTTTCTTTTACCGCTTTCTTCCTGATTTCTTTCTCCTCTATTTCAGACCATTCGTCTGCATTTCTTTCACATGGCTTTATTGCAAAAAAAAAAAAAAAAAAAAAAGGATTATGCTCAAATAGTGGCAAGTCGGAATAAACATTCATTCTCCAGGTAGCTTTGGGTAATAACTTATTTTTAAAATCCTAGCAGTAATGAATATTATAATAGAAAATAATTTTTAAAAATAAAGGATAAAGTAAAAATTTCCCCAATCTTTGACTCAGATTTTAATATCATTCTAGTTTTTCCAGAAAAAATAAAATTTAGACCACAGAATTGGGGCTCTCTGCCATTGAAAAGAAATAGTTTTTTTCTCTTTCTAATTGTTGCACCTGTAGAGAGGCATTTGGAAGGACTCTGGAAGCAAGAATTTTTGTCATGTTCTTGAAATATACCAATGATCAGGTTTCATCTTCATCATGCTCAGATAAGCGTTCAGTCTTCTCCAAATTCAGGGGGATAATACTTACAATTGCAATTGATTTGATGCCCAAACAGAGAGTTTCCTTCTTGCAATCATAGCAGAAATTTTTTGTTAAATTATATGACAGAATACAGATCCCAACAATCGAGACTAATGTGCTAAGAGTGTTAGCACCTATATTCTTCCTCAGCTGGAAAAAAAAAAAAAGACATAACTAGCTTATAAGTTAAGGACCAAGGGTTTCTAGACCCTACATGTTGGGGAGAGAATTCTGATTTCATTGACTTATCCATGAGATCTACAGGCATTCATCATCCTTATAGTGCCAATTTGGTTCAATGATAAATCACAATTGCGAGAAGAAGAGTTAGATAAGATTGATTTTTCATGAACACATACCGTGGATAGGATAAAAATATTACGTGCGTTTTTGTCAGCATCTCTTGTTTTCTCCTCCTATTAGCTCCTCCCTCCACCAAAGATAAAAATCTGCCTTGCTCAAGCCTAAGCCATGTTTTTCTCTTTATTAAACGTCACCCCACCCCATTACCATAACGAGGCTTGAATAGCTACATAAATCTTTACTCACTCTTCTTATGGTGACGAGATATGGGGATCAGAATTCTAAAATCCAGGGAGATCCAGCCTGTCTGTGTCTAGACATAGGATGGTCACGTGATTCATTGGGCCAAAGGGACAGTTACACGATGAAATGTACTACAAAATAATGAATCCCCAGGGTGACTGGGCTTCACGTGGGAAACTCAGAGTGTTATAAGTGCTCATTTTCTCCCTGAATGACGAAGGGGAAGGTTGTTAGCTTACCAGTGATTTTGTTTGCTTCTTGGCAGACACAACAGTCAGAGATCCAGACACGATAAACTGTTTAGAAGATAAGAAAGGTATCTACAGAGCAGTGGCTTCTTCCAAGTCGCCTTTCCACCCTGTTGCCAGATGCATATCTTTCTTCATATCTAGTACCTCCCCCCTCTACCCCCCACCTGCCAGGGCCATCCCTTCAGAACTCAGAGGAAAGCAGATGATTAAAGTGTGTGCACCACACAATTAAAGTACCACAGTTATAATTTATTCTTCTGACCAGTAAAATTCCCTTAGCTAAATCAGAGAAGGGGACGTAAAAACCACAGGGTGAAATGACTTATTCAATGTGGAGAGAACAAAATAAATAAATATAACCCAAAGACACACTTTGGGGTGCAGAAAAGGGAACATGTGAACTCAAATTACATGGCGCTTTTCTCAATGTGTTTGGCCAAGAAGGGTGATGACTTAAGAAGAGTAACACCTGCTTACCCTTCCCACCCAGCAAATTCCCTAATCCAAATATTATTACATTTCAGAGATGCTTCTCCCATGTGTCAAACCCAGGATTTTCTTCTCAGCAAAATGGCAAGATCGTTACTGAATAGCTTCAGGCTATACAGCAATGAATAGAACTTAAGGGTATTATTATATTAGAATATATATTAAAGTTCAGGTTGGGAGGGGCGCCTGGGTGACTCAGTCAGTTAAGCATCGGGCTTCAGCTCTGGTCATGATCTCACAGTCAAGTCTTCAAGTTGGCGCACCCCCCCCCCCCCCCGCCCCCAACAGGCTCTGTGCTGACAGCTCAGAGCCTGGAGCCTGCTTCAGATTCTGTGTCTCCTTCTCTCTCTGCCCCTCCCCTGCTCACACTTTGTTTCTCTCTCTCTCTCTCTCAAAAATAAAAAAATGTAAAATAAAGTTCAGGTTGAAAGTTAAATCTTAACTAAGTGTCATTGCAAGTACTCTAGAATTGGCAAGTTGTCACAAAAATTGTGTGTTGAGTTGATGAATGAATGAATAACGGATTAAATAATAATAATTTGAGATATAAGTGAGATACTCACAGACAATGCCCCCCATAAAGGGAAGCCTGTGTAAATTGAGAAGAAAATAGTTGGGTACATTTCAGAATCAAAAGCAAAATATCCAATTATCCCATAAAAGATGCATTTCACACCAATCATAATCTGAGCCACCTGGGTAAGAGACAAAACAAACCAAATTACCAACCATTCAAATTAACAAAACAAAAACAATGTCTTAAAGACAATGGTGAGCATTTCTCAGGAGAGAGAGAAGCCCTCGGTCCAAACATCACGGTCACCCATTTTCAAGGTTTGAATCCCTTGAATATTATGAAAAGATCTACTAAGAAGAGTCAGTTCCTGGAAAGTCTGCTTTTTCTTTTTTCCCGGAGGTCTGCCCGTGGGGGTCAACCTTGCTCCAATAAGATATAGTCACTATTAGGCTCATCTAAGAGATTAGGACTTCTATGGTCTCCTCTTAATGCATCCCTCCCATCCTCCTACAAATGTGGTCCTTTGCTTTTAATTGAAGTGTCTTTCTTCCACACCACAGAATGGTCGACAGGGATAATAACCTGATGCCTCTATGTCAGGATAATTAGCCAGAATAACCCTCTACCCTCAGGATATGCCCCAGCTTCTGGTTCAAAATTCTCTATAGTGTTTACTTACTTACCCCCAGAGCTTTTAGATTCCCCTTCAGGAATTTCTGCAGCTTGTTGAGCAAATGTTTCAGGGTACCAGGCTTTTCAGTCTTTCCTAATGGGGTACTTTGGTTTGGGTTTGGAGGAATGTCCACAGTCTTCCCATCAGAATCCGAAGTTTTGCTCATTCTGTAATAGATGGCATCAGATATGCACCGTCATATGCCCAATACTGTTAATGCTATTATAATGGAAGTAGATAGTGGGCTTCTTTTATCTGAAGTCTTTATCGTATGAAGGGAAGGCATTGGCCAAGTGATACTTATGTGTCCATGCTGCTGACTCTGATATCACTGATGTGGTCAGCATGGAGAGACATGACAGAGGTTGAGAAATACCAAATCCTATGTAACTGTAAGATAGCCTCCAAGATTTTTTTTTCTTTTTAACATTGCATGTGGCCACAGACTTGTATAAAGAACCCCCAATGGGAATGGTGATATATCTATTTAGCCTTATCCCTGGTGGAGTAAAAATCACCTGAGATTTAAACGCAAAGAGTTTTGAATGAAAGACATTTCCCTTTAATTGAATTAAATATATCATGTAACTTATCATCCAAGATAATCTTAGGAATGAAAGAGAATAGGAGTGGTATCCATAATTATAGGAGAGACCTGGGGATACACTATGTAAAAGCCACCTTAACTTTGATCACTGTGTGGCAATGAGAGGTGTATTTAGTTGAAACCCTAGGTTTGTCAACATAAAATATAATCATGCTTATGCTTCATAGGTGTGACACTGGAAATGATGTATCCAATTTTTTTAGTATCATCAGAGATGTAACGTTGCATAAATTCTAGTATTATCTTCTCAAGAAGGTAGGGTGTGCTTTGGTACTCGTCAAAAACAATGATGGATTTCCATTGTAGAACAAACCCAAGAGGGGTTTCCTTCATAAACTAACTCATTTTGAACCTTTTTTTTTTTTTTTTTTACCAAATATTCGCTTTTTATTTCTATGTCATCATTTACTCTATCAATTTTAGGACTATTTTGTACCATTAAATTAAGTTGGGGAAATAGGGGCAGACTTTGTTCCTTATTACGTTGGTATTTGTGATGCTATCACTCTCCCTATTAGGTTTCAGTTTAGCTTTGCTTACAATTTGTACAATTCCTTCTTATGTTTTCTCCTCTTATTATGCTAATGATATGGGATTAGACCCTTTATATAGCTATTTATGTTTAGATTTCCTGAATCAAAGTGGAAACATAGTTTCTGGCTCTTGAGATCCATGCTCAATGTCTTTAAAAAAAAAACAAAGAGTTAGTGTATATCAGTTCCAACACTCTTTGAGTGTGTAAATTTCTTTGCAGTCTCCATGAAAAGATTAAGATATCATGACATGGAACTCCTATGGGACACTTAAGATTAATCATAAGTATTCGATGTTTCTATTCCCAGTAGTTGCTTTTCATTAAAGAGCTGAAACAAGGAATTTATTTTGTATGATCACACTGGAAGTGCAAACGAGAGAGATTTTTTTTTCAATTTCTTTGGTGGATGAATCTCGTTCATTAATATTTCATAAATAGAGAGGATCTCATCAATCAGTTGTTCTATGTTTTTAAAATGTGACCCTTATATCTAAAGATGGTGAATAACTTGCCCAAATTCAGACATATTTATAGATGTGGGACCAAAGAGCTATGGGTCTGATAAGTAAAAATCCGCTCTTTAGGCGAAGCCTGCCTCAAACTAACACATCCTTTTTTTAGCCTCCCGAAGCCCACACGTAACAGGTTTGAGTGTTTGAGGGAGCCATTGCTCCCAACGTAACTTTTTTTGGGGGGGGGGAAACACACTATTGACCCCCCAAAGTATCCCCTATCACGCCTCACTGCAAATGTCACTATGTATTCATCCATTCACTCAACAAGTATGTATTTTTAGATTAAAAATGCTGACCATAATACCGGGCACATTTTTATTCACTAATGCCTTTAATGATATTTTATTGCAGCTATGTGATTATCATCTGTAATATTCTATCAAATTGTAAGCCTGTAGTTGAACCTGTTAGTGCTCCTTGAAGCTACCATCCAAACGGTCAGTATTTTGAGTAGGACTTTCACATTTACAGCCGTCCTCTTTCTAACGAATGCTGCTCTCCACCTCTGTTGCCTACTTAGAGAATGACGTTGCAGTATTTCTTGGTTACTCAACAATACAAAAATTAGCCTTGTTTACCACGATGTCCTCACCTTAAGTATTGACTTCAAAGCCCAATGACACTTTATGTGTTAATATAGCTTCAGACCTACCTAATCCTCCTCGTCGTGTCTCTACCAGATTAGTTATAAAACTCTCATGATTCTAAAAATATTATTATGAACTTAGCTGACTCACCCATGTCCATTCTTGATGTTCTGAATTTCATTTGCAGATCGTAGACAGAAAAGTTTCTGCGTCACAATTCTAACCAAATTATTCCCCTGTATCTTACATTGGGTCTTCTAGAAAATAGGGCTGGAGACAAACTTCCTTGGTAAGCTAAGCCTTACTATCTACCCGCTGATGGGTAAAGTTGTTTGCATAATCAGAAAGTCAGAAAGCAGGAATGTAGACAAGATCAGATGTGTCTACGTCACTGAAACTTTCTGCATTATCTTTAAAAATTTCCTAAAATATATGACGTTGAATATCTACCAGTGGAAAGAAAGGAAAAACTGTCTCTGCCTTGAGCCCACATTCTGTTCAGTCTCTGTCAGGTTCCACGGCTTTCCCTCTCAGAACATAGACAAAAGTACTTTCTGGTGCTCTGGATAATGGGGGAAAAAAAAGTTCTACCTACCTAGTGTTGTTCCACCACACAAATGTGGGAGCCTGTCCTCTTCTTAAGCTTATGTGTCTTGTATGTGTATCAAAGACTGTGCCAACATGTAGGGGAGAGAAATCTATGCTCAGATCTCTGTGTTTCCTCATTTGCTATATTTCCACACCTAGAACTCTAGATAAGCAGTTTTGATGTACATCAATAAAATCGATATAAATCATGTTTTGTTGCTCAAAATTAGAAGCATTATCACTGTGGGGTGCCTGGTGGCCCAGTCAATTAAGTGTCTGACTTTGGCTCTGGTCATGATCTCACAGTTCATGGGTTTGAGCCCCATGTTGGGCTCTGTGCTGACAGCTCAGAGCCTGGAGCCTGCTTCAGATTCTGTGTCTCCCTCTCTCTCCTTCCCTCCCCTCCTCGTGTTCTGTCTCTCTCTCAAAAATAAATAAATTTTTTTACAAGCATTAGCACTGTAATCCTCAATACCAATTTATACTTTTTTTTTGTGCTCACTTTCTTCGCATTTCTTTCCATTAATCTGACAAAGACTATATTTTTTCTTTTAACTTACTAAATAAACTTCTTTCCTTTGGAGAAATTTCTAGGAAATTCATATTTTCAACAAACTTTTCTTGGTCTTTGTGTTAGCACCTTATTAACTCTAACTTCACTAAAATAAAATAAACATAAACATGAGCAAAAACAAAAAATAATTATATTTCCAATGACACTTAAATTTATATCTAGCTAGCTATATCTATCTATCTATCTATCTATCTACCTATCTATCATCTATTTCAATGGCCAGGCTCAAGTATACCAAGCAAAGTATTAATATATAACTGTATTACAGTAACATTACAGTAAAAATCAATAAAAATTATTAAACTTTCTTCAGCTTGACCAAGGGAAAAAGAGAGAAGACAAAAATTATCAATGTAAGGAATAAAAGAAGGGACATCCCTGCAGAATCCAGAGATATTCAAAGGATAATAAAGAAATACCGTGAATAAATTTAGGAAGTAAATTTGACATCTTGAAGGAAATGGAATAATTACATGAAAGACATAAATTATGAACATTGACTCAGTAATAGATGATCTCCTTAGTTTAATATCTATTAAACAATTGAGTGAATAGACAAAAACCATTACAACAACAACAATAACAAAACCAACTCCATCATATATCGCTAATTCTACCAAATATTTAAGGGAAAAAAAGTTGGACGTAATCCCTTCTATGTTACGAGGTCAACATTGCTCCAATACCATAACGAGACAAAGATATAAGAACTATGTGGCAATAACTCTCAACATAGGTCCAGAAATCCACAGCAAAATGTTATCACATCAAATCCAAAAGTATATCAAAAGATACCACACCACAGCCAACAGAGTTTATTTCAGGAAGGCAACAGTGGTTTAACAAAAAAATCAATGCGTAAAATTCATCATATTGACAGAATAAATACAAAAACTCACATGATCTTCTCAATATACAGGAAACGTGTCTGACGAAATTTATTTATTCATGATAAAGAAAAAACTCTCAAAAAACTAGGAAAAGATGTGGATTCCCATTATCTGGAAAAAGTCATATACAAAAACCTACAGTTACAACATACCCAGCAGTGAGATACTGACTACTTATTCCCCAATACTAGCGTATATGTGCTCACCACTCCTGTTCAACATCTACTGGAAGTCATAGCCAGGGTCATATGGCAAGAAAAGAAAGACCTAAAGTTCGGAAAGTAAGAAATATAAATGTCCCTATTGAAGACATTGTTGTTTATGTAGAAAATCCTATAGAATCTTTTAAAAAATCTAGAACTAGTAAATGAGTATAGCAGACTTTCCTTCCTGTGAAAAAGCATTAAAAGAAGAGATAAGGTTTGCTTTGGATGTTTTTTCTACATTTTTTTGTTTGTTTCCATAGACTTAGTCTAGTGTTTAAGACAGTGTTGAGTGCCAGTAAGATATTGTAGTTGACGAAATGCTATCAGACTGTGGCAACAGCTCAGCCAGAATCACACAGCGAGTTGCCAGTTTCTGATCTTATTATAGGCGGTACAGGCAGAATTGCATTAAGCCATCTGCTAGCACTTCCTTAAATTGTGATTAGCCATATATTAAGAGAGGCCACATGTGTCTTTTGACTATAGATTACAAACTGATAGTGTTCCAGGCCTTTCCAAAAAGTCGAAATGTGATGATCACTATTCCCTTGCCACACAGTGTGTGGGTTACTTCAGGCTGAGTCAGGATCCACGACGCAAAGGAGAATAAGGACCTGCAGGGGCTCAATCACTGAAAAAGCAGAACCTGTGTGCAGAAAGTGTGTGTATTTCCCTATTTTCAAACATCAGTCACACTTTACTCATTGGGTTGCTTTTACAGGACCCTGAATTGAAAAGGCCATCACTGACTTCATGATGTATAATCGTAATGGGACAGAGAACACCAAAATGGAAAATAAAGGAAAATTATGGCTACTTCAAGGTTAAAGGATAAAAGCAGGGTTTATTTTAATTCATTTATGTCATAGAAAATTGTACATTTTAGGGAAAGTGTCAGGAAGCACATGATCTACCTAGCTGGCCTATTGCACAGCTCCCAGTATAGCATTAGCATTATAGTCCAAAGTGAAGGGCTTCTCAGAAATTGTGGGGATCAGCTGTTCTGGCACACATCCTCCAAGGCCAGACCAGAATCCCCAAATACCTACAACCTTTCTGGTGTGTTCCTTTTCTTCATACCGCCAACGGTATGAGACGATGCCAGTGCCGATGCGGAGGGATCACGTACTTCATTGATCACGTCCAAATGGAATCATAATTGAGGATAGAGTAGGGGGCTCCAGCAGAGTCAACATCAGCAAATCTATGACCTTGGATCCCCCCCCCCCCGCCCCACCCCAGACACTTAAGACTCTATTTACTACCTGATTACTGATTTACTTTTAATGATACAATTAGAGGAAGTCCAGGAATGGTTCAAAAGTTGATATCTCCAACAACTAAGCATGTTGGAAAGCCACGTCATCATAATAATGATAAAGAGAGGCTACGGCAACTCCACAGTCATTCGAGGATAAGTCGACAACCACCTGTGGAGGAGAAAAAAAAAACAACACAGTAGATGGCATTTCATGATATGATATGACATTTCACTTGTCCCTGGTCCTAGTTCTCCTAACGTGCAGACCTTCTTTGGGGCCACTCTTTCTGACATGAACGTCTACGTCCAGCCAAGCAACCTTCCACTAATGCCTGGTCCAATCTACTTCTTCTTCTTCTTTTTTTTAAGTTTATTCATTTATCTTGAGAGAGAGAGAGGGACAGAATGAAAATCCCAGGCAAGCTCCGCCCTGTCAGTATAGGTGTTGGGTCAATCTTAACGCTGGCGGCTCTTAGTGGCAAAACAGAGTGCAAGGGGCTCTGAACATGAAAGAGGGGCTTAAGAGTTTTTTACGGTTTGAACTGTTCAGTAAAACTTAAAGAGGTAAATGTACAAATGGCGGAGAATACCCTAAAACACATTCTGAGTCCTCGGGATAACAGAAACTCACTGAGGTCACATCACAGCAGACAGCACTGCATCCAAATGCAGACAGCAACACCGAGACGATGAGTCCCAGGATTATGAGGATCAGTTTCATAATCATAATCCCCTGCAAATTAAAATCATGCGGAGAGAAAAGATTAAAGGCCTGAGAAAGAGAAGGCCTGCCGTGGACCCTGCACACTCTCCTTCATAACCCAGGGTAGGAAAATATCCCAGTCTGGCCCCACCTTCAGATAAAATCTGGGCAGAGATACCCGTAATGACTCTAATTTACAGACTCCTAAATTTGCAATTTCATTCCTTTATAATTTTCACACAGATGAAGTGAGATCCCGTTATCCACTTTCTTCCTCGACATAACCCACTGATAAAAAGCCTGCTCATTTGCAAACCATGCTTTCTTGAGGTGTCTACAAATTGGAATGGTTTAAGATCCCTTTGTAGCTCATAGTGATTTTCATCATATGATCAGTAGATCAGTGTCGGTTTTGTTGAACGTATTTTCTTGAAAGGATCCTGGACTTTGTCTGTCATTGTGCTGAATGGACTCAACAACTAGACTCCTCTTTACCTTGATGAAGACAGCAATCACAATCATTGACTGAATTCATTGGCACCCATTCTGGTTTTATCTAAACTAAGGGTTTTACTTAGCTTCACCTGATGTACTTAGATCCTAACATCACCAATAATGTGTAGTACAGAGATATTTATTCACTCAGGGTCAAGGCCCTGACCATCTTTCTTCAGGTGATTTGTCAGTTTTAAGCTATGCCCTATTACCCACTTGTGTTTTTTGGTTTTGTTTTCAAAATTTTGTTAAGCTTATTTTATTATTTATTTTGAGAGAAAGAGCATGAGTTGGGGAGGGCCAGAGAGAGAGGGAGAGAGAGAGAGAGAGAGAGAGAATTCCAAGCAGGTACACACTGTCAGTGAGGAACCCAACGTGGGACTGGAACCCACGACCCATAGGATCATGACCTGAGCCAAAGTCAGACACTTAACTGACTGAGCCACCCAGGCGTCACACGCCCCTCCCCCCCTTGCTCCCTTGGGATGAAAATGACATCTGCAAGGAATTTTATATATGTGGATAGATATCAGGAGATATTTTTTCCACTAGGTCTTTCAATACTTACAATTAAGAAATAACGAGCTAAGACTGTTTCTGATAAGAAGTGACTGGAGACTTCCGTTCTGATTGCAAGGATTATTAGCGACACTCCAGCCAATATGGCAGCCAGCGTGTTCGTTCCAAGGCTGCTACAGATCTGAAAGAGAATCAGAAACGGAGTCCCTGTTCTTACCCTCTTGACTCTGGCAAATGATTGTACATATGTATGCATTATATTTAAAATGTAAGTAAAGTTGGAATTCATCAAAATTATGCCCAGGGTTGTTACCCACTATTGGATAATTTCTCATCTGAGCCAGACAGAGACAGCATGACCTATGGGGGAATAGGGAAGGAATCATTCTGGAATCTTAACTCAAGGCAAAGAAAAACCTGGGAGTCTGAGACAGCTTGATCATTCTGGAAACAAAGGTTGATTTAACATTTTTTTAATGTTTATTTATTAATGAGAGAAAGAGAGCATCAGCAGAGAAGGGGAGGGGCAGAGAGAGTGGGAGGAGCAGAGAGAGAGGGAGACACAGAATCTCCCTGCAGCAGGCTCCAGGCTCTGTCTGAGCTGTCAGCACAGAGCCCAATGCAGGGCTCAAAATCACAAACCTGAGATCATGACCTGAGCTGAAGTTGGATGCTTAACCAACTGACCTACCTAGGCACCCCAGGAAATGAAGGCTGATTTATGCTATGCCTCTTTTGATTTTCTGAAATTGTAGGTAAACGCACCATTTTTTTTGTTGTTTTCTTTCCAGACGCAATAGACATAGTTCCAGATATAATTAACTGTACAAAGATAAAGTTCAATGAGTTAGTCTGTGAATGTATTCTCATTCTATAGTATTTTTTCCTAACACCAAATATTTCTCAATACTTTCCCCTAAATTTTGTGCTGATAGATAACTATTAAGGATTTTACGTAAGCTCTAACTAATACAGAAATCAAAGTGATTCCAATTTACTTACAAAGATTGGTCCCAAAAGGAAAATGAAGGTATATACCGTGTTCTCTAGGAATAGATGTAGTTTGTGGAATGAAAGAAAGACCTTTACCATGATCCACAGGCAAATATTCATTAGGCCAATCATGATCTGGCTCACCTAGAAAGTGAGAAAGTACCTTCGAGTTAGGAGGAATTTGCTTTACTCTTTGAATTACTTGCCCCGCATTTGGAGGTTGTAAATGACTCAGGACTACTTTCATTTGGGGATTCCATGATCAGTACCTAAATTTACATTCAGTGTTCCCAAATATAAAACACTTTGGTGATTTGGCTAAATGGTATATGCGGTCCCTTATTTAAAAGTCCCATAGCCCTCTCGTTATAGGAATCACTGTGACCACTCCACACTTTTAAGTAATCATGTGGCTTTGGCCCAGAGCGAATTTAGGAGAATGTGAGCCACCTCAGAATCCTTAGATGACCTTCATTGTACTTACCCCAAGAATAACTGGCTCCCCCTTTAGGAAATTCTGCACATTGCTCTGTGCCTCCTGAGGGAGACGCATTGGCCCCGACTGGCCCAGGTAGATGGCTGGATCTCTTCGTTGAAGATCCATAGTTGTGTCCCTTGGTACCGTTGTTCTTCACAACCCTGTTGCTCACCCCGCTGGGGGTGTTGAGTCACAACACAAGTGGAGCATGTGTTGGCCAGAAAGATCAGGTAAAAGGATTAGTCTCTTTGATTCCATGCGATAGTTAACGCACATAAATATTTTAAAGTAAAAGACAGGTACGGTGCTAAATGTAAGAAATTAGGACACTTGTAATTTTTTCAGTTCTCAAGGGTGGGAAATCTGACACTTATTAAGTATTTAACGATGTACCTCAGGCGGTTCAGATTGACATACTCTCTATTATATTGAGTTTCAGGAAGGCTGTGTAAGTAATGTACGCTTACGTTATAGGAAGCTGAGAATCTTAGCTTGGGTGCGTGTGTCTTATGGGTCCTCTGTCTTGAAACAATGTTGGCCGTCTCAGCCCTGAAGCTGAAAATACATATCGCCCACTAGTCCTGGTGTTCCGGCCCCATGGAGAGACGATATTTGTTACTTTGATTCCTTATTTTGCTGTGCAGAATTCTTTCATTTACACCTCTGTTCCTAGGTAGTATCTGACAGAGCTATTATTGCCTGGTCTCTGGGTTCAGGAAGTTCTTTCTGAAGTTTGAGAACAAACGGCATTTGACTCAAGAAGCCACAATGCAGCATGCGTGTTCTTAGACTCCGAGTTTGCTTCCTCTTCCTACCTCTAAGTCACCATACAAACTAGGCACAACTCACAGAAAGTCCGGAAGGGACCATATGGCTCCGCACTGGCATAGCCAGCTAGGTGGCTTGGAACAGTGTCTGCCTAAGCCCAAATCCTCACTTTTTCACCCGTGATCTGCTTACAGAAATGTTAAGCAAAAATGCTCACGTTCGGAAGGCTTTCCTTCTCTGACACCAAGAAATCTTTCTTTATTTGAACACAGGGACCATCCTGAGTATAAACAAAAAATAGTATCATCTTTGCTATCTTCATCATGACGGCAATGGATACTCTGTCTTGTGTACAGATCTTTTCGAAATGAGATCATGGGAATCTTGATATATGGTCCATGCAGCCACAATTTCACGTCACCTCTAGAATTCACTATAAAAAGTTTTAGCTGCATGGTGTACAGGTATGTTCAGACTTATCAGGAAAATATATTAAAACAGTAGTGATAAAACTGATATTTCTTCTACCTACCTTTATTAAGTTCTATAAAATCTGATGGTTCTTTTACAGAAATTAATGCCTTTTATTCTTAGGAGATTGACCAAGAAAAAAAAAAAACACTATAAAGTTGACTCTTGAATGGCACAGTTTTGAGCCACACAGATCCACTTAAATGTGGATTTTTACAGTACAGTACTGTAAGTGTATTTTCTATCCCTTACGATTTTCTTAGTAACATTTCCCTTAGTTTACTGTAAGAATGTAGTACGTAGTACATGTAACATAAAATATATTTGTTAATTGACTGTTTATGTTATTGGTAAGGCTTCCATTCAACACTAGGCTTTAAACAGTTGAGTTTGGGGAGATTTTCTACTATTGGGGGGCATCCTGAATAATTACTTTCAAATGGAAAATGGATGGGGAAAAGCCACGCACAAAGAAAACTAGTATTTAGACACTAGATTTGCCTAAGGATCCAAGTGGAAATAGAAGTATTTGTGTTTAATGCAGACCAATAATCTTTTATATAGAATTGTTCCATGATATTCTGACTTTATTCCTACCCTTGTTTCAATGATAGTTACTGAACACTGTCTTCTCACACTGATCATCTCTGTTGTTATTACCAACAGAGTATCTATGTTAAGTATGGAAATAAATGTGTATTTTTTCTTACATCTTGTAACATTATAAATAGTATGATACTGTCTTCACTAATTTGCTTTTTACAAAAGCTTTAATCCTGTTCCTTATTATTAATCATATCTGAAGCAAAAATATCATGTTTCTCTGAACAGACTGTGACTCACTGTTCATGATGGTAAAGTCAACATTTTTAAAAATATTTTTTCAATGATTCCTGATTTACAAAGCAGTCTTTAGAACTGATTGCCCACTCAATGCCATATACTTCTTCTCAGCAAGAGTAAAGATTATAAGATCATTCCAGATCAAGAATATCTCCTTTTTGGATCAAAGTTCTTTTATTCACCAAAAATATCAAAAGTAATCATTTGTAACAAAAAATTGGATAATGCAGCATGAAAAGAACTAGCTAGCTAGACTTGGGGAACACTGGAAAAGTAGTCTGTGTTGCAAATTCTAGATAGAATATGATTTTTAGACCACTTGTTTTCTCTCTTTTGAAAATGATTACATGGCTGAGATAATTTCAAAGCACAATCTGAAAAGGTTCTATGGGTCTTTAAAATTATAACATTAAGGAACCCCCGGGTGGCTCAGTCGGTTAAGTGTCTGACTTCAGCTCAAGGTCACGATCTCATGGTTTGTGAGTTCGATTCCCACATCAGGCTCTGTGCTTTCAGCACAGAACCTGCTTTGGATCCTCTGTCCCCTCTCTCTCTGCCCCTCCCCCTCACATGCCCTTGTGCTCTCTCTCTCAAAAATAAACATTAAAAAAATTAAAAATAAAATTGTACCATTAAGTTTGCTACTAGAAAGTCAAGCATTTTTTTTTTTTTTATGGGAAAAAAATCCCCTTAGACATTTATGTCCTTCTCAGATAACTAGTGCCCCCTTACAGGCCAATGGAATAGCCACTAAAATAAGAATAAAAGAGAAATACATACCTCTGTCCCCAAACTGCATTGCGTCTTAACTAGATATCCGTACAGGACCTGGAAACATCAGTCCAAAGAGTCATTTTCAGAGTCTTTCCAAGGAAGTTCCCCAGAGCATCAAGCAGTATATGATCTGTGTCCCTATCAGGGACTACAAGCTGTGGGAATTTGGTATACGTAGGTTTTCCTCAACAAGACATAACTCCCTGTTGTATGAAGAGATAATGAAGCCTCACCCTAAAAGGCGTCTTTCTGTGCTGTATTTTTTGCAGATGGGTTTCTCTGATGGGGTAAATTGCATCATGTTGACAGAGATAATCCTTTATCTCTGCTGTTCAGATAGCCACAGTTTTGAGTGCCAAAGCTTTGCACACTCTTTTCTCATTGTGAGGGCAAATCTCAATCCGTATTTACCCACCCCCTCCCAAAGACCTTTTGAAAGAAGCATGTGCTCTCTGTTTGGGGCGATATTTTGATTTACAATTAAATCTTAATTTGTCCATAGAAGTCCTCACCTTGGATAAAAAATATGAGATTTTTACATAAATATGGGATTTTTACCCTCTTTGCTTCCAGATTATACTTTGTATGTTTGGTTAACAATGATAGTTCTTCTATAGTCACTTTAGCTTTCTTACTCCCATTTCTACTGCCTGACAAATCATTATGGGAAAATAGCACTCAATATTTATAGAGCCTAAGCCAGGAAACCCAGAGATGGGAGTAATGTGCTATTTGCCCATATCTCTGGAATTATATTATCCAAAAAATATAAGGGAGATTTTGCATATTCTATAGCCTTGGCTAAATTATCCTTTAACTTAGAAAGAAAGAAGAAATATGGCATCCTTTTGACTCTATGGTTTCTCTGGGTTCTTGCATGGGACTTGCCCATGGGTTCCCATCATGAATGATGGAGAATCTCACTGTTCCTCACCACCACCCCCCTTCCTGCAAGGCATAAGCATTTGAGGTAAAGCTTCTAAGGGGAAGAAAAGATGCTCTTTTCCCATCCTTGGGTCTGGCAACAGCTGTATAAAAGAGTTAAGTGTCACTGTTCTTGTTAGCTTTTGTTTTGAATCCATCAAAAGGAATGCTCTGCCTTTTCTTCGTGAATTTGCATGTCATTCTTGCGCAGTGGTCATGCTAATCTTCTGTAAATGGTTTCAATTTTAGTACCTGTGCTGCTGAAGTGAGCCCTGCTCTGCCTTTTCTTAACCTGAAGATTTTTCAATATATTCTTAATTTGCTGAAAAGCTCTATTATGAAAGGAGTTCACCTCTTTCAACAGCTTTTTTTCCACCTATTGTAATGACCATACGGTTTCTCTCCTTTATGCTGTATTCAAAGGTGTAAAACTATCTTATGCACCTGGCATAAACCAGTTTGGTTATGAAGTATCTTTTTTTATACATATTTCTGGGATTAATTTATTAATATTGGTAAGGATATATGGGTCTAAGCTCATGTAAATATATCCATATTTTATTTTCCTATGATATTTTAAATCCTTTTGGGGGGGGTGGGAGAGCTGGTTACTGCTTGCCTCAAAAATAACCTCTAAAGTGCCTGCCTTCGGCTAAGGTCACGATCTCATGGTCTGTGGGTTCAAGCCCTACATCGGGCTGTCAGCACAGAATCTGTTTCAGATACTCTGTCCCCCCACCCCTCTCTGCCACTCCCCCACTTGTGTGCTCTCTCTCCCTCTGAAAAATAAACATTTTTTAAAAAGCTCTATTGGTTTTCTTCCTCTTCTGTTTTCAGAAAGGATTTGTGTAATATTGGTATTATTTCTTCATTGAACGTTTGATAGAATTCAGGAGCAAAGCCATCTCCCCCCAGTCTTCTCTGTGTGACAAGCCTTTCAATTACGAATTCAGTTTCTTTTCATGATACAGACCTATTTGTATTAATCGGGGTTCTCTAGAGAAGCAGAACCAATAGGATGCACTGATATGGCAATGGCATTTATTACAAAGGTTTGGCATGGGTGATTATGGAAGCTGAGAAGTCCCAAGTTCCACAATCGGCCAATTGGAGCCCAGAGAGCCAATGTATAATTTGGGTCCAAGTCCAAAGACCCAGGAAACTGGGGAGCCTACTACAAGGTAAGATGTTAAGGACAGGGTTTATTTTTAATTATTTATAGTTCATTGCTATTTATATTCTGTGGAGAAAGCATCAGAAAAATCACACTGTGGCACAGATGGCCTATTGCATAATTCCAAATAGCATCACAGTGTGGTCTGAAGTGAATGACTTTCCAGAAATTGTACGGATCAGTGGTCCTGAGACATGCTCTGCAGGAGCAGACCAGCGTCTTAAATCTCCAACAGACTTCCAACAGTCTCTTTCTTCTTGTTAAGAAGGCTCTGACATGATGACAGTCCTGATGGCATAAGCATTGTATACTTAATTTTTTATGTTCAATGGTCATCCACTGATGGAAAGAGTAGGCGACTGTAACAAAGTCAGCTTTAAAAAACCTGTGACCCCCCATATTTCTGAGGACACTTTAGGCCCTCTTTGCTATGGAGATGTGGATATATTTTCAAGAACACAAACTAGAACAAATCCAAGACTTGTTCATTGAAGAGATAAATGAAACAACTTAAGTGGGTTGGGAAGCCACATCATCATAATCATGATATGGAGATGTTATAGAGGGTCCACGCTCACTGGAGGACAAGTCAACTGCCATCTGTGGAGAAATCAAGACATACAACAGAGGAGCATATGGTATGTCTTTTGCCCGTGGCCTTAGGTCTCCCAATGTCCTGTGGATCCTTCTTGGGGTTACTTTTGTCTTGTTCTGATACAAACACCTACACCTACCTAGACACTTCCTCAATGTGTACCCAGTCTAATCTTATGCACGTGGATCCTAGGGGCAAAACTGAACACGAGGGGCTTCTCACACAGATGTGTAACACGACACAGGGGCTCAGGACTTTAATATGCTTTATATGGCTAACAACAACGAGGTAAATATAAAAATGGCAGAGAATGTCCCAGAAAACATTCCAAGTCTCTGGACCACAGACCTTCACTGAGGTCACATCATAGCGACAGCCCTGGTAACTAGATGCAGAGGCCCCCAGATGGCAAGTTCAAGCACAAAGGAGATGAGCCTTAGAATAATAATCCCCTGCCAATTAAAATCCTGCATAGAAAAAGGTTACGGGGGGCACCTGGGTTGCTCAGTCGGCTGAGTGTCCAACTCTTGATTTCGGCTCAGGTCATGATCTCACGGTTCACGAGTGTGAGCCCCGCATTGGGCTCTGTGCTGACGGCGTGGAGCCTGCTTGGGATTCTCTCTCTCTCCCTCTCTCCCCACCCCTCCCCTGCTCGTGCTCTGTCTTTCAAAATAAATAAATTAAAAAAAAAACATTAAAAAGAAGAAAAAGTTTACAGGATTGAGCAAAATGAGCTTTGCCATTGACCGTGCTTGCTCTCATTCATAAATGATTGACCTACTCTCATCAGTGATAAAATGTCCCACCCTGACTTCCTCTACAGAGCAAACTTAAGTGACTATGCAGCATAATTAACTACTATATCATACAGACACTCAAATTTGTAGTTACACTCACACAGTGACACGAGCTCCTATTACGTGTTTTTCCTGACATCACTAACATGAAAGAAAGCCTGTTGATTTGCAAAGATTGCTTTATTGAAGCTTATGTAATTTGGGGTATCTTAACAACGCTTTTGAACTTCATAGTAATCTTGACTATGTCCTCAGTGTATCAGGGCAGCATAGGCTCCATGTGATGTCTGTAGAGAGAATCGTGGGCTTTGTCTATCATCGTTCTGAAAGGAACAAAACATCTAGACTTTTCATTGTTTACCTTCCAGGGACAAGCATCAAATTCACTGAATGAATTCATTGACATTCATTCTGCTCTCGCCTAAAAAAAAGGTTTTAGTTAGCTTTACCTGGTACGCATGCCTTCGCATGACAATAACTTAGAGCACAGAGAAATTTATTCATTCAGGGTCAAGGCCCTGATTTTTTTACTTCAAGTGGCCTTTCAGTGATAATCTGTGCATTTCTGCCACCTGTATTGAGAATACATTCTGGAAGTCATTTTGTGTATGTGGAAAAATACCAGGAAATTATTTCACTGGACCAGGAAATCCTTATAACAATGAACAAATCATCTAATATGTTTTGCATGTCATAAATGAATCTGCCCAAACTGGCAGCAAAGACTATGAGCCATACTCCTGTTAATATGGCATTCACAGTGTTCATCCTAGGCTGACATATATCTGAAAGAGATTCCGAAAGCACGTTCTTACTTCACATTCTTTAAACTGACAAATGATTACACATGTGTGCCCTACATTTAAAATAGAACTAAGCACCGTGAATTGACATTCTGAAAAGTTGTGGAAGAATTTGCTATCTTCCACTATGGAATTTTTCCTGTATAAGGCAGAAAAGAATTCTAGGGAGTTTGGGGGGAAAGAATCATTCCGGAACCTCAACTCAGTGCAAAGAGACACCTGAGAAGTTGAGACAGCTTGGTCTTTTTGGAAACATAGATTGACCTATTCTGTGACTCTTAATTTTCCAAAACCATAGAGGAACTAGTCATCTTCTTTTTCTTTTTCTTTTTTTTTTTTTGTAATTTTCTTTCCCGACATATTAGACAGAGTTCTAGATATAATTAACTTCATATAAGAATAGAGTGAAGCGAGTCAGCCTATGAATATATCTGTAGTCTTCTCTCCTAGCATTGAATGGTTCTTAATTCTCAATAGGCTTCCCCAAATTCTGTGCTCAAAAACAACACATGAAACAGATATTAAGAACATGTACATAGTCTAACTGCTAGAAAAATCGAAGTGATTACAAAGATTGGTTCCCCAAGGAAAATGGAGGAATTTTCAATTGCAGGCATAGAGGCAGAACACAGAAAAGGAGGCTTTGGCCATAATGCACATGCAAATGATCATCAAGCCAATCATGATTTGGCTCAACCAGCAAATGAGAAAGTGCCTCTGAGGAGAAATAAACTTTACTCTTTGCAAATTAATTGCCTCCTGTTTGAAGGAGCTCCTTATAATTTGGAGAAACTTTTGTGTAAGCGTCTAAATTTTAAATTCAGAGCTCTCAAATCCAGGACATTTTGGAGACTGGACTAAATGGTACACGCAGCCTCTTATTGATGACGCCCCCATTGTCCTCTGGATACGGGAATGACTGTGATCACTCCACACTCTTCTCTTAGGTCTTCCTGTAACTTTGACCTACAGCTAATTTAGGGGAACATGAACCACCCCAGGACGACTGGCTCCCCCGTAGGAAGTTCTGCAGATTGGTCTGTGCCTCCTGAGGGAAAGGCATTGGCCCCGACTGGCCCTGGTAGGTGTCTGGATTTCCTCCTTGAACATCCATAGTTGTGTCCCCTGATACTATTGTTCTTTACAACCTGGCACTTCCCTTGCTGACAGAGGGTGTGTTGGCCAGGAAGATCAGGTAGAAGGACGAATCTTTATGATTCCATAGGCAATTCCCACCCATAAAGCTTCAAAGTAAAACATGGGCGCTATGCCAAATGAAAGACATTAGACAATGGAACTGTTTTAAACCTTGACCAGGAAAGACATGATATTAATAAGCGTTTAACATTGTGTCTTGGCTACTGAAGAACGTTGTGACCTCTGTCTTATTAAGGCGAGTTAGAAAGGCTAGTACGTAACGTAATAAGTAACGTCAAATCACTCTGAGAGGAAACAGAAGGTCCTAGCCTGCAAGCTTGCTCCATTTGGATACTTTGCCTTAAAATATGTTGAACCCCATCAATGAGGCTGAAATGACACATTAGCCATTAGTTTTGGTGTTCCTGCCCCACAAAGATGTTTTTACTGGAGCTCCAACTCCAGTTCTAGAGTGCACTATAAAAATTTTGTGAAGCATGCTATATGAAGAAAATACCTAGAAACAATAAAGGAAAACAGAAATATTTTTTCTGACTCAGTTACATCCTGTAAAACCTATTCATCCTTTTATAGAAATTTAATGTCTTTTTTTTTTTTCCAGGAGAATATCCAAGGGGGAAAAAAAAATCACTGTTGTTATTTTCAATGAGAAGAATAAGTAGGAAAGACAAGGCATAAACACATAGAAGTTAGTATTTAGATGCTGAATTTGTTGTGGTGGTTTTTTTTTTACTTTTTTATGTTTATTAATTTTTGAGAGGGAGAGACAGAGCGTGAACAAAGGAGGTGCTGAGAGACAGGGAGACACAGAATTCGAAGCAGGCTCCAGGCTCTAGCTGTCAGCACAGAGCCTGATGCAGGGCTTGAACCCACGGACTGGGAGATCATGACCTGAGCTGAAGTCGGCTGCTTAACCCACTGAGCCACCCAGGTGTCCCTAGATACTGAATTTGTAAAAGGACCCAGGTGGCATTGTGTCTAATGCAGGCTAATAATCTGATAAGAATTATCCCATGATTTTCTGGCTTTATTCCAATTCTTAGCAATGACAGTTCCTGCACTCTGTCTTCCCATACTCAAAATGTATTTTGTGGGGCACCTGGGTGTCAGTCAGTTGAGCGTCCAACTCTTGATTTCAGCTCAGGTCATGATCCGTGAGACTGAGCCACTCGTGGGGCTCTGCGTTGACTGTGGAGCCTGCTTGGGATTTTCTCTCTCTCTTTCTCTCTCTCTCTCTCTCTCTCTGCCCTTTTCCCACCATCCCTCGCTAAGATTTTTAAAAAAGTGAAAAAAAGACAAAAAATGCGTTTGTGTTTATTCTGTGTGTTGTTAGGAAAAAGTGTATTTTTCTTATATCTTCATAATACTCTAATTAGCTCAAAAGTTTTGTCACTCCTCTCTCATGTCTCTCTGGACAAATTGTGACTCATTCTTCACGATGACAAAATGGTATTTTACCATTTTTCTTTTGTTGACTCCTGATTGACAAAACACACCCTTTGGAAGCGAGAGCCTTTTTGCGCAATATCCTACTTCTCAACAAGAATAAGGAACACTTATGGGGCACCTGGATGGCTCAGTCAGTTGAGCATCTGACTTTGGCTCAGGTCATGATCTCACTGCTCGTGGACTCAAGCCCCACGTCGGGCTCTGTGCTGACAGCTCAGAGTCTGGAGCCTGCTTCAGATTGTGTCTCCCTCTCTCTGCCCCTCCCCCATGCATTCTCTGTCTCTCTGTCTCTCTCTCTCTCTCAAAAATAAATAAACATTAAAAAAAAAAAGAATAATGAACACCTAGAGAATATAATTCCATACCAAGTACACCTTCTTCATGGATCACAGTACTTACCCTGATAAAAAAAAATCCTTATTATTTGTTATGTAAAATTGGATAAAACAGCACCAAGGAAACTAGCTAGCCAGTCTTGGGCACCAAAATACTCCGTGTTGCACATTCTGAACAGAATATGGGTTTTAGGAGAATTGTTTCCTGACCTTCGCAAATGATCCCCACTATTGAGATCATTTCACAGCACAGCTTGGAAGTGCTCTAAGGGCTTATGAAATTGCAACCTTAAATTTGCAGCCAGAGAGTTGGGTAATTTTTTTTATGGAAAAAGAAATGCCCTTAGACAAAGATGACCTTCTCCAATAATTAGTGCCGTTACCTAACAAATAGCTTTTATAAGATTAATATTCGCCTACATTTTCCTTGCATGGGACAACTCAAGGAAAACTTACATGAGCCTTAGGCACCAGCACAGCCTGAGCAAGCCATCTAAGAATCTAAGAGAAAAGCCACCATATGTAAGAAAATAGGAGAAACACATACCTGTGTCCCCAAACATCATTCAATCTTAACTAGATGTTAGTGCAAGACTAGGGAACACCATTTTATGAGAATCTATTTCTAAACCTTTCCCAGGAGGTTCCCTGAACACAGCAAGCGAATGTATGAGCTGATCCCTCCCAGGTACTTTATTTTTTTTAATGTGTATTTGTTTTGAAGGGGGAGGGGTAGAAAGAGAAGGAGAGAGACTCCCAAGCAGGCATGGAGCTCGACATGGGGCTTGAACCCACAACCCTGGGATCACGACCTGAGCCGAAACCAAGAGTTGGATACTTAACCGACTGATCCACCCAGACACTCCACATAATCGATTTGTAGTTTATTTATTTATTTATTTTTTAATTTTTAATGTTTATTTGAGAGAGAGAGAGAGAGAGAGAGAGAATATGAGCAGGGGAGGGGCAGAGAGAGAGGGAGACACAATCTGAAGCAGGCTCTAGGCTCTGAGCTGTCAGCACAGAGCCTGATGTGGGGCTCAAACTCACAAGCTGTGAGATCATGACCTGAGCTGAAGTTGGACTCTTAACCGACTGAGCCACCCAGGGGCCCCAGATCTGTAGTTTAAACATACAGTTTTTTTATAGGTCAATTACACATTAGTAGAGTGGTGGTAAGCATCTGAGCTCTTGTTTTTTATTTCTATAAAGACAAAAAAGTGTATGACTTCAAAAAGGAAAATGCTAGATTTTCCCTCCAATTTAGATATATAATTGGGCAGATACATATTTTGTCCTTCCCTTGAAGTGTGCCATAGGGAATCGAACCCTCACTGTAGTGCTGAGAGTTCAGTGAAGACTATTGCAAAAAAGAGTTGTAGGATGTGTCGTATGGAAGCATTGAATCACTAAATTCTATACCTGAAACTAACATTACACTGTGTGTTAACTAACTGGAATTTAAATAAAATCTTAAAAAGAAAGAGTGAAAAGATGAAAAGGTTCTGAGGGTCTGATATAAACCATGGCGACTATAGTTAATAATAGTGAATTATATACTTGAAATTTGGTAACAGAGTAGATCTTAAGCATTCACACACACACACACACACGCACACACACAGCAACTATGTGGAGTGATAGATGTATGGTTGACTTGATTGTGAAAATCATTTCACCATATATACGTATATCAAATCATCATATGTACACTTTAAAAATACTACAATTTTGTCAATTATACCTCAACAAAGCCAGGTTGGGGGGGAAGACTTAGAAGAAAAGGAACTTTGGGGTGCCTGGGTGGCTCAGTGGGTTAAGTGTCCAACTTCAGCTCAGGTCATGATCTCATGGTTTGAGTTCGAGCCCCACTTCGGGCTCTGTGCTGACAACTCAGAGCCTGGATCCTGCTTCGGATTCTGTGTCTCCCTCTCTCTCTGCCTCTCCCCCACTCACGCTTTGTCTCTCTCTCTCCTTCAAAACTAAATAAACATTAAAAAAAATTTTTAAAAGAGAAAAAGGAATTTTAAAAATTATATTGAGGAGGCTTTTGTAAGAGAGGCTTGTGCTCTGGCCTCTTTATCCCAAGAAAAATAATCACCATAAATGTTTGATCAAAACAATACGTTACTAGTCTTTTACATTTGAGAAGCTGCCTATGATATTGGTAATGGCTGTAATGTTTAGCCAGACTTATCTCCATGAAAAGAGAATGAGAAATCCTTTATTGATTAGAAGCTCGATTGGTTAGAGATGATACCAACGATGGCCCGTGATGTAAACCTGTCTCTCACCTGTACTCAAGCCTCTACCGAATTGTAGCTAAACCCTTCAGTCTGTGTTGGTTTAACATGACTGTAATTGGCAGGGGTGGCTGTGACCTAATAGGTCACATGGAACATGCAGCTAATACGGTTAAGTTATGATAAGCACAGGTGTTTCAGGGATGAAATCTTATTACAGCATCAAGGCCTATGCTGACTGATAAATAGTAGTCAACAAAGGAGGATCCAAAGAAGGTTTTGGCCTTATCTCGTTTTATTCTTCCAGTTCCCATCTCCATGACTGCAGGCGGCAGAAGCATACTCTCACATCGGTACTTGTCTCAGGTGTTATAGTATAACAACGTGTCCTTCCTCTCAAGATTTTGGTAGAAGGAAGGCTGATGCAACAAGCCTTGATAAGGACTTTCGGGAGCCGATTTCAGGAAAGATAATGCAGAAACCTGTGAATAAGCCAAAGCATCATTCAGAATAGTTTCACCTAAATCCTCCGAGTTTTATTCCAGTCCTCTTCCTTAAGGTATACCCTGGACTCCAAGGCTACCCCATGTTACTCTGAGCTGCTGTGATTTAATACATATTCCCCAGGGAGGGCACAGTAGAGGTCAAGGTCAGTCACCACCGACACTGCCAAGTTACCCAGTGTCAGGATGTGTGTGAACGTTTTTCAGCTTATTTCCCTACATCCGTGAGATTTGTAGGAGGTAACGGAAAAAGAAAATCGACTGATATCCAGGATGACACAAACTAGGGAGAGATAGGAGATCGTTGCTTTCCTTTTCTGTCTTTAATGTGGAAAAGGCAGCCTGGATATTTCTGGGAACCCTAAATATTTACGAAGGCCTAGAAAATTAATCTGCGCCTGTTATATATGTGTGTGTGTGTGTGTGTGTGTGTGTATATGATTTTTATGTCTGCCTATATATACATGTGTAAAGATTTCATGAGAGAATATATATAAGATTTTCTATATGTATGAGGGATGATCATTGTGTTTTCCAAAAATGTATTTGGTACTTTTTAAAAGACACTTGTATGAGGTTAAAGCTACATTTTCTCTTATTTCCTTAAAAAAAAACATTTGCATTTATCTGAGCAAACGGCTACTGATTTGTGACTTTAATTTTAAGGCTGTTTTCATCTCAGTATGGCCAGATTCTAAGACCTGGCCAAGTGGATGTAAGAAAAATTACTGTGAACCACTCTTGACTGGCACACTTAAAATACAGTGTGTGTGCTTCTTTTCTTTTCCTGCTGGCTAGAATACACATACAAGGGATGGAACTGAGAGAGCGCTCATGGATACAGACCTGAAATTCACCATTAAAGAGAACAAGGCTGGGGGCGCCTGGGTGGCTCAGTCGGTTGGGCGTCCGACTTCAGCTCAGGTCATGATCTCACGGTCCGTGCGTTCCAGCCCCGGGTCGGGCTCTGTGCGGACAGCTCGGAGCCTGGACCCTGCTTTTAGATTCTGGGTCTCCCTCTCTCTCTGCCCCAGCCCCGCTTGTGCTCTGTCTCTCTCAAAAATAAATATTAAAAAGAAAATTTTTTTAAAGTTGCCTCTTAGTAGTAAAAAATAAAAAAATTCCCACCCACTCCTTAACATTAAACAGTTCTGGGGGCCCCTGGGTGGCTCAGTAGGTTGGGCGTCTGACTTCAGCTCAGGTCATGATCTCACGGTCGGAGCGTTCCAGCCCCACGTCCGGCTCTGTGTTTACAGCTCAGATCCTGGAGCCTGCTTCAGATTCTGTGTCTCCCTCTCTCTCTCTGCCCCTCCCCACTCACACTCTGTCTTTCTCTCTCTCAAAAATAAGTAAACATTAAAAAAAATTAAAAAAAAAAAAAGAGAACAAGGCTGTTCTACCATTCCTGATGGTTTAAAGATATTTTCTTTTCACAAGCTCAAAGGCCTACCTTGCAAAAACTTGGAACTATTTGGCATCTGAAACAATCCCCAGATCCCCTGCACCATCAGAATGTGGGGTGCAAAAATCAAGCAACCCCCAAAGAGGGCAAACTAATAATAATAAAGGGCTATTTAATAAATGAGAAGAGGAGAAAGCCATATCCTTGTTTGGGCTTCTCAACTCCTGCCTAAGCGAATCATAATTCCTATAGATGGGTAACATTAAGGTTATCAATGACTTGTTTTTCAAAGTGGGGATTTGTGTGATTTTTAATCCTCCTAATCAGCTATTATTTTTGGCTCTGAGTGGAAGCGAGGGCAGATAACAAGACTTCTACTCAGTAGCTTCTTAAGTAACAAGTAAGCAGTTCCAGAATTATAGGGGAAAACGGCAAATCACTCAGAAATCCTGTACTTTGAGCCAATTATGACAAATGCATGAGACTTTGGATTTTCCACCTTGATGATTTTCCAAAGTGAATGGGTGGTGCATTCACTTTGGGGGAGGGAAGTTGAATAGGGCATTCGGGTGGTCACCGAACAGAGCGTGATAGGAAATTGTTTGTCTACCAGTTTTCAGTATTATCTGCATCCTCAAATAGCACACCTCAGAGGTTTAAACTACACAAACAACTGCCCAGCTTGTGGCTAAATTATGCAACAGCTTTTGCAATTCGGTGTGGCCATATGGCAAAGATTCGGCTGACGAAGGAAGGCCTCAGAGCAGCAACTTCTACAGGGAAAGAGAAGCCACACAACGAAGAAGCTAAAGCTATACCTCCAGATGTGGTCTGCTGACTTCTGAGCTGTTACAGGAAAGGAGAATAAAATTACAACTTTCAGGTACTTTGGAGGTAGTCTGAGTTTCTACAGCACAATACCACGACAGTATAAGTTACCCCTTTGTGGGGTGATGTTCCTAATTATGCTTTGAATTATTCAAGCGGAGGACTTATTTTTGTTATCTTTTCCATGCCACATGGTGCAGCCCACCAGTAGATGTTCTGTGTACGATACATACATGAATCAATGAACCAATAAGCTAACAAAAAAATGGAATTACTCAGTGTCAACATGGTTGAAAGTTTCTGATTGTCCTAGGCATTAATCAGTGTGCTGGAAAGTATGGTTAGCATATAAAGAGTGGTTCTCATGGGGCTCCTGGGTGTCTCGGTCAGTTAAGTGTCCAGCTTTTGATCGTGGCTTAGGTTCATGGGTTCATGGGTTCTCATGGTTCATGGGTTCCGAGCCCCAAGTTGAGCTCTGCACTGACAGTGTGGAGCCTGCTTGGGATTCTCTCTCTCCCTACCCCGCTCTCTCTCTCTCGAAATAAATAAGTAAACTCTTTTAAAAAATTAAAAGGGGTACCTCAGTGGCTTAGTTGGTTAAGTGACCGACTTTGGCTCAGGTCATGATCTCATGGCTGGTGAGTTTGAGCCCGGCGTCGGGCTCTGTGCTGACAGCTCAGAGCTTGGAGGTCTACTTCCGATTCTGAGCCTCTGCCTCTCTCTGCCCCCCACCCCTGACCGCTCACAATCTCTCTCTCTCTCTTTCTCAAAGATAATTAAACATTAAAAAAATGAAAAAAAGAAACGAGTGGTTCTCAGAAATTCTACACCACCTGTTTTGTCTTTGTTTCTCTCAAAAATTATGCAAATAATCATAGCCCACATCACTAAATAAAACAATCAGCTGCACCCTCGTTCTCTCAAGAACTGCTACTTACCCAGTCAATTCTCTTGCCATCCACACTGTAGGTGAGCATGGACAGAGCAAGTGTAATTAAAAATTGCAGACAGTTCAGGATCATCAGTATAACCACAAGACCCTGTTAAAGAGAATAAAATTCTGTTGCATTGGATTTTCCTCCCATGGCCCTGTGAAAACCCATATCCCAGAGCTTCACCTCAGGCCCATTGTGGGGAGCACCTTAGCATTATATAAAATGGTGATACCAGGTTGAATCAGAATTTAAAAATATATGTGGCGCTTTTGACAAACTGGATTTCAGAAGAAAAAAAGTCACTGAATTTTAACACAACAGTGACTGCATTAAAAAAACAGCTTTGGTTACTTTCCTTTCCACAGTGATCACTTATGTTATTAATATTATAATATTGTTCATTCTCAGCTAGCAGAAAAGATGCAGTGTCTATAGGAGCAAGTCTTTTCAATGGATTTGGGGATTCAAGGAGAAACGGATCCAATCCCCCTCTTGAACCTGGTCTCCTAACCAAAACCAGAAGTCTCCTAGAGGTTAAAGTTTCTTTTATAGTAATTCATCAGAAAGATGGTTGAAATTGTCTACAGGGCCAAGTTGGTACTGGTTCTCATACATGATGTCAGTCCCTTTTAGCAGATGTGTGGTAATAGGTAATTGTGATGTTTAAAAAAATTTTTTTTAATGTTTATTTCAGAAAGAGAGAGAGACAGAGAGCAAGCAGGGGAGGGGCAGACAGAGGGAGACACAGAATCCGAAGCAGGCTCCAGGCTCTGAGCTGTCAGCACACAGCCCGATGCGGGGCTTGAACCCACAAACTATGAGACCATGACCTGGGCTGAAATTGGACACTTAACCAACTGAGCCACCCAGGTGCCCAGTAATTGTGATCTTAATCTGTGTTTTCTTAATGACTAGTGGCATCTTTCCAGGTGCTCATTTGCCGTCTGTGTATCTTTTTTTGAAGTGCCTACTCTACCTTTTTCCCATTTTTTTCAACTTTTATATGGAAATAATTGTAGGAAGTTACAGGCAGTTGCTAAGAGAGCACAAGGTGGTCCCATTTACCCTTATCCACTGTCTCCCTATGGTTATATCATATGTGTCTATGGTGCAATATCGAACCAGGACATTAACGTCGGAATAATGTGTGTGTGATTCCGTGAGATTTCATGATGTGCGTAGATTTGTGTAACCACCACCACAGTTAAGACAGTATTATTCCATCTCCACAGAGCTATCCCTCATGCTGCTCTCCTATAGCCACACATACTTCCTTTCCTTCCACCATCGCTAACCCCTGTTAACCACTGATCTGTTCTCTGTCTCTATAATATCGTCATTCTGAGAATACTGTGTAAGTGGAATCATACAATTGGTGATATTTTGAGATTTGGTTTTTCACTCAGCATGATGCTGTTTAGATCCAGAGAAGCTGTTTTGTGAATCAATCATTCACTCCTTCTATTTGCTGAGTAGTATTCTGTTGTGTGTATGTATCAGAGCTGAGTCATCATTTATCTGCGGTAGGACCCTTGGTTGTTACCAGTTTTTGTGTGTGACATAAAAAGTTTCTGTGAACAACCAAGCACAGGTTTTGTGTGGAATTTAGCTTTTATTTCTCTGAGACTAATGCCCAGGAGTGAGATTGCTGGGTTGCATGTTAAGTGTATCTTTAGTGTTTTAGGAAATTGACAAACTACTTTCCTGAGGGATACTTTCCAGAGTACCATTTTACATTCCCACCAGCAATGCAAAACACATCCCGTTTTTCTGCATCCTTGACAGCATTCTGTATTGCCACTATTTTTTAAATGATGCATATTGTGTTAGGTAGGTCGTCATACCTTGTAATGCTCTTAATTTATATTTACCTAAAGGGGCGCCTGGGTGGCTCAGTCGGTTAAGTGTCCGACTTCAGCTCAGGGCGTGATCTCACAGTCCATGAGTTCGAGCCCCGCGTCGGGCTCTGTGCTGACAGCTCAGAGCCTGGAGCCTGCTTCAGATGTTGCCCTCTCTCTCTGCCCTTCCCCTGCTCATGCTCTGTCTCTCTCTGTCTCAAAAATAAACAAAAACATTAAAAACAAATTTATATTCACCGAAAGGCTAGTCTAGTCATATTAAATGCCTTTTCGTGTGTCCATTTGCCATATGCACATATTTTCTTCAGCAGAGTCTCTTCATATCTTTTGCCCATTTTTAAAATTGGGTTGTTGGTGTTTTATTGTTGAGAGTTCTTTATATATTCCAGAAATGTATCCTAGGTGCCAGTCCTTTGACAGACATGTGTTGTGCAAATATTATCTCCCAGTCTGGCTTCTCTTTACATTCTTATTTTATGAATTCAATGACTATCTCGTTAATTTTTTCCAAAAAATCACCTTATCATTATAAATGACGTTTTTCACCCCTAGTTGTATACCTTGCTCTGAAATCTACTTTAAGGGGTGCCTGGGTGGCTCAGTCAGTTAAGTGTCCGACTTTGGTTCAGGTCATGATCTCACAGTTTGTGAGTTTGAGCCCCACATCGGGCTCTGTGCTGACAGCTCAGAGCCTGGAGCCTGCTTCGATCCTGTGTCTCCCTCTCTCTCTGCCACCTCCCCCCCACCACACCCGACTTGCACTCTGTCTCTCTCTCTCTCAAAAAGAAATGAGCATTAAAAAACTAAAAAGAAAAAGACTGTCTTTCAATCATTGGTTTTGAGAAATTTCACTATGATGTGCCCTGATACAGTTGTTTTTTTGTTTTCTTATGCTTTATTCATCTTCTTGGATTCTGTGAGTATACAAGTATTACCAAATTTTGGGAAAGATTCACCCAATTGATTCAAATATTTTTTTTCTGTCCTACATTCGCGTTCTGCGGGGACTCCAGTTACATGTCTCTTCAATAATTTGAAGTTATTTCGTTGGTCACTGATGCTCTTTTAATATTTTCACGTGTATTTTGTGCCTCTGTTTTTTCCTTTGGATGGTTTTTAGTATTATTTCCTCAAGTTCGTTAGTATTTTATTTTCCTGAATGTTTAATTCTGTCATTAATCTTATCGGCCAGTTTTTCTTCTCAAACATGGTAGTTTTCTTCTCTAGAAGTTTGATGTGGGACTTTAAAACATATATCTTCCATGTCTGCACGTAACTTGAAAGGATGGAACACAGAATAAAGTAACTCTTAAGGTCATTGTCTGCTACTTCTAACATCTGTGTCTTTTCTGAGACTGTTTCAATTGATTCACCTTGTTATGGAACATATTATTTTGCTTCTTTGTATGTCTGGTCATTTTTTATTATGTGTGAGACATTGTAATGTTATCTTGTCAGTTACAAGACATTTTTACAGGCTGGCAGATGGAAACAGACTCTATACCTGGCCTTAGGTGAATGTTGGGTACTGTTCCCTCTAATCATTTGGGGTGATCCTTCCTCTGCCCTCAGGTATTTTTTCACGCACATGCACTGATAAGTACTGTAATTAATATTTAAAGGGACCTAGGTATAGATCTGGAATTATCTGTTTGCAGATCTCTCTTCTCAAGTGTGCTCTCCCACAAACTCGAGATGCCTTGGTTTCTCCTGACTCTCAGCTCCCTGCTCTCCTCAAATCAGAGAGTTTTCCTGGTTTTACCTGGATTCTAATTGTATACAGAATGCATATTTACTGTAGAAAATTTGTAGGAACATTAAAATATAAAGCAGACAATAGAAATCACCCCAATCACGGACCAAGAAGTAAATAACGTTGGTACATTTGTTTGCAACTTTTCGTGAAGGTATCAAATTGGCATAAAGGAATTTTGGGTTCCCTGCCCTTGTTCGTATTGAATGCAAATATTTTGTCTCTTGTTAAAACGACATGGGACTTACCTAGAAATTATGGATCCATTCAAATGAAGGAACCTTTTTTAGACTTGTGTCTATCATCTCTTATCTCCTGATCCTGGGCCTCATACGTAGGCAGGCTTTTTAGCATTCAGAAGAAAAATACTTACAGTTACAATTGATGTGACACCAGGACATAAATCTTCCATGTCACAGTTCATGAAGGTGATTTTTACTAAGTTGTGTGAAAGAATAAGAATTCCGATACTCGAAACAACTGTGCTGAGAGTGTTAGCTCTCAGATTTCCTCTCAGCTGCAATACAGAAAAAGTTCATTCACCGAAAATATTCAGGACCCTTAACTTCTGATTTCTTACAGGCCTCCATAAACCTTTCCCAGGAGAGATATTCACAAATAATTCTTAATACCTCTTCTGGGTACTAATTAACTGTGTCGCAGTTAAATTAAATGGAAACCCACAATTGAGCAAAGGAAAGCTGGAGGCAGCTGACAGCTGAATAAAATATGCCACAGGAAAAAGCATCAGTTGTGAGCTTTTATTCTTTCCCTTCCCTGATATGGATGAGCCCAAATAAATGTCTACCCTGTTCAAGCCTAAAGGGATTCATGTCTCTATATCAACGTTACTCCTGGCCATAAAGTCTGTCTCAAATTTTACTCATGGAGATTTGTGTTCTGAAAACCCAAGGGAATAGATCTTATCTAAACCTGAGGAGGCTTCTGATTGTATCCAGACCCAGAGTGATCAGATGAATTCGTGGAAAGAAAAGACATTTGTACTTGTCCTCAAATGTACTGGAAAACAAGGAACTTCTGGCTTATTGGGCCTTCTATAGGATATCAGAGTGTTACAAGGCCACACACTATTTATAAATGAAATATGAATTAACTGATACATTACCAGAGCTTTGGTTTGCTTCTTTGCAGACACAACTGTCATAGATCCAGAAATGATAAACTGCTCATGAGAGAGAAATGAGCTTATTAGCACTTCTTCCTGCACATTAACTGGCCATGTCTAAAGGATCAATTACCCTTAGTGTGTATTTTCTTTTCCTATGAAAATCCCTTCAAAACTTTGAGTAGGGCAGATTATTGAACTGCATACAGTGCGTGACTAAATTTTCATGGCTGTCTTCACGTCCTTATGAAAATAATTGACAATCCTTATCTAAAGGTGAAAATCCTTATCTAAAGCAGAGGGGATGAAATCAAAGGAATCCAGTGAATGTTTCCATGGAAGGTAGAGAAAAATTTAAAAAGAGAGCTAAATTTATCTTGAGTTTCAGAGAAGGGACTAAGTGCACTCATATCCCATGATTCTCATCTCAGTAGCTTTGGCCAGGAAAAAAGACAAGTTCAAAGGAAGAGTTGTTCACTACATGACCATCATCTTCAACACTTCAATATTCTATGCATATTTGAAGAGAACTCTGTGGGTGAACCAGGAATTATCTAATAACCCAACCCAATACAGTCTCTTAAAGGAAACGAGCAGGATTTTACTGTATGGCTGTATGCTACCTAGAATTTAATGAATAATCACCAACACATAGACCTTAAGGCTCCTATGACAATAGAAGGTCTAGAATGGCTGAGATTAAATATTGAACCTTAGATCGGCAAGTTTGAAAACTCTGCAGCCTTTGCAGGCGGCCAGCGCGCAATTTGATGGATGACTGAATGAAGAGTTAATTGACTATCAGTTATTTTAGGTATAAGTCAGATGTACTCACAGGTAAAGCTGCCCATATCGGGAAGCCTATCTGAAATGAGAAGAAACCGGCGTTGGGTGTTGCGTAATGGAGAACTGAAATTCCAATGATCCCATAGATGATGAATTTCACACTAATCATAATCTGAGCCACCTGGATAAAAGACAGAGTAGAATAAAATACAGACGTCGGTGAACATTCCAAGAGAGAAGAATTCTCTGTTCAAACACAGAGGCCACCCGTGGATTGGACCGTCAGACGTCACTAAGAAGAGCTCCTGAGTAGAGCTGGGTACCGTGGTATCTGCTCCCTGTACTGGCAACAGCTAAAATCACATCACTGTGACAGCTTGCCTGTCTCTTGCCTGGAGTCACCCCTACAGGTATACACCCTGGTGTCCTTCAAGGCCTCCTCCATGGGATTCCCAGCACTCTACTATCTCCCAAACTATCCAACCCCCTCCCCCCCCCCCACCCAAGATTAAACAAAAACCTTCTAGTTTCTCTTCACTAAAACTTCCACCTGGCTGAGGCTCACCTACCCCCAGGAGTTTGAGATGTTCCTTCAGGAATCTCTGCAGCTTGTTTGGTGTGTGTCCTGAGGTGTCAGGTGTTACGGCCTTCCCTAACCGGACACCGTGGTTTTGATTTGAGGAAACATCCACAGCTATCCCACTGGAAGCCACAATTTCTCTCATTCTGTGAAGAAACCAGCCGTTAACAGCATCAGATTCACTATTCACTACTCACTAGGCACAGTACTCTGTGCTCTTCTGTAAGAAGTTATTAGTAGGAAAGTAGACACTCGTGTTTCTGTTTCTGTAGGCTTTATAGCTCATAAAGGAGACTTAGGCCAAGTCATGTTTGTCTACAATTGTAGATCCCAATACTGTGCCCACAGCAGGCCCTTCATAGCAAAAGTAGGAAAAAGAAAGGAAAAAGAAAATGATGGAGCCTTACAAAAGTCACTTAACAGGTGTCTGGGAAATTTTCTAGGTTATAGAAATATGTCACTCTGTGTCTGGGTTTCAACACGAGTTCTATGTGGATTAGGTGGCAAGATGGCCCAGGAAGAACTGCTCCATATTGTAGCATGGGCATTGCTTCCTTCTTTTTTTTTTTTTTTTTTTTTATGACCATGGAGTATCCCATTGTAAGAATATATTACATTTTGTCTATCTGTCCATCAGTTGATGGGCATTTTGGTTGCTTCCACTTTTTGGCTATTATGAAAAATCCTGCTGTAAACAACGATGTGCAAAGTTCTGTGTGTACTTATGTTTTTAATTCTCTCGGGTATAGACGTGGCGTAGAACGGCTGTGTCATCGGATAATTCTGTGTTTCACCATTTGAGGAACTGTCAAACTGTTTTCCGGGGTGGATCCACCATTTTCCATTCCTACCAGTAGTGTGTGACAGTCCCAGTTTCTCCACATCCTTGACGACACTGGTTATTGACTGACCTTTTGGTTATAACCATTCTAGTGAATATGAACTGGTACCGCATTGTGGCTTTGATTTGCATTTCCCTATAACTAATGATTTTGAGCATCTTTTCGTGTGTTAATGGCATTTGCATATCTTCTTTGGAGAAATGTCTATTCCAATCCTTTGTACATTTAAAAATTGTGTCATTTGTCTTAGTATTGAGTTAAAAGACTTCCTTATTTTTTTCCATACAAGTCCCTTATCTCACATATGATTTGCAAATACTTTTTTTCTCATTCTGTGGGTGACTTTTCACTCTCTTGATGGTCTCCTCTGAAGACCAGCATTACTTGTGATTAAGTCCACTTGATCTGTTTCTCTTCTGTGTCTCATATTTTCAGTCTCATCTCTAAGAATCTATTGTTAAACCCAAGGTCATGAAGATTGAGACCTTCTAGAGAAAAAAATCTCTTAGATTTTTTTTAAGAGTCTTTTCTAAGAGTCTAATTTTAGCTCCTAAATTTAGATTTTAATCCATTTTGGGTTAATTTGTGTTTATGGTATAAGCTAAGGGTCTGACTTCATCATTTCATACATGGCTGTCCAACAACACTATTTGTTGGAAAGACCTTCTTCCCATATTGAATGGTTTGGGAACTCTTGTCACAGATCAGTTGAGTATAAACAGATAGATGAACTCATTTCTGGACTCTCAATTTAATTCTATTGATCTGTATGTCTATCCTTATACTGGTATCACCCTGTCCTGATTATTACTGCTTTGTATTGTTGCTCTGAAACTGAAAGTGTGAGTCATCCACTTTGTTCTTTTATAAAAACATTTTGCTATTCTGGGTCCCCTGCAATTCCATATGAATTTAAAAATTTTTTTTAAACGTTTATTTATTTTTAAGACAGAGAGAGACAGAGCATGAACAGGGGAGGGGCAGAGAGGGAGACACAGAATCTGAAACAGGCTCCAGGCTCTGAGCTGTCAGCACAGAGCCCAACGTGGGGCTCGAACCCACGGACTGTGAGATCACGACCTGAGCCGAAGTCGGACGCTTAACCGACCAAGCCACCCTGGCACCCCCCATATGAATTTTAGAATCAGTGTATCAAGTTTTTAAAAAGTAGCTGGCTGGGATTGTAAGAGAGAGAATACTGAATCTCTATAGGTCACTTGGTGCCTATTGCCACTGTAAGAGCATTAAATATTCTAATCCATAAGATTTCTTTTCATTTAAATACACCTTATTTATTTGAATAATGTTTCTGTAGCGTTGAATTTTATGCTTCTTGTACGAAACGCATTCCTAAGTATTTTATTCTTTTGGATGTTTGTAAATAGTGTTGTCTTACTAATTTCATTTTCAGCTTGTTCACTGCAAGTGTATAGAATTACAGGGATGTTTGTATATTGATCTTGTACCCTGTACCTTCCTGAACTAGTTTATTAGTTCTAATGGATTTTAAGTGGAGTCCTTTGGATTTCCTACCTACACAACGATGTTATGTGCCAATAGAGACAGTTTTGCTTCTTCCTTTCTCATTTGAATGCTTCTTATTTTATTTCATTTTCTAATTGCTTAGCTAGAACATCCTGCATAATGTTGACAACAGGAGGGGTGGCAACAGGCAACCTCGTCTTATCCCTACTCTTGGCAAGAAAGCTTCCAATCTTTCACTGTTAAGTATTGTGTTAGCTGCGGGATTTTCATAGATGCCTTTATTGGGTTAAGAAAGCTCCCTCTTATTCCTAGTTGTTGAGTGTTTTTATAAAGAAAGGGTATGAGATCTTGTCAAATGCTTTTTCTGCATCTGTTAAGATAATCATGTGAAGTTTTTCTTTTTGATGGCGCACTTTTCTAGGTGACGGTGCAGTACATTAATTGATTTTCAGACTTTAAATCTACCTCACATTCCTGGGATACATCCCACGTAGTCATGGTATATCATTCTTCTACAAAAAAAACTTTTTTAACGTTTATTTATTTCTGAGAGACAGAGAGAGTGCAAGCAGGGAAGGGGGCAGAGAGAGAGGGAGACACAGAATCTGAAGCAGGCTCCAGGCTCTGAGCCATCAGCACAGAGCCCCCCACATGGGGCTGAAGTCATGAAATCATGACCTGAGCCAAAGTCGGATGCTCAACCGACTGAACCACCCAGGCGACCTTATCATTCTTTTATATATTTCAGGATTCAGTTTGCTAGTGATTTGTTGAGGATTTTTGCATCTAGATACCTAAGAGATATTAGTCTGTAGCTTTCCTTTATGGTAATATAGTTTCTTGTCTGGCTATCAGGGGAAGACGGGGCATATAGAATGAATTTGTAGGTGTTCCCTCCTCTTCTACTTTTTTGGAACAGTTTATGAAAATTTGGTAGTAACTCTTCTTTAAATGCTTGGTAGAATTCACCCATGAGGCCATCTGGGCCTGGGATTTTTCTCTGTGGGCAATTACTTTTATTAAGAAGCCAATCAGTGTCTTTACTCTTTAGGGGCACTCAGATTGCTTTTTCTTGAGTCTTTTCAGTAGTTTGTGTCTTTTAGAAATTCATCCATTTAAGCTAAGAAATCTAATTCATTTACATATAATTGCTTATAGTATACGGTTATAATCCTTATTTCTGTAGGATCGGTAGCAATGTTCCCTCTGTCCTTTCTAATTTTTAAGACTTCTACCTGTTTTTCTCGTTCAATGTGGCTAAAGATATGTCAATTTTGCTGGTCTTTTCAAAGAGCCAGCTTTTAGTTTCATTGCTTTTTCTGTATTTATTTTTGTTCTGTATTTCATTAATTTCTGCTCTGATATTTCTGCTTGCTTCAAAAAGAATTTTTTTAATGTTTATTTTATTTTTGAGAGAAAGAGCATGAGCAGGGGAGGGGCAGAGAGAGAGGGACACACAGAATCCAAAGCAGGCTCCAGGCTCTGAGCTGTCAGCACAGAGCCTGACACGGGGCTTGAACCCACAAACCATGAGATGATGACCTGAGCCCAAGTCACACGCTTAACCCATGGAGCCACCCAGGAGCCCCAAGATTGTTCCTCTTTTTTAAATAGGTATTTTCAGGTAGCAATTTCTCTCTGAACACTGCTTTAGCTGCATTTCATAAGTATATGTCATTTATCATGAATGCATTTCCTAATCTCCCTTTTGCTTTCTCCCTGACCCCCTGCTTTTTAGGAGTGTGCTACTTAGTGTGTGTGTGTGTGTGTGTGTGTGAGTTTCTCGAATTCCCTTCTATTATTAACTTCATTCCTGGTGTGGTCAGAAAACATACGCTGTATTATTTCTATCCTTGTAAATATATTGAGGTTTGCTTTATGGCCTAGTTGATAGTCTATTATGGAGACTAATCTATGTTCACTGGAGAAGAAAGCCTTTCTGTTGTTGGATGGAATGTTCTCCATAAGTCTATCAGGTCTGGTTGGTGTATAGCTTGTTCAAGCCTCCTATATCAGTTTTGACCTTATGCCTAACTGTTCGATCCATTATTGGATTGAGGCATTGGGTCTCTAACAGTGATTGCTGAGTTATCTGTTTCTCCCTCAACGTCTGGTTTTGCTACCGGTAACACCATAACTTGGTGTTCCGTTGTTAGCTGCATGTATGTTTGTAATTGTGTCTTCCTGGTGAAACTGACCCCTTTAGCGTTATAAAAAGCCTCTCTTTATCTATGCTAATGTGTTTCTGCTTCTTTGCATGTCTTGTAATTTTTTGCTATAGAATGGACATTTTAGGTAATATACTGTAGCATTTCTGGGAATTGTACCCCTCCTCGGCTTGCTATTTTTATTTCTTTGTTTACGTTTATATTCCCTGGCAGGACTATTTTAGTAAGCTTATTTCTCCCCACGCAGTATGAAGCCTCTGATGTTTCTCTCCAAGGAACAGAGCCGTGGGTGTGCCCGCAGTCACCCTGGGATGACCTTGGTTTTCTCAGAGCTTGCTTTGAATGTTTCTTTCCCTGCCCTCAAGCAGTGATTAATCTCCACTAATTGCAGGCTGACTGCTCTACTCTTTTCAACAGTGCCCTTTCAGTGCATTTTGAATGACTCCACAAAGGTATGCAATCAAAATCAAGCTCCCTTAAAATCTTTTTAATGTTTATTTATTTTTGACAGAGAGAGAGAGAGAGAGAGAGAGCGAGAGCGAGAGAGCGCATGAGTGGGGGAGAGGCAGAGAGAGAGGCAGACACAGAATCCAAAGCAGGCTCCAGGCTCCGAGCTGTCAGCACAGAGCCCGATGCGGGACTCGAACTCACAAACTGTGAGATCATGACCTGAGTCACAGTTGGATGCTTAACTGACTGAGCCACCCAGGTGACCACCGCCCCCCCCCCCCGCCCCCACACACACATCAAGCTCTTTAAAGAGGTAGTTCTAGATGCTCTACATCACTCATCATCAGGGAAATACAAATCAAAACCACAATGAGATACCACCTCACACCTGTCAGAATGGCTAAATTAACAGCTCAGGAAACTACAGGTATTGGCCAGGATGCGGCGAGAGGGGAACGTTTTCGCACTGTTGGTGGGAATGCAAACTGGTGCAGCCACTCTGGAGAACAGTATGGAGGTTTCTCAGAAAAACGAAAATAGAACTACCCTATGACCCAAAGGATACAAAAATGCTGATTTGAGGGGACATATGCACCCCAGTGTTTATAAGCAGCACTATCAACAATATTATGGAAGTGTTATGTCATGGAAAGAACCCAAATGTCTATTGACTGACAAATGGGTAAAGAAGATGTGGTGTATATATATATATATATATATATACAAGGGAATTTTACTCGTTGATCAAAGACAATGAAATCTTGCCATTTGCAACAACGTGGATGGAACGAGTGTATTATGCTAAGCCAAATCAGTCAGATAGAGATAAATACCATATGATTTCACTTATATGTGGAATTTAAGAAATGAAACAGCTGAACATAGGAAAAGGGAAGGAAAAATAAAAACAGAGAGGGAGGCAAACCTTAAGAGGCTCTTAAAGACAGAGAACAAACTGAGGGTTGCTGGAGGGGAGGTGGGTGAGGGGATGGGTTAAATGGGTGATGGGCATTAAGGAAGGCACTTGTCGGGATGGACATTGGGTGTTATAGGTAAGTGATGAATCACTAAATTCTACTCCTGAAACCATTATTACACTATGGGTTAACTAAATTAAAAAAAATAAAAAAAGAAAGAAAAGAGTTCCAAGTCAGTATTTGAAACTTGTTCCGGCCCCATTCCATTTTCCCCTGTGAAGCTTGCCACTGTATGATTTAGCATATATCTCCAGTTAATCTACTGATGTGTTTTCAATTGCCTTTCATTACCATCTACACTGTTTTTGAGAGAAACTTTAGGCTTCACCTTCACACTCTATTTCAAATGAAGTTGCTTCCTCTACTAGGTATTTATCCAAGGGATACAGGGGTGCTGTTTCAAAGGGGCACATGCACCCCCATGTTTATAGCAGCACTATTGACAATAGCCAAAGTATGGAAAGAGCCCAAATGTCCATCGACGGATGAATGGATAAAGAAGATGTGGGATATCTATACAATGGAGTATTACTCGGCAATCAAAAAGAATGAAATCTTGCCGTTTGCAACTACGTGGATGGAACAAGAGGGTATGATGCTAACAGAAATTAGTCAGAGAAAGACAAAGATCATATGACTTCACTCATATGAGGAATTTAAGAGACAAAACAGATGAACATGAGGGAAGGGCAGCAAAAAGAATATGAAAACAGGGAGGAGGACAAAACGCAAGAGACTCTTAAATATAGAGAACAAACAGAGGATTACTGGAGGGGTGGTGGGAGGGGGGAGGGGCTAAATGGGTCAGGGGCACTAAGGAATCTACTTCTGAAATCATCGTTGCACCACATGCTAAGTTGGATGTAAGTTAAACAATAAATTAATTAAAAAAAGAAAAATGAAAATAGAAAAAAACCAAAGTTGCTTCCTTTGGGGAGTGATTTGGAGACCTCTGTTCCATGGTCTACTACTCCCTACCCCCAGGCAAAAACAAACAAAAGTGAATCATAGCTCTAGTGCTGGGTTATAGGAATAATGACATACTTCTCTATGAATGACACCACTACTTTAGGAGCCACGTGCTCAGTGGGGTAGGGTAACAGACCCAGGTCCCCTCAGCTTGCCTCGCACAGTATGGAACCCAACTCATGCGTTGGAGTGGGGCAGTCAGGACCCAGTATTCTCAGCCATGCTGTGCCCAAGGAAGAGCCTTCATCCTCAAGCAGGGGGTCGAGAAGAAAAGAAGGAGCCTCACGTCTCAGGTACACTCACCTGGAGCTTAACCTCACAACAGGTAGTGGGGGGCAGGCTGCCAAATGTCGAGGTCCTGCCCCCTGTCAGCAAGATGGCCGTCTGAGTGGGAGCTGGGAGGGGTCACAGAGGGAGTGAGTCTAGATTCAAATACCACAGATTCTTGCTTTCTGTCCCTGTGTTTTCGTTGATTTGTCTTCAGTAAATAGTATTCACTTGTTCTCTGACCATTTGTAGACACATCAAATGCTTCTTAAGAATTTTTACCAGTTTGCCTGAGGAGAGCTCTGTAAACCTCCTCACACTTCCTGCTGGAAGGAGAACCCCTAAACCACTTTTTAAGTACGATTTTACCTCGTTTATGTGTTTTATTGGTCTTGTGTTTATACCGTGGCAATGTTTATGAAACACTACCAACACGCCACCCAGCATCCCTATCTTGTCCATTCTGTACCCCACAGTAATTAAACTAATATTAAAGGATTCAGAGGCTAGTTTTGCCCCCTCTTTCCCCCTGCGTGGGAAAGGATGCTCACATGATCCAAACATGAATTCTCCTCGATTTGAGGTCCAAAAATATGTTACTGGAGGCATCCCACCGTCTTCTGTACACAATTATGCAAAGCCTATTTCCTACTCGATGAAAGAAAAACTTTCCCCTAATCACCTTGATTACAAACAACACTCCTGCACAGGTCCCCTGGGAAACACAACCAGAGGAAAGCTTATTTACCATAAAGGCAATTCCCTCAGGAAAGCGTAAGTGAGGATACAGGGAAGGGAGGCAGGACAGCAGGGAGACGAAATACCACGTAGCCCCTCTCAGAGCTGCCATTTTCCCGGGGAAGCAGACGCCTTGCACCAGAGCCCCACCCCTGCCCGGGCTCTGTTTGTCTCCAGAGTCAGGGTCCTGTCTCCACATCCCGGAATTTACCCAAGAAGCCCCTCAGGTGCCCTTCAGAATCGTGAAGAAGAGTAAAGAGCGGTGCATACCTGGTGTGTTCCAGAACACAGAGGTGGGGGCCTGGCGTCTCCTGAGGTGTTGGCTTCTCTTCCGTGTCTGGCACAGACTGAGTCATCACGTGGGGGCTCAGATCTCCACTCTGATCTCTGTGAGGCACCTCCTTGGCTGTGTTCCCACATCCAGTACTCTCCAGATAAGTGGCTGTGATGTGCTGATACTTCTCAAAGTTCACTGCTCAGAATTAGGAGCATTCTAGCCTATTCCTTTACTTGCCACCCCTCAGATTCCACGTTCTTCCAGTCTGCTGACTAAAAACTCTATTCATTGCCCCATCATCAATAAGTTAAAATGAGTCCTTCATCGGCAGCCTCAGCCTCGAGTCCATGCCTCATCTGGAGCATCTCCTCAGACACACCTTTGAAGGAGCATTGCCAGTAGTTGTCAGGCTGGTACCACGTCTCCTTTCTCTTGTTCAGAAGGAACTGACAGAAGTAAATGTGGGCAGATGGGATTTTAGAAACTTGGTGAAGCAGGTTTTGTGGTGAGAACTTTAGGAACATCATCTCCTCAAATCCCTCCAGGAAGACACTGAAGGGCAGTTGGCTCTTCAACAGGTTTGAACCATGGGGGTCCAGTTGTACACAGATTTTATTTTTATTTTTTTAATTATTTTTAAAAATATAATTTATTGTCAAATTGGCTTGCGTACAACACCCAGTGCTCGTCCCAACAAGCGCCCTCCTCAGTGCCCATCACCTATTTTCCTCTCTCCTCCATCCCCCCTCCCACCATCAACCCTCAGTTTGGTCTCTGTATTTAAGAGTCTCTGATGGTTTGCCTCTCTCCCTCTCTGTTTGTAACTATTTTTTTCTCCTTCTCTTCCCCCACAGTCTTCTGTTAAGTTTCTCAAGATCCACATATGAGTGAAAACATGATATCTGTCCTTCTCTGACTGACTTATTTCACTTGGCATAATACCTTCCAGTTCCATCCACGTTGTTGCAAATGGCATGATTTCATTCTTTCTCATTGCCAAGTAGGCATTGTATATATAAACCACATCTTCTTTATCCATTTGTCAGTTGATGGACATTTAGGCTCTTTCCACAATTTGGCTATTGTTGAAAGTGCTCCTATAAACATTGGGGTACATGTGGCCCTATGCATCAGCCCTCCTGTATCCCTTGGATAAATTCCTAGTAGTGCTATTGCTGGGTCATAGGGTAGATCTATTTTTAATTTCTTGAGGAACCTCCACACTGTTTTCCAGAGTGGCTGCACCAGTTTGCATTCCCAGCAACAGTGCACAAGGGTTCCTGTTTCTCCACATCCTCGCCAGCACACAGATTTGTTTTTTTACAAATACAGTACAGTACTAAAAATTCATTTTCTGTTCTTTATGATTTTCTGAACATTTTCTTCTCTTGAGCTTACTTTACTGTAAGAATACCAGTTATAATACAAATAAGATACAAAATATGTCGTAACTGTTTATGTTATCAGTAGGATTTCTGGTCAACTGTAGGCTATTAGTAGTTAAATTTGGGGGGAATCAAAAGTTATACTTGGATTTTTTACTGTGTGGGGGGTCGATGCCCCTAACTTCTGTGTGGTCCAAGGGTCAACTATATTATTTTCCTTATTCTTGAGAGTGCTGGCAAGAGAAAAGTGGTTCCCTTTTCAGAGCACAGAGTTACTAATGATTGGTCTTTGGGCTCAACTCAATCAGTTTCTATGATCTTTTTTTATTTTTTAAAACTAACCATGAGTTACATCTTCTCTTCCTTCCTTCCTTCCTTCTCTCCTTTCTTCCTTCTTTCTCTCCTTCCTTCCACCCATCATTCTCTCCTCCTCCTTCTTTTCTCCACCCCCTCTCATTTTTTGCATGCATAGGAATTTTTAGTTTAAAACTGGACATCATAGTTTTCTGTATTCTGTATTCTGTGCTGTTCTCAAGACTGCTGGCTTCTGGTGGTAGATAACAACACAATGATAAGGATTCAAATGTTGGACACCGTCTTTTCTGTAATATGCAGAAGCTTATATTTATTCTCTCCATTTCCCCCTGGCTACCGTAAGGGTCTTTTCTCCATACTCCAGTGGTCAACCAACCACTTGGAAAGGGAGTATAAATTCAGCTAAAGCTGCATGAAGCTTGAAAAATTCACCCAGTAGAAGAATCCTCAATATAACAATCCTTACCAGAAGCAGTTCTGCCTTTCAATGATAGGCACCCTTTCAATATTGCCTTAGATCTTCTGATAACATGTCTATTTTTGAAGGAATACTCATCAGGTATAGTCCCCTCAGTACTTCATAAATTCCCATTTTTTTTTTCCTTGCCTAGTGTGTATTTTCTAACATGAAATTTGTTACCATCCATCTCTTTGTTTGTTTGTACACATTTCCCCCCCTCTGGCAACTCTAGAGATATTCTGATTTTTGGTTTTCAAAAAATTAATTAGCATATGCCTTAACAGGGTCATCTTTTCATTTATCTTCCTTAGGATATCTTGCATTGAGTCATTGGGCCCCCGATTTCCACCAAATTTACAAAGTTTTCTGCCATAGTTTTTTCAGTGTTTTTCTGTTCTTTGCCCTCATTCTGTCTTCTTCTTTTTTAAAAAATATTTTTTAATGTTTATTTGTTTATTTATTTAATATGAAATTTATTGTCAGATTGGTTTCCATACAACACCCAGTGCTCATCCCAACAAGTACCCTCCTCAATGCCCATCACCCACCCTCCCCTCCCTCCCACCCCCCATCAACCCTCAGTTTGTTCTCAGTTTTTTTCAACGTTTTTTATTTTTATTTTTGGGACAGAGAGAGACAGAGCATGAACGGGGGAGGGGCAGAGAGAGAGGGAGACACAGAATCGGAAACAGGCTCCAGGCTCCGAGCCATCAGCCCAGAGCCTGACGCGGGGCTCGAACTCACGGACCGCGAGATCGTGACCTGGCTGAAGTCGGACGCTTAACCGACTGCGCCACCCAGGCGCCCCTGTTCTCAGTTTTTAAGAGTCTCTTATGGTTTGGCTCCCTCCCTCTCTAACCTTTTTTTTTTTTTTTCCTTCCCCTCCCCCTTGGTCTTCTGTTAAGTTTCTCAGGATCCACAGAGTGAAAACATATGGTATCTGTCTTTCTCTGTATGGCTTATTTCACTTAGCATAATACCCTCCAGTTCCATCCACATTGCTACAAAAGGCCATATTTCATTCTTTCTCATTGCCATGTAGTATTCCATTGTGCATATAAACCACAATTTCTTTATCCATTCATCAGTTGATGGACATTTAGGCTGTTTCCATAATTTGGCTATTGTTGAAAGTGCTGCTATAAACATTGGGGTACAAGTGCCCCTATGCATCAGCACTCCTGTATCCCTTGGGAAAATTCTTAGCAGTGCTATTTCTGGGTAATAGGGTGATCTATTTTTATTTTTTTGAGGAAACTCCACACTGTTTTCCAGAGCGGCTGCACCAATTGCATTCCCACCAACAGTGCACAGGGGTTCCCGTTTCTCCACATCCTCACCAGCATCTATAGTCTCCTGATTTGTTCATTTTAGCCACTCTGACCGGCGTGAGGTGATATCTCAGTGTGGTTTTGACTTGTATTTCCCTGATGAGGACAAACACATAGACCAATGGAATAGAATAGAGACTCCAGAATTAGATCCACAAAAGTATGGCCAACCTATCTTTGACAAGGCAGGAAAGAATATCTGATAGAAAAAAGACAGTCTTTTTAACAAATGGTGCTGGGAGAACTGGACAGCAACATGCAGAAGGTTGAAACTAGACCACTTTCTCACACCATTCACAAAAATAAACTCAAAATGGATAAAGGACCTGAATGTGAGACAGGAAACCATCAAAACCTTAGAGGAGAAAGCAGGAAAAGACCTCTCTGACCTCAGCCACAGCAATTTCTTACTTGACACATCTCCAAAGGCAAGGGAATTAAAAGCAAAAATGAACTATTGGGACCTCATCAAGATAAAAAGCTTCTGCACTGCAAAGGAAACAATCAACAAAACTAAAAGGCAACCGATGGAATGGGAAAAGATATTTGCAAATGACATATCGGACAAAGGGCTAGTATCCAAAATCTATAAAGGACTCACCAAACTCCACACCCAAAAAACAATCCAGTGAAGAAATGGGCAGAAAACATGAATAGGCACTTCTCTAAAGAAGACATTCAGATGACCAACAGGCCTCATTCTGTCTTCTTACGTGACCCCATTTATACATGTGTTAAATTTCTTGGTGTTCTTCTACAAATTACTGTAGTGCTGATTATTTATTTTAAGGCATTGTCTCTTTATGCTTCAGTTTGTATATTGTCTGTTTTTATGCCATCACGTTCACTGACCTTTTCCTCTGCTATATGTAATCTGCTCTTAACCCCATCCAGTGAAATTCGCATTTCAGAGAGTGTATGTTTTATCTCTCAAGGTTTCATTTCTTAAAAAATATATATTTCATTTCAATATACCTTATAGTCATGCTTATGTTAATCTTTGAGGATATTTATACTATTTATAATAGCTATTTGAAGACTTTGTCACATAATTGCATTAACTCTTTCATTTATGGGTCTATTCCAGTTCATTGCTTTCCTGGCTGTAGGTCACAATTTCCATCTTAGTGTTAGGTCTGGAAAATTTGAATTTTTGTGTGGATAGTGCATATTGTGCATGCTACTTGGAGTGACTGTATTTTGTTTCTTCTTTTACGTAATGCTGGTCTTCATTGCCTTGGGCGCTTCTCTTATGTACAGATCAGTTTGATGTTTTCACGGTTTGTTTTTATACTTTGTTAGTATGGGTCCTAAGTAGCCTTACCTTGGCAAACTTTATCCCTTTTACTCAGGCATGATCTTTTTGTGGTCTCTGCTGAATGTGCTGAGTGATTACCAAGGACTCTCCACACCAGCCCGAGCATCCTTCCCCATTAGACAAACTCTGGGAATCACTGGGCTTACTGGGCTCAACTTCTCCTTTGTCCAGGTTTGTGGAGTTTTGCCCTGTACCTCGTGATTTACTGTAAAGCAGACTCAGGGACTCCTAAGCAGATTTGCAGAGTGCCTTTTCCACCTAGCCTCCTCTTCCGAACTCCCCCTTCAATTTCTAAATCACACAAGCCTCCCTGAACTAAGGTGTCTGTCTTTTCAAATCAATAAAACAACTATGCCCCCATTTGATCTTGCTTTCTTCTCTGGGAGTTGGACTATTCCTCCGGGCAGAGATCCTGAATGTAGGGCTCATCGGGTTTGTTTTCATCCCCTCAGAAATGAAATCCCTGTGCTCCCTCTGTTACAGTTTCTGGAAACAATCCTTTCATAGATTGCCCCCATTTTTCTATGTTTTTCTATGAGGAGAGCAGTTCAGGTCTTTACCAAGGCTGGTTGCATGTTGGTTTTACTTCTTATTTTCCAGTGAGGTAGAGTATCTATTTTTCATGTGTTTATTGGACACTTAAACTTTTGGTAGTGTCTATTGAAGTGTCATCTGTTTTTCCCATTGTTTTGTCTCCTTGACTTACTGATTTGTAGGAGGTGCTGATGCATGTGGAAATAAGCCTTTTATTGATTATACTTGTGCCAGATACCTTCTGTCATACAGTAGATAGCTTTTTACATAACTTCATGATATCTTTGATGAAGAATTTTGTATCTAATCCAGGCAATTCACACTGATACTGTGATACCATCTAATTCCCAGAACTACTCCAAAAATACTTTCCTTTATAGCAAAATGAACTGGTAAGGAATCATATACCCATTTAGTTCCCTATCTCTTTGGTCCCCTTAGTCTAGAAGAGTTTTGTATTTTCTTTGCTATGATTTGGAATGGTTTTGGAGATTCCAAGCTAGCTGTTTGATAGACTGTTTCTTAGTGTGGACTTGTCTGGTGCTTCACCATGATAGAATGACTGTATGCATTTGGGGTGGGGATATTACAGAAGGGTGGTGGGGTTTTCCTATTCCATCTTTTGGGTGGTGCGAGATTTTGATTCATCACTTTACTGATGATGCTCTGATATTTCCCTTAATGATTACTTCAATACATACCTTGATGATATTACCACGGGACAGTAAATTTTACGTACTTATGTATTTATTTATTTAGAACATGTGAGCGGGGGAACGGGGTAGAGGGAGAAAGAATCTCAAGCAAACTCTACCCCAAGCACAGTGCCCTACACAGGACTCGATCCCACAACTGTGAGATCATGACCTGAGTCAAGATGAAGAGTTGGACACTTGACCAACCGAGCCACCTAGGCGCCCCTACTTCAAAAGGTAGGATGCAACCTTTTGCAAGCGGGTGCTTTCAAATGTTATGCCAGCTAATCTTCTGCAGAGATTCAGATGGGGAAAACAGGTCGGTTTGGCAGGCCTACCTAAAAACAGCAGATGTTCATGCCAAATGGAACATACCTTCTGGAGCAATAGCAGTTTCCCACATCTAAAAATCTTTTGGGGCTCTATGCACATAGTCACCAGCAAGAAATCTGAATTTGAGTGGGTTCTTGATCAGAAGAGCCATTAAAATATTTATAGAGAGCAATCGTGTAGACATTCCTCCCCTGTCCTTATGATCCAACTGCTGGGATACTACTGGAGATATATCTGCAAGCCGAACACACAGTGGGACCTTGAGAAAAAAATCGAACAGGTCTACCCAGAGAAGGCGTTCTGAGTTTGGGTCTCAAAAACTGCCTGAGGCAGGGTCACCTGGGTGACTTAGTCAATGAAGGGTCTGACTCTTGGTTTTGGCTCGGGTCATGATCTCACAGTTCATGGGTTCAAGCCCCACATCGGGCTTTGTGCTGACAGTGCAGAGTCTGCTTGGGATTCTCTCTCCCCTCTTTCTCTGCCCCTACTGCACTCATGCACTCTCTCCTTCTCTCTCAAAAAGAAATAAACGGTAAATTTTTTTTTAATTTAAAAAATCTGCCCGAGGCAATTTCTTTTTGGAATCCATTTGAGAGACAGCTGGTTTGTCACTGAGTTGATTACAGCTGCTTCTGCAAGCAAAGGGTAGAAATATTTGGTGATTTCGGACAGACCTTCTGGGAGGAAGCGGCACAGAAAGACTCATTCGTCGTGTGTGGTGGTATCTTCAAAGGCACACTGAGATCTGGTTGCTTCATAAAATAGGGAAGGGAGGAGCCCTCTGAGAACCTCCTTGTCCCACTGCTGGGATCTGAATCCTAATATTCTCTCCTGCTGAAGGTGAAAAAGTTCCCATAGTTTACTGATGGGAATTCCTGGGTTAATGAATACATTGCTATCTGGAAGGCAATAAAAATCTAGATGGAGTGAGACAGAGTAACTCAGAGTTGATAGCAATGTATTTAGCTGTGGAAGAAGAGTCTGACTCAGGCCTCACAGGAGGGTAAGATTAACACATACATGCATGTTGTGGAGGTGATGTTAGCCAACGGGCTTTCTAGATGATCAGGAGTATTGGCCCTAGATAACCGAACAAGAAGGATCATCGCCATGTGAGGTACTCTGTTATCGAAATCTACGTAGAAATTTAGAGGAAGAATTAATTTGGCTCCTCTTGGTGCCTCCCAAAGAAAAGAGAACAGAACAACGATAAAAGCACCTGCTGGCTCAGGAGATTAGAATATGGGGGTTGATGCCTGAGCTGATGCTTCGATTCAGGAAATGAAAAGGCATATGGATGCTCCGCCATGGGCCAACAGCCAGAGAGGTAATACATTCCCTTTAGTGTCATGGAAAGGCAAGTGCACGGAGTTAGAAGACCCCTCCTAGTAGTCTCTGAGAGTGAAGAATGGGTATTAACTAGGACTGACACTTATTCTATTCTTGACTTCCCTGTCCTGTAAAAGAAACAACCTGAAAAAGTAGAATTCATGCGTGGGAACAACGAATTCTTGGTCACTTTGGATCCTGTGGGTATATTGATGCTGGCCAGGTACATATTTTAATGCTACCTACGAAAAATGATTGGCAACATGGTTCAATGTTACACTGACCAACTGTGCTCATTACCCTCAGAGCAGTGTTGTCCTGTGAAATTTGAATGAACAGTTGAAACATCTGTTATGCACAATGTTTTCTTTCTTTTCTACTTTTGTGGACAGGTTTTAATGGTTGGGAGAAGATCTTGTTTTCAATTATATTTCCCCAACAGGAGTAACCCTCCTGATATCATGCCCTCCTGGTAACAGCAGGAAAGATAAGAACAGAGACAGAGACAAATGACAGGTCATTGCCAGCCATGGTTTTCTCTCTCAGGTGCATTGGTGTTCCTTATCTGTAGATTCTCCTCCAGAAGAATAATTGGGGGTTTTGAGAAGATTGCAAGGAAGTATGTTTTTGGTTTTTTTTTTTAATATATTTTTTAATGTTAATTCATTTATTTTTGAAGGAGAGAGTGTGAGTGGGGGAGGGACAGAGAGAGACACACAGAATCTGAAACAGGCTCTAGGCTCTGGGTTGTCAACACAGAGCCCGATGTGAGGCTTGAACCCATGAACCATGAGATCATAACCTGAGCTGAAGTCGGTTGCTTAGCTGACTGAGTCACCCAGGTGCCCTTAGTTGTTATTTTTAATTTATTTGTTTATTTTGAGACAGAGAGTGTGTATGCATGCATGAGCAGGGGAGGGGCAGAGAGAGAGGGTGAGAGAGAATCCGAAGCAGGCTCTGCACTGTCAGCACAGAGCTAAAGGCAGGGCTTGATCCCATGAAATGTGAGATCATAACCTGAGCCAAAATCAAGAGTTGGGCCCTTAACCAACTGAGCCACCCAGGCACCCTTATGTCATTATTTATGAGGTCAAAATTGAGTTCTAAAAAGCAGAGAATTCCCAAGACAATGTAACTTCCACAGGGAATATTCCCTATCTTCTTCTCATGTCATGATTGTTCTGTGGACAAAGTGGTTTCTGATTCTCAAAATGTCAAGTTTTCCAATACTGATAATTCCCTCACATAACCCACTACTGACTTCTTGGACAACTGGTAGACCAAAGAGGAAAATGTGTGTCAGGTTCTGGGAATCAACATTTGTAGGTTGTGATAAAGGTCTGAATGTTTCAAAATAAAAGCTAAAAGGCTATCTCGGAGAGACTCCACATCTTAACCCATCTTAATACCCTCTCTGGAGGACGTAGAGGCTAGAGGGTGCCTGTGTTGCATAATTATTTTCTTACACAACAGGGGAATTCAGTTTTGTTGAAGAGAAAACCTAGCATAAATGGGAGAAATGCCCAGCTACTTCACCACATTGTACCCCCCAAAGAGCCCAGTATACTGCTTCCTAGGGAAAGCTCTGTGCTACACCGATGCCTTACAGAGGTATCATCCTATGGCCCTGGTGGAACAGAATGATGTTTATGGGCCAAGTCACTACACATATGGCAAATCCTCTCCATTTGATAGAAAATAAGTTTGGCCCCAGGCCAATTTCTGGGGCTTATCCAAATTCTCTTTTTTGAGCTTCAGTTTTGAAATTTTGTCCAATAGGGGATACATCTTAGGAACAGATTATTCCTTTAAAGAAAGTTTACTGTGCTGAGAGTAATTCACTGAGAAGGCCAAACCCCTTTCTGAAACATTTCTCATTTTGGAGAAAACACTAATATTATTACCTTGCCACAGATTTAACGTTGCAAGTTCCAAACTACAAAGAATTCTTCTAGACCATGTTTTTAAAAGATCTCAGTTACTTATTTCCAATTAGCATTAGACCTTATCCATCAATATAATAGAAAACTGGCCAAGATATTTGTCTCGTAGCTATTTAGGGAACCAATATAAGCATCCCAGGGAATCATCTTGAGACAAGTATGAATCCTAGGAGTGCTCACATTGGTTAGCTAATGTGTGATTTTCCCTTTTACAGTCTCCCTCAATATTTGTAGAAAGATAATTAGTTTAGAATTCTTGTACTGATTTAAGACATTTCATCTAAGAGGGAGGCTGAGTTCAAGAATCAGTTTCGCTATATTTTCACTATCCTTGTTATAGAAGAAGATTGTCCTAATAATTGTGTTTAGCAGTTGTGGAATTAGTGCAAAGAACAAAAAGAATACAAACTTTACACTCAGAAATCTCTGGTCAGGTTCTATAAAAGGGAACAGTGACATCATGTCTGTTGTCTCATCGTTGAACTGTAAGTGAGGAGCTCTAAATACGAAGATCAAGGCAACTGGAAGGTTGTGAATTGGGGTGTTTCACGAGAGAATGGTGATGATCTAACACAGGTAAGTACAATGTCTTCAAGATGTTTTGTTCAAGAATACAAAACCGAAGCAAGAACTCAAAAGCTGAGTATACAATTGGATGTGTAGCAGCTCAGTAGCAAGGATAGGAGCAAAGACAGAATATCGGTATATAACTGCTCCTGACTGCCATTACAACCTGCTGAACATTTGGAGGAAACTGTAGGTAACCAAGAGGATTACTTTCAAACCAAATGTATAGGCTTGCAGTTTTATCAGTGTAGGAAAGGAAAAAATTCTTTCTCTACCCTTCAAGTTCTTCCGGTGGACTTACACTTGATCTTAGCCAAAAGGCTGAGAAGCGATTTTCCGGTGGACTTAGAATGCAATCTACATGAGACATATTCGTAGGAGAAAAAAAGCTCCAAAGTTTTACTACATGCCTATGGAAGCCCGAGAATAAAATTGAGACCTAAAGAAATGATCAAGGCAGGAAATTTTTATACTTTTAGACAGACAATAAATCAGTGAGGAATTGACAGGACAAAGACAACTTAACTTTGGGAGCTTCAATTAGTAAGGAACTCTAAACAGAATTTGAGCTGGGGCAGTAAATTAGTAAAAAGTAACAAATGTCGTTTATACAGCCTCTTGGATCTAAATTTTCTATCTCTGGTGAAAAGGATATCTCTGTCCCTCCTGCTGTGAAAGGGTATCTTTCACACGGGAGATTTCTTTCCTGATTTCAGGGGAGACAGAGGAGGGGCTGAGTGTCCTTCTTGTGCAGGCTGTCTCGTAAGTAACTTTTATTTAAAATAGTATGTTGGAAAAAAATAAAATGATAAAATAAAATAAAATAAAATAATAAAATAAAATAAAATAAAATAAAATAAAATAGTATGTCCGGGCACCTGGGTGCTCAGTTGGTGAAGCGTCCGACTTCAGCTCGGATCATAATCTCACAGTGCGGGGGTTCGAGCCCTATGTCAGGCTCTGTGCCAACAGCTCAGAGCCTGGAGCCCGCTTCAGATTCTGTGTCTCCCTCTCTCTGTGCTGCTCCCCTGCTTGCACTCTGTCTGTCTGTCTCCCTCAAAAATAAAATAAAAACATAAAAAAATTAAAATGCTATGTGAAAGTGGCAGTCTATTTAGCCTCTATATCTGCTATGAGGTGGTGCACAGTAGATAAAGTCACTGATGAGGTGATACACACTAGATAAAGACGCTTATCATGTTGATAAGGAAAAAGGACATTAGTAGAACAATTGTTTTTGCCTTAGCTGGAAAGCGACAGCCTTAAGAACTTATGATCTTTATCTATCAGCCAGATTAATGGGAACTGTAGGGTTCAGAACTAACTAATCACCTCAAGATATCCACTCTGGCATGCAGACTATTTCAAGCTGAAAACAAACAAGGTCCAAACCACTCAGGAAGAAACTTTGATCTTCCCCTTAACTGCCTAAAAGAATTTAGACAGAGGACCTTCTCCAGGAAGAGAGTTATCACCATAGATAACTACAGTATAATATGAGCTAGGGGTGGTAGACAGAGAGAAATTTAGCAAAGTCTGTTTGTTTAAGTGCCTGTAAAACCTATAGATCTTTCTGCTTTGCAAACTACTTCTGTCCTTTAAGCCCCTGAATAGTCTTAATAACTCTAACCCTGTTAGGTCTTATTAGGCCAAGATATTCTCTGTAAATGGGTTATCACCATTTTCTATGGCTCAGGTGGATTATCTGTAGATATCCCAGGGTGTGTATCAGAACAAGGGGTATATTTCTGTTTTGGATCTCCCAGCTCTAGATTCTAGATTGCTTATTGCAATTTTGTCTGATCTACTAGAAATGTCCTTATTATATTATGAATTAGAAGAAACACTGATGCGGACTTTTGAACCCTTAAAAGTTACCACGGATCCTAAAAACCGACCAACCAACCACAAAATGTGATTCCTTCAGTAACCCGAAACAAGAAGCCACATCTGGTTTAGAATGAATTGTGCAGGATCTAAAACAAAGAAGGTTGAACATATCTTAGAGAAGCCTGTTTAAGAGTGGACAGGGGTCCACTAGCAAAGACACTTCGTGGAATAAGCTATGCTTGTTCAGGATCTCAGAGCTGTGAATAAGATGATCTCTTGCATTTTAACAAATGATTTCCAATCAGAAAATTGTTCTTTTCTTCCTCTACTTCAGATTCTGTTCATTTCATGGTAGTAGAGCTCCATTCTACTTCCATCATAATTCCTGGATGTGAAAAGTTTGCTGTCACTTAGGAAAAGCAACAATCCACTTACACAGCCATACCTCAGGTTGTGTTACCCACACATGGCTCTCAGGTTGTAAATCAAGATGAATGGATAAAGAAGATGTGAGATAATATATAATATATAATATATAATATATAATATAATATATATAATATAATTATACTTATATAAGTATTATATTATATATAAAGTATATAATAATATATTAATATTATATATAATATAGTATATATAATATAATAATATAATATAAAGTATATAATACTTATTATATGATATATAATACTTATATACTTATAATATTTATATATAATACTTCTATATTTTTATATATATACTTCTATATTTTTATATATACTTATTTTATATATACTTACTCAGCGATCAAAAAGAATGAAATCTTGCCATTTACAACAACGTGGGTAGACCTAGAGTGGATTATGCTAAGTGAAATAAGTCAGAGAAAGACAAATACCATGATTTCACTTATACTTGGAACTTAAGAAACAAAACAGATGATGGCGCCTGGGTGGCTCAGTCGGTTGAGCGTCCGACTTCAGCTCAGGTCATGATCTCCCGGTCTGTGAGTTCCAGCCCCGAGTCAGGCTCTGTGCAGACAGCTCAGAGCCTGGAGCCTGCTTCGGATTCTGTGTCTCCCTCTCTCTCTCTCTGCCCCTCCCCTGCTCATGCTCTGTCTCTCTCTCTGTCCAAAATAAATAAACATTAAAAAAAATTAAAAAAAAAAAAAAGAAACAAAACAGATGAACATAGGGGAAGGGAAGGAAAAATAAAATAAGATAAAAACAGACAGCGAGGCAAACCATAAGAGACTCTTAAATAGAACAAACTGAGGGCTGGTGGAGGGGCGGTGGGTGAGGGGATGGGCTAAATGCGTGATGAACATTAAGGAGGGCACTTGTTGGGATGAGCACTGGGTGTTATATTTAAGATATGAATCACTAAATTCTACTCTTGAAACCAGCACTACACTACATATATTAACTAACTTGAATTTAAATACAATCTTGGAAAAAAAAAAAAAAAGACTTGAACCATCATTTGAAGTAAATCCTACTCTTTTCCAATATATGGATGATTGAATCCTTTGCTTATCCTCTAGAAAACTGTCACTAAAAGACTCTTTTTTTAAAAAAAAAATTTTTTTTTTAACGTTTATTTATTTTTGAGACAGAGAGAGACAGAGCATGAACGGGGCAGGGGCAGAGAGAGAGGGAGGCACATAATCGGAAGCAGGCTCCAGGCTCTGAGCCATCAGCCCAGAGCCCGACGCGGGCTGGAACTCGAGATTGTGACCTGAGCTGAAGTCGGACACTTAACCGACTGAGCCACCCAGGCACCCCAAGACTCTCTTTATCACCCTCAAAAAATTGCCTTAAAATCTTACCCTGATTCCACTATACAACTTTTCTAATATTAGACTTATTTGGGGTGTAGCATCTCTAAGACAATCAGATATCAACAGACCATTAATGGGGCATCTACTTTTTCTCAACCAACTTCCAAGAAACAACATGGGATTGTTTGGATGGTGGTAAGATATGGTCATCCTTAGGTCCCGCATTTCTTCTCTGAAGTAGCCTCCACTATTCCCTGACCAGAATTGAGGTGTTCAGTCCTTTACTCTAGGATTCCACTCCTGATGCTACCTCTCTGCCTAAAGGAATAGACTTTCCTTCCTAAGCCACCACTTTGGGGCTTCGGCAATACTGTAATGGTGAATAAAAACATTTAGAACTTTCCCTGTTGCCAAATGGAAATAGACCTCTCTCTTCCCCTCTCCCATCTCCTTTTTAAACCGTTTCTTTGAGAAACTTAGTATTTGTGAATCCTTCTTCTGTCCCTTTGGTATGTATGTAAATGTTTTTTTAAAGGCTAAATAGATCTCTTGCCCAAATTACAATGCAGGAATATTTTTCTTACGGGCTTTAGAGCCATCTCTTTGAAATGTAAACAGTAAGAAAGATAGTATCACCATTTCCTTGCCACTATGAGTGTTTGGCTTAGTGCCTTGCTCCAAACTGTAACCATCTGCCTGTCATAGAGATACCGGATTCTTGTTATTCCTTCACACAAAGACAGTTAGCTAGTACAGACAGCTATTCCGATGGCTAGATATATTTAGTATGAAATAGAAAAGAATGTATGTGCTACCAAGTCCTCTTCCAGGAGTTCAGTGGTCTTTATTCCTGGGAACATGTCTCTAAAGGATCGTAACTGCTTAACTGTATAAAAATCCCGTCGGTGGATTAACTATGACTTGCTGGGGAAATATGATGAAAAATAAAATCTGCTCCCAACCCAGAAAATCTTTCCACAAAGGAGAAAGAGAAAAAAACCCATTTCATTAGTGAATAAACATCAAGCCAGAATGTGATGTGACGAACAAGTTTCTACTGAGTTCCTGTCGATTATATCAGTCACGTCACATTTACTGACAATGTAGACCCTTCAACAATTTTTACCTTTTCCCCAATAATGTTTCTGAGATGTATGACACAAAGACATCCACGTATGACCATTGTGCAGGCTATCAGGAAGCAGATTTGCAACCTAGTGAGAGCTGCCTCTTGGAGGTGGACTCCTACCCTCCACAGGAACCAGGAGTTAAGGGCACTGTCTTGACGACGATTTTTCAAAGAGATGGTTCCCAGGTGCTTGAGAAAGACATTCCTGAGTCTTAAAACTGTCAAGAGACATATTTGCCTTTTCAAGACGATGCTGGCAGGCCGGATCTGGAGACCTAGAGGGGGTCCCGCGAGACCAGCCAAGAGGGTTCTTGGCTTCAAGAAGGATGGAAATCAAGCGTGAGCCAGGAGGAGGTGACAGAGTTTATTGAAGATTTAGACAGAAGAGATACAGATGGGCCATCCAGGAGACTCAAAGGAAAGGAGCATGAGCCTCGTCTTTGATCAGGGTCTGGGGGATTTATGGAGGATGGAGGTCTGGTGTGTGTGTCCTCTCAGGTATCCAGGAACCTGTTAGAACACAGATGAGGGCCCAGGTGTCATTTCTTGGAGCTAGGGGGCCTTGGCATCGAGATGTCTAGCGTCAGTGGTCTGGCACATACGATGGCTTTGTGTCCCGTCATTCTCTCACCTGGTCCTTCCTTAGATGTAATTTATTCTAGAGAAATCATTAACTCCTTGTCCCTTTCGAGGAGGACATACTTCTTCGCGTTCTGAGGCATGTGTAGAGTGAGGTAAGGGTGCAGGTCCTAGCGAGAATAGAAGCAGGAAAAGGAGCAAAGAGATTTTTATAGAGTCTTTCAGTTTTCCTGTCCCAAAAAGATGTACATACATTTCCATAAGACAGAGGAGGAACTTACTAGTTTTCTAAGGTAAATATCCCAAGGCGGGGGGGGGGGGGGGGACTTTTCCCTTGTTGTCGCCAAAGCAAATTAATCCTTCTATTTCTAACTTGTATTTGCTCTTACAGATGCACTAGGTACACTGGCATATATGCTTGTTCAAAGTCAAACTGGAAAATGGTGAAGGGGGTGGGAGGTCCAGGCTTCCAGTTCTGGCCTGAATAAGTCACAGGAGTGAAAGGCCCAGCACAGAGAACATAGTCCGTGGTGCTGTAATCACCTGTGGTGACAGGAGTTAGCTACACTTGTGGTGAGCACAGCCTAACATTGTAGGGGCCAAGGGCAGGCCACCCCCAAATGTACCGCAATGGCATATTGATTGTATTGAATGAAAGCTACTTGGGAAACAGTCACTGCCAGGACACTCAGACCCTCCTCTGTCCCTCTGAAAGCAGGAAACAAATCTCCTGTATGGAAAAGTACCCTTCCCGTACTAAGAAGAAAAAAAGACACCCTAGGCCTCCTGGGGGCCTCAGTTGGTTAAGTGTCCAACTTCGGCTCAGGTCATGATCTCACGGTTTCTGAGCTTGAGCCCCACTTTGGGCTCTATGCTGACAGTACGTGGGATTCTCTCTCTCTCTCCCTCTGTCTCTCTCTCTCTGCCCTTCACTCATTTGCACCCTCCCTCTCTCAACAATACATTTAAATTTTTTTTTTAAGTAAAAGAGGGTTAGAAAAAAAAGAAAAGAAAAAAGACACTCTATCACCCGAGAAAGGGACTTTCACATTGAGAAAGGTGTAGAAATAAACCACGTTACTTTTTTTCCTAACCTTCTACCTCAGCCCAAATTCCACTTAGAATTCCTTACTCATTAAAGCTCCTATGTATCTATTTTCCTTCTCCTATAAATTCCTCCCAAATGGATCGCCCCTTTGTTTAAATATCTAAAAACTGTCTGCCTTGGTCATTTCTTCGGGCCTCAATTTCATCATCGGACCCCTGTGCACACATAATAAAACTGTTTTTTTCCCCCCTCTTGTTAATCTGTCTCATGTAAATTGAATTCTTAGTCCAGCTGGAAGAACTTGAAAGGCAGAGGAAGATTCCTCTCCCCCACTACAATGTGCAGACATGTCTTATCAGTATATTATACACCTAAGGTATGGTAACATTGTGTGTCAATTTGACTTCATTTTTTTTTATGGGCAAAATTTGTGGATATTGTAGACTTGGCAATACAACTATAAATAAATTCAGTGGCATTAAAGATAAAAGTAAAACTTGGGCGCCTGGGTGGCTCAGTCAGTTAAACATCTGACTCTTGACTTCGGTTCAGTTCATGATCTCATGATTCTTGAGTTCGAGTCCCACGTCGGGCTCTGTGCTGACACTGCAGAGCCTGCTTGGGATTCTCTCTCTTTCCGGCTCTCTCTCCCTCTCTCTCTCTAAGAATAAACAAATAAACTTAAAAAAAAGTAAAGTTGTTTTCTGTATTTTCTGCTGTGGAGAACAAAGGCAAAAGGAAATATAGATAAAGCTAAATTTCCTTATAACTTGCAGCTCATTGACAAATACTTGAGACAGGGGAGTTTGACATTCCTCCAGGAACTCCCTGCTGTCTTAATGGTAATACCTTGCTAGAGGCAAAAACAACCTTAACTTGACAACAATCCTGGAAGTCTTCTTTAACATACGAAAATCCTTTTGGAAACTTCCTTTGTCTCTACTCCTCCCAAATTAAAAGTGTGTAATCAGTCACTCCTCCCAACCCCAGTGAAGCTCTTTCTGTCCACGGGAGCTATCCCTGTGCTTTAATAAAACCGACTTTTTCGCACCAATAAAACATCTTAAGAATTCTTTCTTGACCGTTCCCTCATGCACCCCACATCAAACCACATCATTTCCCACATTTTGTGGAGAGGATTCTGAGTTGGCAGGATTTAAAATTTCCTTTCGCTCTCACACCTGCTCTCTTTATGCAGACATTTGTCTCAGGACACACACATTCAGCTTTATTGGAAACTGCTAGTCAGTTTTCAAAAGAGGTGGCACAATTTTAGGATTAAAAGGCAAGAAGGAGGAAGGGGTGAATGGACAGGATAAGAATTGGCTGTTGGGACTGACGTGAGGTCACTGAGAACAGTGGTCAGGAAAGAACTCTGGATATGTCTCCGGTGCAAAAGGTGTTTTAGTATGCCCTGAGACAGGACCCTTGGGCAGAAAGAGCTGCATTATGATTGTGAGGTGCGACTGATGATACATTTTTAAGTAGGGGTGGGTAGAGATGATGGAAGTCTCTAAAGGGATTTCCTTATGTTAAAGAAGTCTTCCAGGATCCTGGGGTTCTGGCTGTTGTCAAGATAAGGTTGCTTTTAGTCTCTGGCAAAGTATTAACATTAAGAAAGCTGTGAGTTCCTTGAGGAATGTTACATTGTGCATGTCTCGGGTATTAGTAGGTTGCCCGTTGTAAGGAAATTTCATTTTATCTACATTTCTCTGGACTCGGTTCTCCTCATCAGGACAACCCATCTTTTTGGGATTCGGGAAAAACAGACCAAGGCAGATTGATAGGGAGCACTAGGTGTACGAAATTAGTTGAAGATCCCATTACCTGCTTATTGTTAGTGCCCCTGCTTAAAGCCTGATGTCTGAAAGAATAGGAGGTGATAGGTTTACTATCTGTAGCCTTCTGCCTCCATGACCTCCTGAGAAGAGTTTTATTTACTCAGAAATTGCTCAGTTAAAATCACTTCCACTCAAAAACTGTATGTATAGCAGAAACTAGGGCCAAAGGGATAGGAAATCCCCAGAGAATAGTGTGTAAGAATTAGGACACTTTCTGGAAAGATCAGCAGAAGGGCAGATCATTATTGACACGGATTATTAACATCACAATAAGGAGACAGATTACTAACTCTAGATACTACTGAGTAGAAAGGAATGTTTGGGGGTGCATGATTGATCCCTAAGTGGAAGCACATTTTGAGCTCCAGATATTGTGACTTAACCTGTCACAGTGGGTAAAGGCCTGGATCCAACAGAGTTGCCCTCAGAGGAGAGTTCTTATGCATCAGTGTTGATGAGGGAGCATAAGGCAGGCAGAGGGCAAAGTACAAGCTAGCGCACCCCACCTCCCCAGGTGGGATATGTGTGATATCTCTTGGACAGTCCTGACTACCCCAAAACAGGAAAGGACAAAAAACCAAGTGGTTAACTGATAAAAGTCTCCAACAGTTTACAAGAAAAAGGCAATCCCATCAATAGCCTAAAGCCCAGGAACCCCTTGCTATCTTAATGTTAATGCTTTGCTAGAGGGAAAAACAACCTTAGCTTGACAATAGATAGGCCTCCAGTAAGTCTTTAGCATATGAAAGTCTCTTTGGAAACTTCCCTTTTGACTTTACCACTTCTGGCCCCAGAGTATATAATGAGCCACTCTTCACAAGCCCAGTGCAGCTCTTTCTGCCCACGGGTCCTGTCCCTGTGCTTTAATAAAATCACCTTTTTGCACCAAAGATGTCTTTAAGAGTGCTTTCTTGGCTTTCAGCTCCAAACCCCATGAACCCCTCATCACCCAAAAACCTCATCAGGTGTAGTGTAAGCCCTGACGTTTTTGTTTTTGTTTTTGGTAAGGCACGCGCCTGCCAACTTAAGCTTTGATTTGGAGAGAGGCGTTCTTTCAAACAGGGATCCACTTCCCAGACAACCATCTAGAATAAACACACTGCCAGCCATCTGGTAAAGAGTCATAACACCTCTGGCACTGACCCCTTTATTTTAGAGATCTTTGGCGATTTCCCTAACTGATACCTTGGGCCGCTTGTTTTTTCTCTTCCTATGCTTGAAATTCCTACTCTTGTGTTTTAAATTCACCGGCAAGGAGTGAGTCCCCCAGACCCTAGCCCCCCACCCTGTCCCCAATAAGAGCAGAACCCCAGGCTCCTGCTCTCTCTTTTCCCCCCACCCTTGACTTCACATTGTGACCACGGTGTGCTGTGTAATTTCCTGGTCTTGTAACAAATCTTTATTTTTCAGAGTTTCCTGATGAAGGCTTCCGAAGGATGTCTTGCAATCATAATAACCACAAAAGTTGGTCCATCCCTAACATTGGTTTGGAAAGGGGAGACATCTGTGGGAAGCTCACAGGGGCCCAGCTGATTGTCTCCAGACATTTCTAGCCAATTGCGATACTATTAGATGGGCTGAGACCATACAAACCCCTGGAACTTCGTGGCGATAACAAGATTCACACCATGTAGGAGGGATTTGTCAGTATGAGGCCCAGAACAAAACACCTTTTCCAAGAGAGTAGGATTCTTGGGGGACTGCCGCATACGTTGTAGCCTAAGACCAAAACTGTGGCCTAAAGGCACCTTATCATATTGAAAAGGACCTGCTAGCCTAAATACGGACAGTAGAGGGAGCACTTTCTCAGGGGAGTGGTTATGGCTGGAAGTCCACCTACAAGGACCTCAGAGCTGTAGGGGAATTCGAGAGTTATTCTAACACATAAGCATCACCATCACGGGGCTTTTGCTATTATTCAGGAAATACTGTTGGATATTGGTTATGGAAGGTGATGCCTTCGAGAATCAGTGCGTCAGCCTGTAGGAGGACAGGCTAACAGGAGAAAGAAGGAATTTGGGAGACAGATACCATCTGCATAAATGCTCACTGTTTCTCACAGGCACACATGTCACGGATAACTCTGAGATACTTCTTCCTCGTGGCGCATCCGGCTAGAATCGGGCAGAAGAACAACACCGCTTTCATTTTGTGAAGTGGGTTACAAGAGGTTACCATGGACTACAAGTTTAGAAAAAAATCGACTTGTGATAAAGATTTCCCGTACAACCCAAAGTTTAATATGGAAAGTGTCTTGTGGAGTTGAAAATGTTATGTAATAAAATCAACTTCATTGCTCATATAAAGTAACATAAAATAGAATTAACTAAAACAGAGGCTGATGAAGCTTTGGGGTGATGGTGAGTGGTCTGGAGCCAACGGCCAAGAAAGAATTCTTGAAGAAGTCTTTGGTGCAACAAGGTGATTTTGTTAAAGCAAGGGAACAGGACCCATGGGCAGGAAGAGCTGCACTGGGGTCTTGATGGGTAACTCATTATATATCCTCAGGGAGAGGGTCAGGGATAGAGTAAGTCTCCAAAGAATTTTGGAAGTGAGGCTTCCAGGACACTGAGGGGTTAGCTGTTGCTAAGAAAACACCACTTATCACTGTTTAATAAAATCTCAATCATGAGACCCCTCAGATGCATCTCAGGGCGGGGGGCCGGGGACGGGGGGGGGGGGGGGGGGGGGGGGGGGGGGGGGGGGTGTCGGGCATAAGTTTGGAACATGATTGCCAGCATATATCCTGGGGCAGTTGAGATAAAGGATCCTTGAGGTTGGGACAATGGTAAGCCAAGGTTCTCTTTTGCCCCCAGCAAAGCGTCATCCTTGAGGCAGCTGAGCTCCTGGAGGGAGGTCACTCTGTCATCTCGAGGACTTGGCAATGGGCTATAGGCAGTAGGGAATTTAATTTGTCATTTACCTTAGTTTCCCACATCACCACGGCAAGCATTTAAACCCCTTTCCTTTGTTCTTGGGTAGCCAGGAGTGTCCAAGGAATATCAGACATATTCCACCTGGTCGGGGCTGGGGCGGGGGGGGGAGGGTGGGGGTGGAGGGTAGGCCAGCCTGTATTTGGCCCTCAGCTGGCCCCAAGCTCCCTCATCAGAGGCTTCAGCAAAGCCTTTATTTATGAAAACTCATCATTTGCATCCAGCTTCTACTACATCAAGCCAGGATAGTGTGTGATGTGGGAAACAGAGGCAGAAAGAAATGGCAGATAAAATTCAATTTCCTTATAACCTGCAGCCCGTTGACAAATACTTGAAGCAGGCAGAGCATAACATTCCTCCAGGAACTCCCCACCATCTTAATGTTGATGCTTTGCTAGGGGGAAAGACAACCTGAGCTGGACAGTAGCTGGGCCTCCAGGATCCTGTGTCTTTAGCATATGAAAATCACTTTGGAAACTTCCTCTTGACTTTACCTCCCCCAACTCCAGTCTCTTCTCATGGTTCGATCCTGGGGCAGCTCTTTCTGCCCGCCGGTCCTGTCCCCGTGCTTTGATAAAATCACCTTTTTTGCACCAAAGATATCTCAACAATTCTTTCTCGGCCGACAGCTCTGAAACCCCACCACTCCAACACCCCATCAGTGTGGGTCCCAGTCGTTGAGGATCTGGGCAAACACAGACTTCTGCCTAGTCCCGAAGAGGAGCACAGCAGTGGGGAGGAGCTGGTGTTGAGAACACGTGTGCCCTTTGATATAGTCTTTATGTGTGAGAAGCGGAGCTCGATTATTATCTTAGCTGAAGCACATCACAGATACTCATCTGGGAAGGTTGAGATAAGTCACAGGAAACAAATGGCCAACCCAGGACCCCGAGCAGAGTCTTCTTCACGCATCATACATCAGAGCAGGTCACTGTCTTTGAACGCTGTGAATTCGAGACCACGCCGCAGAAGGCACGACCACCCATTTGTGTGTGCTGAGGCGATGCATAGGTAGGAAGAAATCTTTTCTCATCTTCACCCCGTGCTTTGTCTCCGAGAAGGCGTCTAGGTGGGAGGCATACAAGTGTCTGGACTATGGGGCATTCCGTAAGTTGAGCTAGAGAAAATTTGTGAATGGAAAAATCTTGCTTGAAATCTTGCTGTGAGCGGGCAGTTGCTTTTGCTTCTGGAATATGAGCGGAAGGTAAATATCTGGCTTTCAGTCTTACAAGGTTTAGAGTCTCTGCTTTAGGATCAATAACTGTGTGCACATTGCCAAGGAGAGGCAGCTGGAACGCAGTCTAGATTATTCTGAGCTGACTGCTTGGGTAGGTATGGGAACCGGGATAGAAGGAAAACTCTGGGTTATGCCAGAGACACCAAATCCCTTGTCCCTGGATTTTGCTGAGGAACAAGGAAGATATTTAAAAGTGAAATGCTGAGGGGGCGCCTGGGTGGCTCAGTCGATTGAACGGCTGACTTTGGCTCAGGTCATCAATCTTGCAGTTTGTGGGTTTGAGCCCCACGTGGAGATGGCCACTGTCAGGGCGGGGCCTGTTTTGGATCCTCTGTCCTTCCCTCCCCCCCCCCCCCCCCCCGCCCATTCCTCCCCCACTTGCTTTCTCTCTCTCTCTCTCAAAAATAAATAAACCTTTAAAAAAAGTGAATCCATGCTGAGAAGTGTTTTCTTTCCTGGTATCAACAGAAACACAGGGACATTTGAGGCAGAGACAGCCCGGGACTACACGATAAACCTTCCTGAGAGTGAGAGTATAACCCAACCACACTGGCCAGGTACCTGGGTTTTGCCCTCGCAGCAGCAGAGTCTGCTGCTCTTCCTGAAGGGGCAGCCCCAGGTCTTAGGGGTGAGTGGGCCCGAGATCAGAGTGCAGGCTGTGGGGAGGGGCAGGCTTCCTGACACAAGACGGGTTTCCTCGCAATACCCCCATTCTCTAGATCATCGACGGTGGTCGTGAGCTGAACGGAACCATCCTGAACGGCACAGACCTTACAGATTCAGGAAGTGGAAAGAAATGGTGGAAAGCTGTCCACCACTGGAATTTAAAAAAAAAAAAAATTCTACTTAGGTAGTAATTATATGAATAAATACTTTCAGACTAACGTCAGTGTCCTGCATTGGACAAGGAAAAAGATTCGCTCTGTAGACTGTCACCTTCCTGGGACCTTCTCAGGCTTGGGGTCTCAGCGGTGGGAAGAAGTTAACAGGCACTGATCTGAGAGAGAATCTTCCTCCTGAGAAGCTGCCCCTCATAGGATGTCTCTTACCTTCCAGGTGGCTCAGATCCTGATTGGGCTGATAATACTGTGCCTGGGTGTGACAATCAGTCCTTTCCCCCTATATGACTATGATTCTCAATTTTGCATTACCACTGAACTACGCTATCACCTATGGGGACCCTTCTCTGTGAGTATCAGTGATTGTTCCAGTGTTTCAAATTTTTCAAGGGTCTTCAAGACCTTCATCCTTGTCTCTCAAAAACCCATGCACTGCTGTTTAGGTCCTAATCGTGGGCTGACTGGGTAGATAACACTGGCAGGGGAGCGGGGGAGATCAGGTGGATGGGACAAGCTCTGAGTGGGTTTTCTCTCTCTGGTCAGTTCTTCATATCTGGAGCGCTGTCCATTGCTGCTGGAAGGAAAGTAACCAAGGGTTTGGTAAGTGTTTCCTTGCGGAGGCTCGGATAGGTCTAGTGAAGTAAGGAGCTGTTCAGCTACAAGGCTAAGGCACCTACAACTTGCTGGTTCTCTAGAGAAGGACCCTAGAAGTGGTTCCAGGGGGTCCCTAGAAGTGCTTCCTTCGTGGCACTTAGGCAAGAATGATGGGCTTAGCTCTGTGCTCTGTGAGGTTCCACGTGCCCACGTGCTTGCTATACGAGAGCGCCTGAGGGAGTCAAAACCACAACTTTACCAGAAGTTCCTTTTTAAACTGGGGAAGATCTCCAAGTAAACTCCCAGACTCAGCTCAGATGAGCTGAATGTCCCCGACTGGCACATCTAACCTGGGAAGAACACGAGAAATGTTCGCAACAACTCTTCTCTCTTATTCTCCTTCAGATCCAAGGCAGCCTGGGAATGAATACAGTCAGTGCCACCGTAGCAGGCATTGGCACAATTGTGATAATTTTTGAAGAAATAATCATGTATGACACAGTGATGTGGAAGTTTTCCTATGCAGTTGCATTTATAGTAAGTATATCCGGTCCCAGTCATGGAAACCTGTTAACTGGTTTTGTTTGAATTTTTCTCTTAATTCTCACCATGGAATTGGCAGCCGTTGCTTACTTAGATTCTGGACACTCTCCTGAAGGCTAAGGGACCTAGCCTTTTGCGTCTTGCTGGGAGTACTGAGCAAAAAAAAAAGTTAGCTTTTTAGTACCATTCGTGTCTGAAGGCCCCGATGTGTGGTCGGTGAGTGGAAAATTCTGCAAGAACTCAGTTTTCCCTGGGGCACTTTTCTCTTGATTTGAAAAGCCATCTGAAGAGAAAAAAGAAAAACTGGTGTTCCCAGTGCTCCATGAACAACCACCTGATATGACTGGGGAGGGTGTGTTGGCATTTGAATTGCATGGTGTAACCAGAGTGAGGGAGAAGTTCAGAGGGTTAACTGTAGGCTGTCGTGTGTCATAAGGAACAACGGCAGACGGACCAAAGGAGATGTGTAAGGCCCAAAAGTCAACACTGGTCATGAAAGGTGGGTAGCAATCAGGCAAACAAACCACCAGAAATCAGTATGGATACGCCCAGACTTACCTGACATTCTAGACCCTGTGAGTAAGAGTAGAATTCCAACAATCCATTTTCAAGTTGTTTGAATTGGGAGAAAATTCAGGAATCCCTCCTAAGGAAAGGGGTTCCTAGTGCCAGATGTGAAATTTTGCCAGCAATTTTCTCTCTTAAAATACCTGCTTTTCTGTCTTCTATAGCCCGTGGGGGTTTTCCACGTGTTTTCCAGGGCATGCTAACCGGACTGCTGCTCTTGTCTCTGGCGGAAGGCTGCATTGCTCTGGCTCTCTCCATATTCGTGTGCAGGGCGGCCTGTTCCGTCAACAAGGTGAGTGTTCTGGGTCTTTATGGGGTCTCTCTCTCTCCCTCTCTCTCTCTACTCTGCTTCGTTCTCTGTGTGTGTCCTCTATTCTTTTTGTGGGGAAGATTGGGAAGAGGGAAAGTGCTGCTCCATGTATAAAGTCTTTATCATCTTTGAAGGAAGTAACACAGGGGGAGACACAGGGAAATAGCCAACCACACTCAGCCAAAGAACTATCCCTAGACACTGAAGAGTCCTCTTTTTCTCGAATGAAGGTCACTTCTGGCAATGTTGAAGAGGTGTAGGGAAAGGAAGGTGAAGGCAAGAATGGGAACCTAGACCTGCAAAGTATCAGGATTCAGAAGGAAGGTGCTCAGTGACCGTACGGTTTCTAAAGCAAATGAGATGGTTTCTTTCTCCCTATTGTCGACTACAAGAATCTAATGTTCTGATTTTTCCACAGGTGGTGGTTTTCTTGCCAAATAATGACAACAGCCCCTCTCCTGACCATTTGTATGACGAGGTCGCATTTCAATAGATCCCTGTGGTGTGGCATTTCCCGTCAGTTTGACCTATTGAATCTCCCTCAGTTGGCTGTTTACCACATGGGACTAAGACTGAGAGTACATCTGTCTGACTGTTCTTAAGTTTACATACATGGAATCTTGCTGTGACAAAACACAGGATAATAAAGACTGCTTTTATTTGCTGATGAGGATTATTCTTTTGATTCCCCACCGTACGATCTACCAGCTTTTCAAGGAATCAGGAAACAGTGTCATTTTAAGGTCTCCAAATCTGTGTAAATGGAGATAAGCTTCTTGATTCAGATTTTCTCGTATGAGTCCATGTCGTGCCGAATCTTTCACCAGAGGAAAGAAGGCCATGTTGGTTACTTCTTATTCCAACAGCTCCATGTGTCCCTAGTTTTTTTTAGATTCTGCCCCTCTGGATGAAGATCCAGGACATTTCTACTGCCAATGAATTCTTAGCTAGCGTCAAGCAGAATATAACCTATATTTTTCTTCCTATGTTCCTTGTTAACACTCTCAGACAAGGGCAGTGTGGTACTCAGAAAAATCAGTCCTCAAAGCTCTTTAGATCCTGATTCCCAGAACCATTAAATATGTTACATGGCAAACGGGAGTCAAACATTGCAAAAAGAATTAAGAAGATTACTAATCCTGGATTGTCTTTCTGGCCCAATAGAATCACACAGGCTCTTAAAAGTAGATAAATTTTCTGGTTGTGGTCATGGAGAGTGATGTGACAATCAAAGAGTCACAGATGCAGTGTGAGAAGGGCCTGGCCCCCCACTGCTGGCTTCGAAGGGGCACGAGCCAAGGACTGCGATTATATTGGGCCCAAGAGATAATTCAGGAGAATGCCCCCCCCCCTTTTTTTTAGAGAGAGAGAGGGCACAAGTGAGTGAGGGGCAGAGACAGAGAGAGAGAGAGAATTCCATGGTGAACAGAGAGAGAGAAAGAGAGAGAGAGAAAAGCAGGGCTCACCTGAAGCAGGGCTCGAGCTCATCCCATGTGGTACTTGAACTCACAAGCCATTAGATCATGACCGGAGCCAAAGTCAGATGTTTAATGACCACCCAGGCACCCAGGAATCTACATATTTTAAAGCGAGATGTAAACAACCCTTTACTAAGCAATCCTTACTTGTCCTGTTTGAGGAGACACTGGTTTATCTTCCAGTTAATAAACGATGGGTGATCCAGATGTACATTGTGGGGAAAATCCATGATGCTGGACCACTAATCTTAAGTGATCTTAAGGGGGAAAAAAGGTAAAATTGGACTCATAACTCACATCATTAAAAAAAGGCAATTCCACATGAATAATGGATTAATTTAGAAAAGAAAACCACTACAAAGTCTATAAGGCAGTGTAGAAGGATATATTATTATGCTGAGGCACAGAAAAATTTGTCAAACAAGATGCATAAAAGTTGCCCGAGGTATGTTTTATACAGTCCGTGAAAAATTAATTTTTCAATTAAAAAGAAATATAGAGTGAAAAATCAAGAAGTAACTTTCTAGAGTATAATTGTAACACACAAAACATCAACAGGATTAATGTGCAGAGTCTTTACAGATGGCCCCAAACCAATTTAAAAAGCAAACATAGAAAAGGGCAAAAAATATTAACAGGGACTTCATAGATGTGGACATGCAAATAAAAAAGAAACACAAGAAAATTCCCCTCATCAGTCTCCAGAGAAATGTCGGTTAAGTCCATAATGGGGCACAACTTCCCACTGACTAGGGAACCTGGTAACTCCAGCTGTTGGCAAACATGCAGACCAATGTGAATATTTGCTCTTATTTTGAAGGAGACATTTGATTTAAAAAAAGCACTTCGGAAAACCACTTTAAGTTTTCTCCTAAAGTTGCATACTGCATTTCCTAAGAACCAGTTCTTGCACTCCTAGGTATAGACCCAAGAGTACACTTGTACTCATGTAGACTGGGAGTCAGGCACCACAAGGTATCTTAAAGGAAGGATAGCAAACAATTGGAACAATGCAAATATCCATCTATAGCATGGATGGACAAATAAAAATACAAATGAAAAATCTGTCAAACAAGATGTCAAAAAAATTTTATTCATTTGTTTTTATATTTATGTATTTGAACAAATAAATAAATGGACACACACACGCACAAGAGAGGAGAATATGTACACACTTAGGAACATTATAAAGCAGTGAAAATTAATGAACCACAACTCCATGTGGCAACCTCAGTAGGTCTATGATGGATGAAGCGAGGAAGGGGCCTTAAGTAGAACGAGGAGGGACACATCAGAGGGAGCAGAGTAATGGCACATATGGTCTATCCTCACGGGGAGATGCCCAGACCATGGAGAGAGAGGATTCTGATTATTTTTGAAAATGATAATTAAGCCTACCCAATGATTCATGTTAGAGATTTCCTCATTATTTTCTTTTCTTTTTGTTTTGTTTCATATCCTTCAGTTAATCCAGTTATAAGAATCTTTCTGTAAACCACCAGGCCATGATCTTTATGAGAATGTGCATATTTGCAATACTAGCTCCTTAAATGCCTCAACTCACATTTCATTGGCATAAAGCATGCCAAAGGGGGTTCTCTATTTCCTATGAAAAGCTAGTGTTGTTTTCTAAAGAATAGTGCGTGAATAGATTCCCCCACAATAGATAGACTCGGGCATGAACTATAGTCAAACTACTTATGAATGGCGTGACTTTCACCAGTGGTTTTTTCTTTTAAGTTTATTTATTTATTTTGAGACAGGGAGAGAAAGAGCAGGGGAGGGGCAAAGGGAGAGGAGGAGAGAGAGAATCCAAAGCAGGCTTCGCGCTAGTAGTGTGGAGCCCGACACGGGGCTCAAACTCACGAGTTGTGAGACCGTGACCTAAGCCAAACCCAAGAGTCATCCAACTCAGTCAACTGGCTGAGCCACCCAGGCACCCCTTACAGGAGTAGATCTTATCTTTGCTAAATCTGAATTCTCCCATCTATAGAACAGGGGTAACTATTGGGCGGTGTGGTGTGGCTGGAGGGTTGCTTTCTCTTCCAAGGGTGTTTCCTTCCTGGGAAAGGGAGATCCACCAGAGCAATATTTCTGGCCTTTTTCTTATCCATCACTTCCTACTTCCACAGAAAGGAGGAAGCAGTCTGTTACACCAGGGAGGAGGAACCCGGCATCATGTAGAGAGTTACTGCTCCCTATGGAAGAATGGGCTGCTGCCCGTGACGGTGTGCTAACCCTGTGTGGGGCCAGCCTTGCCATGACTTTGCATGGTTGTGTCATTCTGAGACCCACTCTTGGGAAATCGAACAGCCACCAGTTATAAGCCACATCTACCGTTGTCAGACCTTTTGATCTTCTTCTGTTTTGCTTGATTATTTTTCAAGAGGGTAGAAACATGATGAAGGAAGATAAATAATATTTATTGGGTATTTCTCAAATCTCAGTACTTGGTGCTTAAGTCTGGACCACTCGAAAGAGAACAAAACTACTATTTTGGGTAGAATAATGCACACAGATGGTAACCTCCTGCAGGGACGTTACTTTTTTGGAGGAATTACCTTTTTGCTGCCCTATAGAAGGGCCATTTAGGGTTTCTTCTAAGATAGCCATTGAGAGTATAATATCATTGTCCCTTGGTGGCTAGTTATATCTATAAACTATAATAGAACCAATAAGGGATATCTATAACTATTTCTGTATCTGTCTATGTATCCATGTATCTATCCATCTATCAATCAAGAGAGGAGAGAGAGATTTATTTCAAAGAACTGGCTCACACAATTATCAAGGCTCACAAGTCCAAAACCTGCAGGGTAGCCCAGTAGTTTGGAGATCCAGCCCAGGGAAGAAAAGATGTTGCATTTTGAGTCCAAAGGCAGTCTGCTGCTTTCTCTTGGAAAGTCAGTCTTCTTTCTGCTAAGAGTTTCAACTGCTTGGACAAGGCCCGCCCACATTACGAAGGGTAATCTGTCTTACTCAAGTCCACCAACTTAAATGTGAATCTCCTCTAAAAAAATGCCTTCACAGAAACATCTAGAATAATGGTTTGATCAAATACTTGGGGACTGTGGCCCAACCAAGTGGACATAACATTAACCATCACAGTAAACACGCGGGAGGAATTTCTCAGTAAAGAAACTAGCTAAACCTGCCAAAGAAGACAGTAGGCTATCGGCTGTTGCAGGAAGAAAAGCGTTCCCTAGTAGTCTTTCACACATCACGGAGGAGAAAATTATTTTATCCTGCAGCTCAGGAGAGTCTTCTGTGTTTTCTGAAGCACTTGTGAGCTTGTAATTCAAATGGGCAGTCTGGTCTGGGAAGGCACCCAAGAAGAACGTGCACTGAGAAGCAAACAGAATAGGGCAATCTACTGAATTTGAACCCCGCAGGCTTGTACAGAGGCTCAAAAGTCATACTCAAAGATTATAACTGGGGGCGCCTGGGTGGCTCAGTGCGTTGAGCGTCTGACTCTTTATTTTGGCTCAGGTCATGATCCCAGGGTTGGGGGATTGAGCCCTGTGTCAGGCTCTGTGCTGAGCATGGAGCCTGCTTGGGATTCTCTCTCTCTCTCTCTCTCTCTCTGCCCCCTTCTCCCTCTTGTGCACTCTCTTTCTCTCTAAAATAAGATTTAAAAAAAGATTACGTCTGTGCATTTCTAAAGAGTATACCACTTTTAGATAGGCTGATAGACATTTACTGTTTCCTGAGGTAATATGCAGGAGAAAGGTCAATGTTAAGCCTCTAAGGGAAGGCTTTCAGATGAAAACCTGCTAGCTTCTCTGTGTCAGAGAAGGAAGGCACAACTCAAGTGCCTGATAAAAGGTGCTTCTACAAAGGAGATGAATTGAGATACACACAAATCGCTACAGCATATGCCTCTGTGGACAGAGATGGGGGAAGGAAATGCTTCTCAAAACCTGGGGCATTCACGAGTTAAGAAAGGTAATGTCTTGGGGCGCCTAGGTGGCTCAGTTGGTTAAGCATCTGACTCTTAATTTCGGCTCAGGTCATGATCTCGTGGCTCGTGAGTTCCTGAGCCCCATGTCAGGCTCTGCACTGACAGTGCAGGGGTTGCTTAAGATTCTCTCTTTGTTGCTCTCTCTGCTCCCCCCTCCCCGTTCTCTCTCAAAAATAAATAAAATTAGAAGAAAGAAAGAAAAAAGAAAGACAATGGCTTGAAAAACTCACGGTAGAAGCGTCAGGGACTTACTGGGGCCTTGAGCCAAATATGAAACAGGGGTTTCAGTTTAGGAATTTGGCGAGGGTGATTCTCCAGCAGAAACAAGTGATGTGGTCAGGAAGCCACCATCCAGGTAGGCAGGTTTCATGGGCTTAAATAATCCCTGGTTAGGAAATGGAAGCATTTATTGTGGCATAAAATTAAAAATGGCCGGAGAGGCCCTGCCAAGACACAGAATGCAAAGACAATACAGATGTGGTGGGAGAATGAGAAATCACTGCGTTAACCTGGGTCTTCCCTCACTTCCTGTTTTCATCCAGACTTCCTGCTGAAAAAAGAAAAATTCCCGGAGGCGGAGCTAACCACTTTGGTCGTTGGATGGCATGAAGGGGACCGTATTAGACACTGAGCCTGGGTCAGGGAGAGGCATGCCAGACAAAATTTCAAATCCCCAAGGGTGACAGCGGAGACAAGATCGGGAGTTCAAGGTAGCAAGGGTGAAATGGCAAAACCAAGGAATTCATACTGGGAGAAACGAGAGGCACAGATGCGAGCAATGCCCCGGTGCGTTCTTACGCTCCTCCAGTGCAGTGATGTGTGAGCCTGTAGGCATGACTTCGGATGCTTGGACTCCCGTGGAGGACGAAGGGCCACCGTCTGGGAAGGGGTGGTCGGCCATCAACGTCTCCTTTCATATCTTCTCCAATGGCAAATCCAAGAGAGACTTGTAACTAAGCCCATACTGTATTTTTTTTTCAATTTATTGAAGTGAAAGTCACATAACATAAACATTTCTCCCCCATTTCTCCCCTCCCTCAGGCCCTGACAACCACCAGTCCACACGCTGTCTATGTGGGTTTACCCATTCTGCATATTTCCTATGCATGGAATCATACAACATGTCTGGCTTCTTACAGTTAGCATAATGTTGCAGCTCATACGTATTTTAATAGGAGTTTAAATAAAGCACAGAATAAGGCAAAATAGAGAGCTAGTATCAGGCCTGATAGAATATTGGCTAATACTCACTGAGCTTTTAGCATATGTCCGGCTTTGTAGATGTATAAAGCACCTTGCAGACAAAATGTACTTTGTAGACAAAAATCTCATTTTTCCTCAAAACAGCCTTCTGATACAGGTCTACTATTGTCCTCTTTTAGAGACCATGGAGATAATAAGTAGTTTTGCAAGATCACAGGCTAACGGCACTAGCATCTGATTCCAGGGCTCGTTCTTTTAAAAGTCATTCTTCACTTCAGTGGGTGTACCTTTAATTGCAGAACTTAAGAGAAAGTCAGGCTTGAATAAAAGTGGAGGAAGGAAAATGAGATTAGTTACAGGAGAGCACTCTTTGCTTCCAGATAGCTTTTGCATATTCAACTGGCCCATTCTCATCTCTACATGTATCTAATGTGTATAGATATATTATCGGTTTTTTATATTCTCATAAGGCAGGTGACGGGTCCTTTTTCTCTCAAAGCAAATTGTTCCTGAGATCAATATGTACCTGTGCCTGTTATTTGTTTCCTGTAATAGGATCAGAGTCAGAGTGACTGGGTTTATATCCAGCCCACACTTAAGCCAGGGCCCTAGGAGACGATGGACTAGAAGCACATTCCACACTGAAGCAGGCTGTCTACAGTCAACCTCGTTCACTGACAACATAGGGAACGGTCATGACACTGACCCTATGGAGTTCCATTATTCTTGTAGACCAAGGACGTCTGCATGTTTTCCATTCCTCCCTTTTTGGAACTGTCGTTTCCCACCCTTGACTATACACGAATTAGAGTAGGGGGTGATGGAAAATAAACGGATTTGTTGTTGGTGTTGCTGTTTTTTAATTCAGAGGTCTCTGACTGTGAGGAATAACAGCCGGAACAGATGAAGCAGACTACATACACCCAAAGGTTCCAGTTCTCAGGATGAGTATGTTGACTGGGTGGAGTTGTTTCCTTTGATGAGAAGAGTGAGTATGTTTTGAGATGGGAAAATGCCAGTGGGTAATTTTGCCAGCAGAATTACAGATGGTGGAGAAAACTCGCTCTTGCTCAGAGTCTATTTTGCGGTCCATTCTAGACACAGAGTTAACTACATTTTAGCATTCTCTGCAGGCAGTTCTATACTAAGACCTCATTCTGGAACATTACTGACAGGTCTGGAGCATGGACTCCCATGGTGACCTCCTCTGTTGTGCCTTCCTTCCAGTTTACTACACATACGTATAGGGTTCTAAGGAATGGTGAAGGCCAGATGGATGAGGTCAGGGTCATTGGGTCACAACCTGGGGAAGAGCTGCTTCTGGCTAGGGGTGCTCAATGTGAATTATTGTGTGCCTGAGAAATGAATTTCTATTATGTGTAAGGAGTTAGACTTCCATATGTCTGTTTCAGGGTCTATCCTCATCACACCATTTTCTACTTCCTGCATACCATGTGTAAGGCACTTAACTTCTCTAGATTTCTTGTTCCTAACTGGTAAAAGCATTGTTTATAGGCACTGTTGTCAGATAAGAGTTGTGAGGATTGATTCATTTAATAGATTTGAACTCCTTAGGACAAATCTTGCTCCTCAATATTATTATTTCTTAAGGAAACTCCGTTTGATTTCCAGAATGCTCGGTCTTCAGAAATACCCCTTTGTCTTTGTTTTGTTTTGTTTTGACTTTTTTCCTCTAGTAATTTTCATTTTGAAAACATTTCCCATTTAATTTTTTTTTATTTTTTTTTTAACGTTTATTTATTTTTGAGACAGAGAGAGACAGAGCATGAACAGGGGAGGGTCAGAGAGAGGGAGACACAGAATCTGAAACAGGCTTCAGGCTCTGAGCGGTCAGCACAGACCCCGACGCGGGGCTTGAACTCACGGACCGTGAAATCATGACCTGAGCCGAAGTCGGCCGCTTAACCGACTGAGCCACCCAGGCGCCCCAACGTTTCCCATTTTAGATAGATAGCTGTAACTGGGACCTCTGATTAATGGTTTGTTTTACTCTTAATTGAGTTGTTGTTGTATCTTTCAAACTCTATAAACGATCAAGGCTGCAAGAAGGCCTGGTTCAAGGGACAGTCCAAAGATAGAAGATATCTAAGAAGATTAGTATGCCCTGTTTACTTGGTTGTGAAATATTCTGTAGCTGATGGATGGCATGATTTGCTCACGAGAGTTAACAATCTTATATATACATCTGACACTCACAATCAGATTAGGCCCTAAAAGGGGAACCTTCCAGTGTACCTCATCTGCACTAAGGAACACAGAAGATTTAAAAGTAGCATTTGTCATCTCTTGGTTGCAGGACCGGGGAAAGAATCAAGCTAATTTCCACTTCTCGCTCTCTTAGAGAGTCAATAACATGCTTGGTGGAGACCCACCCTGAGTGAGTAGTCCTGGGGCAGAGATAGCTCCTCCCTGTTGTCTGGATATTTGGAGAAGAGCTGTTTTCCTCTAGCAGGAGATGAGTTTAGGGAACTAAAGCGAGGTGTGATAAGATCTCACCCTCTAGATCGGGGGAGTGGATGGGTTGTGTGTAACCTGATATAACCTAATCTCCATTATGGAAAGCTAGAAACACAGGACTGAGCAATCGGGGTCTAGTAATATGAGGAAGACTTGGAGCCTGAATCCAAACTTTTTGAAGCTACCCAACCAGATGGTAATGGTGTCTCACCTGCCAGGAAAGAGCATGTTCTTAGTTTTACAAGTGACAAGGGGTGATTTCTGAATTTCTGTAAAGAGAGCACTGATTCTCATGAGAGTAAAGGCAGCTAGAAAAGTTGTCTGAAGAACTGTCTTCATCTTAGCCATCTATCTATCTTCCGGCTTCTGCTTCCTGGAGGAAGAGTCCTCTGGCCTGTGAATAATGTCTTAAAAACAGAACAAAACTCTTTATTGAGGTACAACTGGTGTATAAAACACCATCATTGTTTTAAGACTACCATGTGAAAAGTTTTGACTTATATACACAACCATGAACCATCATCACAATCAAGATAATGAACAGAAACATCACTCCCCCCAAATTTCCTGCCCCTCCTCACCCCCATCCCCATTACCATAAATTATTGATCTGCTTTCTGTTGCTATTTTATATAAATGGAATCATACAGCATGTACTTTTCCTGTCTTCTTTCACTTGGTGTAATTATATTGAGATTCATCCATGTTGCATTGTCTACGGACGGTTCATTCCTTTTTATTGCTTGGTGGTAGCATTCCTCTGTTTGGATACGTTACAATCTGTGTATTCACTTGTTAACAGACACTTGGAGTGTTTCCAGTTGAAAGCTATTACGAATAAAGCTGCTATGAACGTTTGTGTACATATGCCTTTGTGTTAACATATACTTTTATTTCTCTTGGGTATTTACCCAAGAGTGGAATATCTGGGTCATCGGTATGTGTTCAGATTTTTAAGAAACTGCCAAAATGTTTTCCATTTCACATTCCCACCAGCTGCGTATGAAGGTTTCTATTCTCCACATTCTTGCCAATACTTGTTATGATCAGTCTTTTTCATTTTAGCCATTCTGATAGGAGTATAAAAGAATCTCATGGTCTTAATTCGCATTTCTTAACAACCAGTGATCTCGAGTACCTTGTCACGTGCTTATTTCTAATTGCTACATCTTCTCTGATGAAGTGAAGATTCAGCACATCCAATTATTTTTCACATGTATTACTTGGGTTGTTTGCTGTTTTGTTATTGGGTTTGGAGAGTTCTTTATGTATCCTGGATACATGACTATTATCAAATATATGTTTTATAAATATTTTCCCCCAGTCAGTGGCTCTGTTTCCATTGTCCCAAGAGTGTCCTTTGATGAACAGAAGTTCTTAATTTCTTCCTGTTAGAATTCCAGAATGACTTCTTAAATATACTGCAAGACTGTCATACTCTGGGGAGTTGGGGCTTTGTCCTTTACATGGCTATATGTATCTCTGAGCCAGTGGCTATTATGTATTGTTATAACCCTAATGGATAGAATACGGTGACCCCTCTCAAGAAATATCCCAGTGATCCATTTGTAAAGTTTATGCTTTTCCCGGAAGTTTATTCTCTGCTGAAGTAGAGTGTTGGTTCCTATGAGGCAGGGGTGAGGCATTTATCAGGTACACCGTAAGGGTTCCACCAAAACTAGGAACAGTGAGTCATTTTGGAATCTTCAAACCAGTGAATCAGAAGAAAATGAAAGAAGGTACTCTATAGAACTCACTTTCTTCGAGGAATTAGTATTGCTCTTAAGTGATAGGGGTGTAAAGGATTATGTCAGGAACTCATGGGATTCACCAGGATGCCTCCTGATGTTTCCATGTCTCGTAATAACCACAAATAGGTAAATGGAACAACCGTGGCCTGGAGGAGGCATGAAACCAGAGGCTCAGACCTCTCAAAGGAGAATGTCTGCGCTGTCCTAATGGAGAAGAAATTGAGACAATCGGAAGTACTGAGTGAGGGTGCGTGGAATCTAAAATGGAGCTTAAAAGAAGGAATTGATGGATACTATTGAAGCTTCAGAACAACTGTAGCTGTGGGTACCATTGTTTGTTCCTCTATTGCAATATATTTTTTTTTTTGAGAAGTTTTCATGTGAAAAAAGGCTCTAGCGTAGGAAATGAGTGTAGTTGAGCAGGACATGATTTGGCCAACACTGGTCACTGACCAACCCATGCCCCACAGGCCTTGTTTCTAGAGCACACTCTTGATTCTTTGCCTGAGGACTTTCTCCAACCCCAGAGAGGTAGGTCCTACATATGTACGTGGCAGGAAGATATTGCCAGGGAATTAATAATTCCTGAGAACAGCTTTTAAATAGCAACAGCTAGGAGTTGATATATAAATATAGTTCCTAGATTTTTCCTTCTAAACTAAGATCCACTTCGTATACAGTTGGAACTGGCTCGCTAAGGTATGTTTTACTGGTTGCATTTTCTTGTTATGGGCTGAATTGTGTCCTCCTAAAGTGTATATGTTGAAGTTCTGATGCTCAATACCTCAGAAGGGGATTGTATTTGAAGATAGTGTCTTTTAAAGAGCTAATTAAGATAAAATGAAGCCATATTTTATGCAATCCAATTGTCACCAGTGTCCTTATCACAGGAGGGTTAGGACACAGACATATACACAGGAAAGACCATGTGAGGACACAGCAAGAAGGCAGCCATCTACAAACAAGGAAAAGAGGCTTCAGAGAAAGTAACCCAGCTGATACCTTGATCTTAGACTTCCAGCCTCCTGAGCTATGAGTAAATAAATTTCCGTTGTTGATTCTGTGGTATTCTTTTATGGCAGCCTGAGCAGGCTACCCCTGCTATCTTCATTTGACTATCTTCTATCTTCTCTTCCTCCCTACTGATGTTTTTCTTCGCTTCTTAAAAAATAGACACACAAATCCTAATTCAAAAAATTTGCCTTTGATAAACCAAACCCTGGATAGTGCCTTATAAAACAAAAACAAAAACAAAAACAAAAAAAACACCATGATACCCAGTCACCAAGAAGAAAGCAACATCATTAAAAAAAAAAAAAAAAGATTGAGCGGTAGGTTGATTAAATCAGCATTCAGGTAATAATGAGGTTGCATTAGATTTTTACTATGTGTCATACATTAGAGTGTGCATTTTGTATCGCATTACATTTTGTCAAGTTCACCTTGACACAAGCAAGGGAGACCTAGTACATTCAACAGTCAAAGAAACTTAGATTGGACCCAGTGTCAGATGGTATGCCACTACTCACCCAAACTATTTGCACAAAGATTTTTCACTTGAATAAACTGTCAACCCAGAGGGAAGTACAGTTTCTAGGAAGGAGTAAGTGGGTAACAACAAATTCCTCTCTGAGGCCTAAGAACTGAAATTGGCTCAAAAATGGTAATACCGTCCCAATGAAAAGAGGTCTATTAGGCCACGGAATGCTAATATTAGTATTTGCTGGTCACCTGTCAAAGTAAGCACATATCCGTGCTAATTGTGTCTGTGTATGTGAAAGTGCGTAATAAAAGACATGGGGAGCAGGGGATTTGTAGAAGATTCCTATCAGATCTGTCTTTGGTTGCCATCATGGATCCAAGACGCCCTGGTGTGGTAAAAAATGTTTCAATGGTGTCTCATGGATGAGAGTGAACCTGGTCTATGTCTTGAAGCACTAAATCTTCGTAAGTTTCAGGTTGAGTCAGTAAGTCTTGATAAGGATCTTCAGAATGTGATCTGATCAAGCAACTTAGTGCAGAAGCCTAGAAATAGGACATCACAACATCTACAATTACTTCAACCAGATTTTCAGTGATTTTTATTTGATCTTGTAAGTTTTTTGCTGCAGTGCTCTGTATAGCCCACTGATCCTCAACTGGTGGTACCTTTACCCTCAAGGGGATATTTAGCAATGTCTGAAGACATTTTGGTTGCCAAAATTGGGGGTGGGAGAAATTTTTGACATCGAGCAGGTAGAGGCCAGGGATGCTGCTAAACAGATCATGTCCCCTCCTCCCACCCCCACCCCCACCCCTCAATACGTAATTATTCATTCCAAAATGTCTACAATGCCAAAGCTGAAACACCCTGGCCGGCCAATGTTTTCACAACAGCCTAGGCAGAGATAGGGCAATTCTAGCCATGTCTGGAACCACCGTAAAATACATTTTTTTCGGTGATCTTGTCAGGTATTTATGTAGCCAACAGTCCGTGCCAGCATCTACAGGGATTTGAGTAGTAGCAAGAGAGACAGTCATTCCATAAAAAATGATAAAATGCTATCCGTGAACACAATGAGATATGTCCCCCTGACTTTTGTCCTAGGGACATGGAAACAGAAATATCAGTATGACATTTTGCATGTAGCAAAGGCCAACCATTTACGAGGGCTTTGCAGAATAAATATGGAGGAACGCACATGTGGTGATGTGGGAGACTACATATACACGTATGAATACGTCTGTGCGTGTGAGCACATTGACATGTTGGGGTGTGTATGACTGATGGGATTCCATGAAAAATTATGAGGTATGGAATTAATATCGAAATCACACTTATGTGTTCCTAGAGCTATTGTATCTCTTACTTGGCTGCTACTTTTTTCCTTAAGTATTTATTCGATCTATTATGACATCCACTTGTTAAAGATATGGGAAAAGTCACTGTTTCCCCATCTCCCAACACAGTAAATGTAATACATGTTCAGTATACTTTAGATGGATGAGTAAGAAATACATGTGTGAGTGAATGAGGGAAACTGACTATGAATGAAGTATCTGTGCAAAGGAATATTTCAAAAATGGAGTGGCTGGTGAATGTAACATGTAACTGTTGTTCTCTAACCTCCCATCTCCCATCTTGCCATTAAGAGGGTTTTGGGGGGGTGTTTGCTGTTGTTGTTGTTTTTGCCAATTCTCTATACAACCAGAGATTGAAGTTAACTATTAACACATCTGATTCTTTGTGATGCTTTAAATGCTTCCTCACCTTCTCAATAAAAAAGGCTACTCACCCAGCTGATCTCATTGCCATCCACGGTATAAGTGAGCCCACAGAGTGAGAACGAAATAAAAATCTGCACACAAGTCAGTATCATTTGAAGGATCACAATATTCTACAGAAGAGAAGGGCAAGAATTAAGATTTCCCCAACCAGCTTTAGTCTGCAATGTGCTCATCCTGGTTGTCCGGGGGGGGGGGGGGGGCAAGGGGCCAGGGTTAGTGGATATTTTGAGGACAATGCACTTCCTATCTAAGATATGCCCGTTCCATTGAGACACAATATTGGATCTGGCACAAACCTTGCCTCAGCGAGCAACCATAAATAAACTCCTACAGAAACAAATATGAGTTATAGGAATTCAAAATGGCAGAGCTCTGCAAAAGAACTCCCTTAACATTCTAGAGTTAGTTACTCCTATTTCAGCCATTTTTTCACACGCATTGGTCAAACACTGAATACACCAGGACTTTTCTCTCTCTCTCTCCCTCTTTCTCTCTCTCCCTCTCTCTCTCTCTCTCTCTCTCACACACACACACACACACACACACACACATTCATACACATACACACATCATGTGACTCAACTTTACTCACAGAAAGGATGGATTTACTAACATTCCATTGGTCTTTTATTTTTTTATTTATTTTTTAATTTTTTTATTTTAGAGAGATAGAGAGAGAGCATGGGGAGAGAGGCAGAGGAAGAGAGAGAGAGAATCCCAAGCAGGCTCCACACTCAGTGCAGAGCCCGATGCAGGGCTCAATCCCATGAGCCTGGGATCATGACCTGAGCTGAAATCAAGAGTCAGATGCTCAACTGACTGAGCCACCCAGGCGCCCCTCCATTGATCTTTTAAATTAACATTAAAATGACTCAGACCAGCTCCCAAATTTTGTATCATTTTCACTACCAGAAATCCATAGGCCAGTCCTCAATGTTCCAGATCAGGTCCCTCCTCTCTGGGCACACTGATCTGTGAGCAGTCTTTTTATCATTTTTTTTTAGAACAGCCCATGTTCATCAGAGAAAATCTGGAATAATAAGAATACGTGTTCTTAAAATGACACACAGAAATGCACACACATAATTCTGCAATTCTGAAATCAGGTTGTTTCACTTTTTTTTAAAACAACTGTCATGTTTATATTTATTTGTTTTCCTATCACTTTTCAACGTTTAGAAACTTCATCATAGGCTTTTAGTCGCTGAGGGCTGAGGTAGCTGAAAACAAACATCACGTGTGAAGACACCATCCAACAAATTAGTACTTACAGTTATAAAAGATTTAACCAACGAACATGCCGGTAACTCCCAGCATTCAAGTAAGACTATGTCAACTAAATTCACGGAGAGAAGAATTATCCCAGTGCTTGAAAGTAGTGTGCTGATAATGTTAGCTCCAATACTGACTTCGATCTGGAAGAGAATAAAGCCTTTAATGGAAATACTCAGGGCCTTTTGTATTTCCAGACACATCTTCTGCAGTACCCTGGAGGCATGCCCTGGCTCTACGGGCTAAGGTAAGGGATCCTTCATGAGGAATTCAATTTCCTGTTTTACTGAAGCAGTTTTCTGGCAAGCCACTCTACATCATGGGAGAGAAGGGAAGAAGTGATCCTCCAGAAATGAAAGCCCATGGAGCCAACATCATGGGGGTTCTGTTTGTTCTGATATCACTGGTAGGAGTGATTTTCAATATGTCCACCCTGAACTAGAAGCTCCCTGATACAAACACAAACGTGCACCCCTCTCCATCTTAGCCTTCCAAAATGCGTCTCTTCAACCATTGAAACAAGGATCTATCTGTAAAGACCCCCCTCTTTTGCTTCTTACTAGGCTAAAATTCAGACAGTTGGATACTTTCTCCTCTTTTTTTAATTTTAATTTTTATTTATTTTGAGAGAGAGATAGAAAGCAAGTGGGGGAGGGAGGGAGGAAGAGAGAGAGAGAGAGAGAGAGAGAGAGAGAGCGCGAATCCCAAGCAGGCTCTGCACTGTCAACACAGAGCCTGACACAGGGTTTGAATGCATAACCCATGAGATTATGACCTGAGCTGATGTCAAGAGTCAGACGCTTAGCCAACTAAGCCACCCAGGCACCCCTGGATAATTTCTTCTCTTAAAAAAGCTAAGTGTATGTCTCATTTTCTAAAGAATTAACAGATGATTGAAGAAAAAGTTGCAAGCCAATGAAATAGATCATTGAAGAAAAAGTTGCAAGTCAACGAAATAGACTGGAATATCCAAATCTTGTTTTGGTTTGGCCTCCTGTAGAGAGTCAGAGTCAACTGTTCTTGTTAACTCATTAAATGAGCAAAAGGGAAACTGATACTCACCAGAAATTTTGTTTGTTTTCTTGTACATGAGATGGTCAAAGATCCAGATATGATGAACTGTTCATAAGACAGGAAAGACATTAATGGGGGAGAACGCTTTCCTATCCACATCACCCACCTCCACCTTGGATGACTTAACCTGAACCCCACATCTCTCCCAGTCCAAAAGAATATTCTTAAAGAATAACGCATTGAATCAAACCAAGTTGAATGTGTGTCCATTTGGGGCATGTGGATGGAAGAATATTGACGTGGAGAGAAAGTGAGGCAAGAACTCAAGGTAGATGCCATTGACCGTGATAGAGTTGGATAGGATGGATGATTCTGCCCTACACACCCCCATCCTACCCCCATCCTGACCTATCCCAATTTATTCCAACCTGAAAGTTCATTTGCTTTCTTTAATTTTTTTTAAACGTTTATTTATTATTAAGAGACAGAGAGAGACAGAGCATGAGCAGGGGAGGGGCAGACAGAGGAGGAGACACAGAATCTGAAGCAGGCTCCAGGCTCTGAGCAGTCAGCACAGAGCCCAGCGCGGGGCTCGAACTCACAAACCGTGAGATCATGACCTGAGCCGGAGTCGGATGCTTAACCGACTGAGCCACCCAGGTGCCCCTCATTTGCTATCTAAAGTACACCTGGATCCTCTCAAGTAGGAATGATCTCTCCCTTCAAAGGAGGGAGCATGGGACTCAGGAGCATTTTTTTTTTTCTCCAAACACTTACAATTGGTCCTGAGGCTGCCTTGTCACTTTCTCTCCTAACAAATTCCCTATCTACTTGGCACAGTGCCTCTAACAGAGTCTAAAAAGGAGTCTCAGCTATTGTCTACAAAAAGCGAGGATAAACTAATTACATATATTTTTCCTTTATTTACAAGTTCTAAATAACTTCTTTGATTCCCAAAGTAGTTCAAACAGATATACTCACAGATGCTGCAGCCCAGAACGGGTAACCAATATAAAAGCAGAATAAAAGATTCCTGAAGTCAGAGTGCCAGTAAAGAAAAATCTCAATGATCCCAAATAAGAAACATTTCAGGCCAATCATTATCTGAGCTACCTGGAGGAACAAAAATAGAATACAGGGGGGAAGTGGAAAAACTCTCTACATTCCAGACTTTTCTCCCTCGATCTCAAGGCCACATATGAATCGCATTTTTATCTTTTCCACCTTCACTGGGTCTTAAAAATAATCCTCGGAAGAGTGAAATCCAAAAAAAAAAAAAAAAAAAAAAAAAAAAAAAAAAAAAGGTGTTGGTTTCCCAGGCCCTGTGGATGGATATTACGTCATGGGGATATTATATTTGGGCACAAACATCCCATTTGAACTCTGGGAGCCTGAAACACCTTCAAAGCAAAACATCTGACCTAAGTGTACTCCCAGATATATTTTCCTACCCACTTTTTACCCAGTCTTATGAGCTGGCATAAAATAATTCACCCCCAGTAAAGTTGTAGACCATTTAATTTTCCATACTCACCCCCTAACGTCCACAGGGCTAAAGGTAACTTACGCCCAGGGATTGCAGATTCTTTTTAAGGAAATCACGCAGCTTGCTGTGTAGACGTTGAGCTAAATCAGGTGCGTCTGCTCGTCCCACCTGCGCACTTTGAATTTCATTTGTTGAAATGCCCCCAGCAGTCCCCTCGGTAGCAACGGCATCACTCATTCTGTAAGAGACCTGTACTTGACGCCTGGATGCGGGGGGGGGGGGGGGGGGGTTCTGCAGCCCTCCAGGATGGAATCAATGGAATATGGAATTCTGGAGCACAGCAGTGGGAGACAGGCAGGGATGGGAAAATAGTACCACGGGGGCTTGGACAGCTTCCTTACACTTTCTAGAAGCCCAAGATGTTCACCACTGTAGAGCGGACGCCTCCGTTGTTTCTGACATATCTGCAAAAAAGAGCTGTGGATTGGACTGGAAGAATGCATACCTTAAGGTCAGGCACACCCTTGCGTGAATCGCGACTTCCTGTTATTTGCTCGGTGGCTTTGGACAATTCAGGTACATTCTCCGAGTTTCTATTTCTTCAGCTGTGATTTAGGAATAGCAACGTTTCTGTGACCTCATAAGGATTTTCTCACGTCATGTTAGACAATTCATCGAAGTTATTTAATAATCTGCAACGTGATGCACGTTTCCAGTTCGTTTCTTTTCTCCTCAGAAAAGAGCAATTTAAGCTTTCCTATGAATTCTTTGTATCATTGCCTAAAATTTCCATATGATGAATTTTTAGAATAGAACAGAATGGATCTCACTCGATTGGTCTTTTCCTCTAAGCCTACATTACTTTTTTTCTTCACAAAGCCATACTATTTTTCTGTATTTAACATAATGACTGCATTATAAGATTTTGAAAAAACAGAGAAAAGTTCACATAAAGGTACATTAACCACACACAACTAGCAATATTTGCCTTCATTCCAAGTCTTTGCTGATACACATAAATGGTTTTTGAGAGTTTAATTATGGTTTACGTGCACCCTTGTCTCTAAATGTTTTACACTTCACATTATATATTAAAAATCTATCCAAGTGTCTGTTAATTATCACTTTTCTGTTTGCACAATATTTTAAAAAAGAATAATGGTATGATCTATTAAGCATTTTCAAGATGCCATATATGTATATTTTTAATTTTTATTTATTTATTTTTGAGAGAGAGAGAACACAAGCCAGGAAGGGGCAGAGAGACAGGGAGACACAGAACCCAAAGCAGACTCCAGGCTCTGAGCTGTCAGCACGAGCCCGATGCAGGGCTTGAACCCACAAACCGTGGGATCATGACCTGGGCCAAAGTCAGATGCTTAACCGACTGAGCCACCCAGGTGCCCCTAGATGCCATATATGTTTTAAGTGACCTATTTTTGTTACTGTAAATAAGTATCCCTTTAACATTCATATTCATAAATTCCCTTTTGTGGGATTATTGGATCAAAGCATAAGGATAAGAGCAAGTCTTACACATCCTAAATTCCATGCCAAAAGGTTTTATCTATTTACATTGTCATTAGAAATACCTGGATTATCGGGTTATGACACCCTCAGTGAAACACCTCTCTTCTAACGATGAAATCAACTGCAGAATATTTCAAGTGAAATATAAAAAGTAGTAGCAAAATGTTTCATTTTCTGGCTGACATCCTAGTATACCAGGTTTTCTTGATCTCTGTTTCTTCAGCATCTAGAACAATCGCTCGGCATCTAATGGGAGAACATCCTTTACTTTTTAAATGAATTAATGGTAAACAATGAAAGGAAGATTGGAATCTATTGCTGACCTTGTAAAACAGAAACAAGTAACGCTTTAATGGGTAAATTATGAATTCCAATGCAAAGGACGGACAGAAATTAAGGGTGGTGCATGTTGCTCTAAAAGCTTCCTGAATTACTTCCATCCCACACTTGCCTCCGTGTAAGCCTTTCTGTGTATCTCAAGAGTTAAAAAAAAAAAAAAAGTCATATTCAGCCTCTGATGAAGAAGATAATCTTATTTTTCAAAACTCTAATTGTAAGGGGCGCCTGGGTGGCTCAGTCGGTTAAGCGTCCGACTTCAGCTCAGGTCACGATCTCGTGGTCAGTGAGTTCGAGTCCCGCGTTGGGCTCTGTGCTGGCAGCTCCAAGCCTGGAGCCCGTTTCAGATTCTGTGTCTCCCTCTCTCTGACCCTCCCCCGTTCATGCTCTGTCTCTCTCTGTCTCAAAAATAAATAAACGTTAAAAAAAGTAAATAAAACCTTGTCCTCTCATGTGTATGAACATGCATATACCTACATGTGGTAAAAGTCTTACATGGATGGGAAGGGAAAAATAACGATTGTCTCTGAGTTCAGAAGGAAGGAAAATGAGCTGGCGGCTCAGGGCTGAGGCTCCAACTCTGCCTACAAAGTTTTATTAATTTTTTTTAAATTTTATAACATTGAAGCAAATGAAGCAAAAAGCTGACCCTGGGCAATAGATAACATATTTGTAATCATATTATCTGTGCATATATCCTTAGTAAAACAAATGACAGTAAGAGAAAATACTGCCACAGAGCCACTGCCAAGCTGGCAGAGAAAGACTTTTCTGCTGTCTCCTCCCCTCCCTGGATCCTCACTCTTCCAGCTTGGATCTGCTCCCAATCCAGGGATTTTGCCTATCCCCAGCCCAGACTCAAGCCTGGAATCATTGCCAAATTCAGCCAGAATATATACAACCAAAAATGAGCTGCACCTACCTTGATGTCTATCCCAGGCTGCCGGTGGGTTTTAAGTAGCAAGCTGTTCTGGTTTGCAACCTTGTGTTTCATATCTTTCATGGAGTTGCCCCCTGCCCTTGGCCCTCTGTGGAGAAGGATTGTTATGGTAGAATTGTTACTCTAGGCTTCTTTATTTCCAACTTTAGGTTAGATATAAGGGCGGTAAAGATAAGCTAGCCTTAATATTATCAGAAGATAATCAACAATCTACCACACTCAGAAACAGAGATAACAGCTTTCTGAACTCTTCTGATGGTGCATATTCCACTGTATCGGTTTCCACTTGATTCTTTTATTTAGACCCAAACTCCCTGATTCGCGTTTATATTAATAGTTCTGTTTAATTCTAGTTCCGTTCTTAAGGCGCCCCTACCAAAAAAGATGCCTGCAAACGCTGGCCTCTTCTCTGCCAAATGCTTTTTCTTCTTGCTGAGAGTATGCCTTTGAAAGGCTAAAATGTTTCCTTTTCCTTATCTCAGACATCTGAGTGTGACACCTATAGATCCAACGTTTATCAGAGGTATAGTGAATAGTGCTCAGAATTTCTTTTTCAGTCCTTACATGACAGACACAAGGATCTGCTTATTATCTATATATTAGAATTAAAAAAAAAAAAAAAAAGGAAGCTGAGAATTGATCCAAGATCACACAAGGAGTAATTAGTCAAACCAAGTCTGTCCAAACCCATGCCTGTGTTGTTGGGGTTAATTTCAGCAAGCCTGAAACAGACCTGAGAGGTTTTTCGGGAGTACCTGTGGGGCACTGACCCTTAGTCAAGGCATGGACACATGGATTCATTGTGTTGCTCTGTAACCAGGGGTCTGAGGAGTTTCTGGGTGGCTTGTGCCAGCTTGTCAGCATTATTTATTGATAACAGTGTGACTAGTGATGTGTATGTGGCTTCAGCAAGACCACAGAATGGTATGTTATTGGGGCTGGTTGCAATAACATGCCCATGTGACAAGCCAAGTATAAGAAGCCCCCAAACCAATACAATTTGGTCCTGGTCCTGAGGTTTTCTGTTGGGATTCCTTATCAAAAACAAACGTGCATCACAGGGGGAAAGGGAGGGCAATTGGAACACAAACCCGTCATTATGGACCCCTTGCAATGAGGCAGTCATTAGCTGGAACGCACATTTTTAGTTTAACGCTGTTGCTATATCGTGTCCTAGTCCTGCAAAATAGATCTCAAAGTGGGACGCATAGTCCATTTGGATCCTATGAGTCTTCTTTAGAAATTAAACCCTGGGGCGCCTGGGTGGCTCAGTCAGTTGAGCGTCCGACTTCCGCTCAGGTCTTGATCTCGCAGTTCGTGGTTTCGAGCCCCGCATCAGGCTCTGTGCTGAACTCTTGCTCAGAGCCTGGAGCCTGCTTCAGATTCTGTGTCTCCTTCTCTCTCTGCCCTTCCCCTGCTCACGCTTTGTCTCACTCTGTTTCTCAAAAATAAATAAATGTAAAAAAATTTTTAAAAAAATAAAAAGAAATTAAACCCTAACCGCTACCACTGGAACATTGGGCATCAGAAGTGACATTGCATTGAAGACCCAGATTCGTCTTTAACTAAAAATATTGCTAAGGATTTATTTATAAGTAAAAAGGGTGGTTTTGATAAAGGGAATGCCCAGGTGGTTACTGAACCCCTTCGATTTGAGGTGGCACAGGCTTTAAAATCAGTTGCTGATAATAGGACTTCCCGGTATAATATGGAAATGATAGAAACCTGACCCGAGGATCTAGCAAAATGGATGAGTAAGGAACTGCAAAAGAATGGCAAGTCAGCTGAACATTCCTTTTTAATGTTCCTGCTTAACAAGACCAAGAGTGAGCTTTTCCCTCTTTGGCCAGTAGGAGGAGCGCCAGCCAAAGGAACCGGGACAAATCACACCGATCAATTGTCTACATCTATAAAAACGGCTCCTAAGAATTTAGTGTATAATGGACTAACGGAGAAGTGCATCATTTACACTCAAAAGAGGGCAAATGCTCTACTGTCCTTCCTTTGCCTTGTGATGGTCAACGCCTACTGAAGCCATGGAAATACCTCAAAAGCTGGCGGCTTCAGAATGGCTCTACAAAGACTCTATGAAACAAGCCCCCCAGGTGAGATGCCTCTTGCCTGGGTTATGACTGACACTGTGATAAAAGAGGTATCACCAGAATGGGCATCTTATTTGACTTTGCCCTTGTGACCTCAGGAGAATGGAAAAAAAATGGCAGTCTTGAGGCACATTATTCTGTAGCTTTCCTTTCTTCTAATGAGACCATCCCCTCCTTTCATTCTTTTTTTTTTTAATTTTTTTTAAACGTTTATTTATTAATGAGAGACAGAGAGAGACAGAGCATGAGCAGGGGAAGGGCAGAGGGAGAGGGAGACAGAATCTGAAGCAGGCTCCGGGCTCTAAGCTGTTAGCACAGAGCCCAGCGCGGGGCTCGAACTCACGTACCGATGAGATCATGACCTGAGCCAAAGTCGGACGCTCAACCGACTGAGCCACCCAGGTGCCCCCCGCCTCCTTTCTTTTGTGAAGAAGTTCATAATGGATTGTTATTATTTTTCTTTAAGTATCTGATATATTCCAGTGAAGCTATTTGGGTCTGAGCTTTTCTTGGTGGCAAAGTGTTTGAATATTATTTCAATTTCTTCACTTGCTATAGATACATCCGTATATTTCTAATTCTTTTTGGATCAGTTTTGGTAATTTATGTCTATCTCACAGTTTCATTTATTTGTGTAAGTTGCTGGCATAAAATTGTTCGGAATTATATATAAGGGCTTTATAATGCTTTTAATTTTTGTAGAGTTGGTGATGGGTCTCCTCTTCCATAACTGATTTTGATAATGTGTGTCTTCTCTCTCCTTTCTGTTTGGTCTGTGTAGCTGAAGTTTGTTAATTTTCCTGGCATTTTCAAAGGACTAACTTTGCTTTCCTTAGTCTTTCTTCATTATTTTTCTGTGCTCTAGCCTTAATTATTTCCTTATTTCTCCTTCCTTTGGATTTAGTTTTCTCTCTCTTTTTCCTGTTTCATGGGAGGGGGCTTAAGGTTATGGATTTGGGACATTTTTGCTTCTGATATAAGCACTGAAAGCTATAAATTTTCCTCTAGGTCCAGGATTAGCTGTCTCCCATACATTTGATGTTTTCTTTTTTATTCAATTTAAAATATTTTCCAATTTCTTTTTTTTTTAATTTCTTTGACCCATAGTCAATTGAGAAATGAGTGATTTAAATTTACAGCTATATGGGGATTCCACAAAGTCTCTCTGCTATTGATTTCTTGTTTAATTCTGTTTTGTTCAGAGAACTTTATATTATTTCAATCTTATAAAATTTCTTGTCTTAAGTTCCAGCATATGATCTATATTTGTTTTCTATTGTTGTATAACAAATGCATTACTACAAATAATATATATTATATTATGTTAAGATTTTTAAAAATATTTATTTATTTTTGGGAGAGAGACAGAGCATGAGCAGGGGAGGGGCAGAGAGAGAGGGAGACACAGAATCTGAAGCAGGCTCCAGGCTCTGAGCTGTCAGCACAGAGCCTGATGCAGGGCTCGAACCCACGAACTGTGAGATCACGACCTGAGCCGAAGTCAGACGCTTAACCAACTGAGCCACCCAGGTACCCCTATATTAAGATTTATCTTATATATATATATGTGCATCAAGTTAAGTTGGTTAATAGTGTTCAAGTCTTTTATTTCCTTCTTGATTTTCTGTCTAGCTTTCGTATCAATGATTGAGAATAAAATATTGAAACCCACTTGCAGTTGCTGAATTCTTTCAATTCTGTCAGTTTTGGCTTCCTATATTTGGGGGTCTCTGCTGTTAATTACACCTTCATTTACCCTTGTTTCTTCCTGCTCTGTTGACCCTTTTATCATGATAAAATATCCCTCTTTCTAATAAAGTCTCATATTAAGGCCTGTTTTATTTCATAAGAATATAGGTATTCTAATATGTTTTCACTCTTATGTGGATCCTGAGAAACTTAACAGAAACCCATGGAGGAGGGGAAGGAAAAAAGAAAAAAGAGGTTAGAATGGGAGAGAGCCAAAGCATAAGAGACTCTTAAAAACTGAGAACAAACTGAGGGTTGATGGGGGGTGGGAGGGAGGGGAGGGTGGGTGATGGGTATTGAGGAGGGCACCTTTTGGGATGAGCACTGGGTGTTGTATGGAAACCAATTTGACAATAAACTTCACATATTGAAAAAAAACAAGAATATAGGTATTCTAGCTTCTTATAGTAATGGTTCGTGTCTTTTTGAAGATACAAATAATAAATTATTTCCAAAAGATGCATTGTCCCCTCTCACTGATGACATATGCAGACAAAGTTTGCAGGTGTGATTTTATACTGTCATATTAGCTGCCCACAGGGAAATTCTCCATGGACACTGAATTATTACCCTGGCTTGCCTTTTCTATTTATTTGGGGGGCTCGGGGGCGGGGCAGGGGTGGGGAGGGAAAGCATTTCTCTTTATCATCACTGGATGTCAGTAGAGTCACTGTGCAGAAGCTCTGAAAAATGCCTTTAATTCTAAAATCTTCCTTGGCAGCAAAAGGAAGAGAAAATAAATTGCTGCAGTCTGAGATTCTCTGTTTAGAGCCCTGTACAGACACTCTTGGAGGAATGAAAGATCTTAGGAGATTAATCAGTTTCAAAATCCAGAGGCAGACAGAGATTCAAATTGTTTAGAGAATCAAGTTGGCGTAAGGGAAAAAGTTGGTGGGGGGGGGGGTGGCGGTGGTGGAAGAAAATTGAAAATAAAACTCAACGGAGCATTTTCTATGTGAAACACACGTGTTTTCAATACATCTTCAGATCTCAAGGTAGACGCCAATCTCATTTCACTCAGGCTGGAGGGGCGTGGCCACTTAAAAGACACAGGTGGTTAACATGCTGGTTATGTTGAACCAATGGTAAGAAGTGACTTTGAGTGTTGCCTAAAGGGCTGGCTGCCTTTTCTGAGAAAGGAGTCAAAGCTAAGAGAAGTCTAGCTTTGGGAAAAGCCCTCAGGGAACCCAAGGATAGGTTGGGGACCCTCCCCAAGCAGAGAAACCCACCTTATGATTGATGAGAGGATTGGAACTTTCAGTCCACCCCCCTGGCCTCTGGAAAGAAGAGAGGGAAGAGAGGGGGTAAAAATTGAGTTTTATCACCAATGGGCAGTGATTTAATCAATCATGGGTATGTAACAAAGCCTCCATAAAACTCCAGAACAGGATTGGGATAGCTTCTTGGTAAAAACAAAGAGATTCGGGAAGAGTGGTCCTCCACAGCCTTTCCCATTCCTTGCCCTCTGTATCTCTTCCCTATGGATTTTCTAGAGTTATATCCTTTTATAATAAACTGGTAATAGTAAGTGAAACATTTCTCTGAGTTCTGTGAGCCACTCTAGCAAATTAGTTGAACTAAGGAGGGCTTGGGAACCTCTACCTATAGCCAGTGGGCCAGAAGCTCAGGTGACAATCTGGGCCTGCTACTGGCATCTGAAGTGGGAAGAGGGTGGTAGGGTCACAGTCTAATAGGACTGAGCCCTTAACCTGTAGTGTTAGATGCTATCTCCAGATAGAATTGAGTTAATTGTTTGGTGGTATTGATAAAATACACATCACATAAATCAAATAAAGATTTTATTTTGAAGCCAATTACTTACAGAGCTCCTGAGGTTTAATTGTAGGGGGCTTGTCTACATGTAGTGATGAGTAAAATCCTGTGAGGGAACACTATTGTCTACTATGAAAGAGTCGGAACACCACCGTAAGTCAGTTAACTCCTGTTGGCGATTAAGGGGGACAGGAAAGAGTTGTCTCCTTTACTTCGGCATGATCACTAAATCACACAATCCTATCTAGGTTTTTGCTAAATGTCTGACTATTTGGCGGTTTAGTCGATGGTAACTTACACATCTGTGCTTTTACCTAATGCCAAACCAAGACCCCCCCTATTGAGCACATATATTCAGCAACAAGAAAACAAACATATACATTTCCAGTGCTCATTACCTAAACGCTACATTTCAGGGAACTCAAACTTTGCTTTCTTGAGTTTCTCTGGCTGGTCTTCATACAGTATCATAAAGCCAAATTTCTGATGACTATTTCCCCTAAGAAGTTACTAGTTCTTCGTATCCAGGGTCACCAAATGCCTTTGAGGGTGTGCTGGATTTATTCTTGCAACTCTGAGGCAGGAAAAGCACACGCTAAAAGAAACAAAATATGTTAGTTCTTCAGACTTCACTAAGGTTCAGCTAAATATATACATCTCTTGATGTCATTTCCTCCAATCTGTGTGTGTGTGTGTGTGTGTGTGTGCATGTGTGTTATACAAGATGAGTGTAGCATGTCATTAAGCTCTTTAAATAAGTGCTGCTCATCAGCTCAGTATTCATCCTGCTTTCTGTAATAAAATTTTGGATAAATCAAGGCTTTTTAATTTGGTTAAATGAAGCTGTGAGTCTATGGTGGTGGGAGGGTGCTGTCCCATGGAATTTGAAACAACAAGTTTTTAAAAGTATCTTTTAGGTGAAAAAAGAATTTGAAGATCACAGGAAGGTGAAGCCAGAGCAAAGGACATTTGCCAAATGCAGTCATGTGCAAATATCCTTCACTGAGTCAAGACTGTTAAGGAGACTGGGGCTGTCTAGGGAAGACACAAGCCAAGTTCTAGGGACCCAAGCACAGCACGGACTCACACACAATGCCAGGCAGGCCACTTAACTTCCAGGTTTCTGCATTTACAAGACAGGAGACCGAACCGGTCCATTTTTCAGGTTCAACCATTCCATTTGGTTGACCCTCGGCCAGTCAGCTCCCCAGTCGTTATCTGCTTTCCTCATCTGTCTTCCATCCCCATCAAACCAGCTCCGATGTGTATCTCATGACCGACAACTGCCAGCCCGTCAGTCACCCTAGCTGACATCACTCAACACAACCCTGAACCTGAAATACACCTGGCAGGACTCGGGAAGGCCGGCCAGCACACTCACCCCGGGGAAGTCAGAGTGAGCCTCTTTCCACCAAATCACGGCAGAGAGCGCAGCCAGGCAGAACTCCAGCGCCGTGTAAATCAGCATCACAGACAGAGTTCCCTGCAGCGGAGGAAATACAAGATTGGCGGTGCTTGAGTCAACTGAAGCCCTCGTCCCTTGTTGGGCGGCGACTGTGGGGATGAAGGCCTCAACCATCACAGAGTGAAGAGCACACTGCTCCTGTCCAGCCTAGCAACTGGCTTAGTTTAACCCCTTTGCTTAGTTAGACCCTTGAGAGGGAGGATGAACTGTAATTACATCAGCTACACATAATCCACTTTGTGCACCGTATGTCTCGCTCGGAGACATAGCTGTATCTGATTACATGGTTGACGCAGCTAGTGGTATAATAACTCCCAGGGCTGGGAAAGGCCAGCTCCCATTCTTGCCTCAGCCTCACCTCTACCGCTTAAGCAGCTGAGTGAGCCCGAAGTCTCTACTTCTCTAGCTTGTTTCCTCATTTATCAAATGTGCGCCATGATACTTCCTTCTCAGGGGGATCTGAGAACCAATGAAGTTTTGACCTCATTGGTGTAAGTCCTTTGTGAAAGTCAATATTAACACCCCCTCTGGATGGGCTTTCTTAGCCTTTCTTGATGTCTGTGAGAGTTAGAAAGAACAATCAAGGCAATAAACACAGCATAAACAAAGCCGCCACCCTCACTGACAAAGCCAACCAACTCAAAAAAGATGCTCCACCAAGAGACTAGGTTCTACCATTTCTGTCCTGAGGCAGCCTTCATGCAGACCCGGCGAGATGATAGGACAGGAGAGCAAATGTGACTGCACGGACTTCTCGTCTATTTACACACAGTGGAAGAGGAAACGCAACTCGTGGACGTTAACGAGAAATTGTCCTAGCAAGCAAGCTCACTATAGTCCCTTTATTTATAAAGCAAAATTATCCCTCACCAATTCATACTTTATTCATTATACAAATCCCTCCTCAACTTCTCTCCAGGATGATTCTCACCATGAGCTGGCTCCACCAAGTGTGGGTTTATGTCAATTACTGCCAACCTCATTTGCAGGTACCTTTTCCCCATGATCATATCACGAACCTGGAGAGAAGCAAGTTCCTTGGGCCAGCTCCATAAGGAGTGGTGTGCAAGCATGTGCTTGACCAGCTCTGGCCAGCCTCCAGCTGTGTCCTTGACATCACCCACTTTTGTGACTGCAGGACAACAGATATTCTGGAGCCCCTTTATTCGCATCTTTCTCAGGGTTTTCTGACCACACACATACCCTTCAATGCTCCAACCTAAGACATTATTTCTATTAGCTAAACTTCATTGCTTTCTTTTCCCTAACAGTGGCAATTTGTTATCAGTTGCCATTCTCCATCCTCCTATATATATTTCTCAATTTAATAAATTCCACCTCTGTAAGTTATAACAAAGAGCAATGATGCTGCTTTCTCACTCGATCAATACTGTTCATCACTGCGGTCACCGGAAGGAGAAGCCCTCACCTCCAGGGTCACACTTCCTACCCTCTACTTCTCAGTGCTTGGCCTGACGTCTGCTCAGGCCAAGTTAACACCCTAGTACACATACTTTCCATGCTTCCTGATCACTTACATCTTCCTGCTGTCTTTGCCTTTCTAAATTTACCTTTCCACGTGCCAAGATTTTTGGTTTGGCAAACTCCTATTTTATGACTCTAACAACAGAATTACTTTGATTATTAAGAAACTCTATCAAGGTAAGTTTTAGCTTTTCCTTATCACCTTTATTTGTCATTGCCTGTTCTACTCCATTTCACTGCCCCAGAGCCTACCCTGTCATCTCAGTTGGGCAGTGCCCCCCTCTTTGGGAAGACGGAGCCTTGGCCTTCCCCCAGATGCCCAACCCGGAAAGAGTTAGACAGATTTTCAAAAGAAGGGGTAACGACAAGTCAAGGCTTTCAGAAACCTCATATGACTGGAACAACGCATCTAAAAAATACTTACAGTCAGAGTGGTTTTGGCCGTGATGCATTCTTTGTCCATATATGGGTTAATATAATAGTTAAATGTAGTCCATTCAGGTTTTCTTTGCTCTTTGTTGAAGGTACACTTCCGAAAGGCAGGATCCACAGCATCCAACGTGACAGAGAGGAGAATGAAACCCACCAGAGCACATAGAGAGCTCAGAATGTTTGCAACCACACTGCTCTGAACCTGACAGACAAATGCTGAGTTAAGAATCACTTCTGATGAGCAACCAATGTTCTATCATCCCTCTCTGCCAATGCATTGCAGAACCTTACTTTCTAATCTGTGTCCTTCAGGAAGTCTAGCATGGGTAGACTTAAACCTGTATGTCTCCCCAGCACTTAGCAACATCTCTGAACCTAGAAGGTACATCTTGGCTAGGTGAATGAATAAATGAAATGTTTCTCCCCACGTAGGACTTCAGTAGGTGACAGAGAATATTCCTCTCCTGAATTCTTTACCCAGGACTGATGGCGGGGCTTCCTGAGGCCGTGTCTACAGAATCCCCTAAAAGGTATGACCAAAGGCAGATGTGATTTCTTTCTCCCCCAACTCATCCAGAAACCCCTGGTGGAAGCATCAGCCACACAGAGGAGGCAGACAAAGCAAGGTGCTCCTCCTTGCACCCCACCTTCTTCAACGCCCACCCACCCAGATAGGAATATGGGGACATAGTGCAGTCAGGCTTAGGTGAGCCCTGGAGTGGACAGACCCAGGGCTCTGTATGAATGAGTGGTCACACCAGAGCTCTGTATGAAGGAGTATATAGAGAGAGTTCTAGTCTTAGGCCCGAGGATGGTGTAGCACGTGAGTGGCAGGGTGAGGCAGAAGGTCAGACTGGATGTTAGGAAGCTGACATCATGGTAGTAGCTTTGCCTACGACCCTCTCAGTTTTCCTGAGTGCTCCGTTCCCCAGTTCCATTTTCCACTCTGGGTCTCGTTTCCACATGTACGAAGTGAGTGAGGGCAACAAATACACTGAGCTCAGAGATGTGGTCTCTTCTACCCCAACTCACAGGAAAGGGGACTTGAGCGAGGATGATCCTGAAAGCTATATTTATAGGTGAGTGTGGTCCAGGGAACTCCCAGTAGCCACAAATTAGAATATCACATAATCCTGTCTAGGTTCCTCTTCCTTTAGGGGCTCAGCAGTTGGAGATTGGGGCACAGTAGAGAATAGGCAGGACATTTTTCTCCTCCTAACCCCCATTCCCTAAAATAATGACTAAGGTGCACGCTCCTGGGCCTCCTGATAACCTGATTTCCAGAGTATAGGTTTCTTAGAATAATTTAGGTTTGTTCTGGGACAGCACTCTCCCTCCACCTCAGAAAGGGCTGGTATAATGTGTGAACACAGTAGAATTCACTACAAGATTCATGACTCTGGTGAGCCTGAGTGCACCCAAAGCCCACACCCCCATGGCCTTGAGTTTGCTGCTCTGTTCACTCTGGTGTTGCTCTTCTCTGGGGTAAGGGTCCCATAAGCTTCCCCGATAATCTAGAAACATTAGTCTTTAAAAAAAAATATTTATTTATTTTGAGAGAGAGGGAGAGTGAGCAAGCATGTGCATGTGTGGGAGGGGCAGAAGGAAATGAGAGAGAGAATCCCAAGCAGCCTCTGCACTGTCAGCACAGAGCCCAGTGCGGGGCTTGATCCCACGAACCATGAGATCATGACCTGAGGCGAGGTCAAGAGTTGGATGCTTAACCGACTCAGCCCCCCGGGCGCCCCTAGAAACATTATCCAATACGGTTGTCACTAGCCGCATGGACTACTTATATTTAAAGTAAACTGTAATAAAATTTGAAGTTCAGTTTGTCTATTTCACTGGCCACATTTCCTGTTCTCAGTTGCAACATGTGACTGGCAGTGTGATTGCTTCATCTCTGCTATTCCAGTAAGTTCTATAGGACAGCACTGATCTAGCAGCTTGGGGGCTAGGTAAGGGTTCCGAGTAATCAACCTCTAAAGTCTGATGAGAGAGAGAGTGAGAGAGAGAGAGAGAAAGAGAGGGGAGGGGGGGGATTGGCATTGTCCTGAGCACTCACTCTAATTTCCTGATGACTTCAGGAGATTTTTTTTTAAGCAGAGCTTCCAAATGGAGTTTCTCTGTTCTATGGCATTCTCACATGTGACCCCCAACATCAAACTACTTGAGGGACGTAGGATTGAGTGAAGATTTAGTGAAACTTTACAGATTAGAAACCTCCCTACAATCATCTTTCCTCTTCCTGCCACTCCCAATCCTGGCTTTCCTGGAAGAGTTAAACGCAGGAAAATTTGTTGTTTTTTTTTTTTTATCCAATACCAATAATTAATGACACCTTTTAGGACTCGAGAGTTTATACTCAGATCCACCAAAAGTATTGAGTTTTAGATCAGATAGATAAAAGAATGAGAGAGAATTCCCCACATAACAATTTTGACTGGCTTTTCTCAAGGGTTTGGACAGAATCCACAACACATAGACCTCTTTGTAACACTGTCACCGTCTTCGTCACTGAAGACTTAAATTTAAAGTCCAGTCACCATCAAAAGGGCATTATAAGGAGGCAGACTTTTTCTAGAATAGATTCCTGGGCACTGATCTAGAGTATAAGACAGTACCCTGAATGAAGTCTGTGACTGAGCGTGCAGTGACCGGAGGAGGGTGCACTGGACAGGAATATGGATAATCCAGACTCAGTTCCTGACTCTGATAAATATCTGCTCTGAACCTGCAAGGTGGAGACATTGACCTTGGAGAGTTCTCCCTAAATTTCATTTCGATCCATGAGTAGTGGGTCGGAGTTCTTATACTCACCAAAGGCTTAGTTGACTTTTTCTCCATGATGACTGACAGAGTTCCAGAAATGACAAACTACTCAGAAAGGAGAGACAACGGTGGGGTCAGTTTCTACATATACACGAAGCCGCAGTGTTAGCCACAAGGTGATGAGATGAAAAGTAAGGTGATCTTCAGAAGAAATGATTATTTGAGCCAACCAAGACATAGATGTAGAATCAGGTGACTCCTGCTATCCCACCCGACTCAACTCTTCCCTGGGCTATACACGCAGGGAAACATGTTCTACCATTGACCCCTTGCTCCCGGCAGACAGTGAGCTGACAGGTGCACAGCCTGCCCTCCTGGCATCTTCTTCCCACTTCCACCCCGCTTGTCCTCCTAAGGATCTCTACTCACACACAAGCCTCCCATGAATGGGTAAGCAGCCTTCAAAAGGGTGGAAAACACCGGGGTAAAGGATGGAGAGGACGGAACAGATACCAAAATGATCCCCAAACTCAACACCAACACCCCGCACAGGATCTGAATAGCCTGTTGGAAGAAGAAGAAGGGAGACAGAGGATTAAAGTCAGCATCTGGAGAGGCAAAGCCTCTTTATCTCTCCCAGGGTCCTCGCACATCATCAGGATCCCAGCAAGGATACAGACACTGTAAAAGGTCTGGGGTGGGGGCTCCGCGAAGATGTTGGAGGAGATGTTGCTGTGTCACAGAAAACTATAGTCTCGGGCCATCTGGCAGGTGCTCAGCAAGCCTTCGAGCATCTCTGCCTCTCTGGCTCATGGCCCTTGCTCCCGGCTCAGTGTTGGACTGTTTTCCCTGGCTCTCTCATTCTGTTACTACCAACTCTCCTGTCTCTTATGGAAACAGGGGCGATCTGAGAGCCCTCACACCGCCTTGGCACTGGTGATGTGGAAGTCCCTCCCCTCATCTCCCATACCCTGCTGGACACAACAGAGAACCTGAACCTCCGGTCGGCTCCTTGACCCCTCCAGTCCACGTCCCTACAGCTGTGGATCTTGGCTTCCAAGTGGCCAAGGTTGCCTCCTTGACACCCGCCGCAGATATTTCCAGCCCTGTGAATATTTGCCAAGCAGTTTTCCAAACATTATGTCCCACGAACCTCGTAGTACCCCACAGGATCATGTATTTGAGGCAAGGCAATGGGTCCCCCCAGGTTCTGCAGCCTTAGATCATATAACTGTAGAGATAATTCCAGTCCTACATATATCCCTCCCAGCTCTCCTCCCTTCAGTCCGCAGAGCTCTAGCAAATCATGCATGAGAGGAAAGAAGCTAACAAAAGACACATATCATCCTTGTTCTCAGAAGGGAAGGATAAAAGAGGGGAGAGAAGTTTATTTTTCTCATGATTTGTGGTGAGGGAAAAATTCCCTTCAAAAACATCAGTCAGGTTGCCTAAGCATGCAATTGGTGAACACACAGAAAAAAACATACATAAAATATGGAATTACTTATCACCATTACTCTGGTAAAACATGTAGACATATGGCTTTTTGTACTCTGATTACACTTCAAGAGAGTGATTTTGGGGGCTCCCGGGTGACTCAGTCAGTTGAGCGTCTGACTTCGGCTCAGGCCACAATCTTGTGGTTCATGAGTTCGAGCCCTGCATCAGGCTCAGTGCTGACAGCTCAGGGCCTGGAGCCTGCTTCAGATTTTGTGTCTCACTCTCTCTCTGCCCCTACCCTGCCCATACTCTCTCTCTCTCTCTCTACTAAAAATAAATGAAACATTAAAAACAATAAAAAAGAAAGTGATTTTTTATAAAAAGAGGAGTGCGCTATTGCAAAACTATGGAAACATCAACAAAGACTCAATTGCTAGTATTCAGAAGAGGGGAAAAACATTTTTAATATCATCTTAGGTCTGGGGAAGGTTTGGATGGCTCTACAAGTGGCTTCCATTGGACTACTCACGAACCCAGAGTCCCTCTGGCAGAACTTAAGAGCCACCATGACATAGTCTAAAGACTACGGTTTCTTTCCTGTACCCCGCCCCCCTCCCCATCCCATTCCAGCACGTTCTGAATTGGCCTTACCCCAAGAACTTTGACCTCTGCCTTTAGTTGTTTCTTGAGGTTGTATTGCCTCTGGTTGGTGGGTTTAGGTTCCCCTGTTTGGGGGAAGCTGATGCCATTTGGTGTCAGAACTGCAATGGCCTCATTGGTCATGGACCGTGATAGCATGATTGTGCCACGAACCCTGGAAGAGAAAATAAACACATTCAGTTCTTAAAAAGTATAGAGCTCTCAGGCCTCCCAAAATTGGAAGCCAGTATTTTCCCATTAGTCTGGACTTGACCTATTCTTTTAGGGAAGGAAATTTATACAGCATGCAGCAGTGAAAACCACAAATACTTGGCATCATGAATATTTGTTTCCCAACGGTGTTTGGCACACCAATCTCGAGAGGCAGATGGTCACATAAAACTTGCAATACGTCGACATCTCTCCCCTGGTTCTACTCACAAGTGAATAGCCAAATATTCCAAGAATGTCACCCTCAAACGTCCCTACCACTTATGAGATGCAGGAAGGGTTCTATTCATCAGCGTTTTCCTATTCGGGTTCTGTACTTCTCATGCTACCTAACTGTTCATTTTTTAGCCCAATAATAATACTTATTGGGATTAATCCCAAGTATTTTTAAGTTGTATTTTATTAGACATTATCCTCTAGTGCCTTTTTTTTTAAAGTAATCTCTATACCCAAAATGGGGCTTGAACTCATGACCCCGAGATCAAGAGTCACATGCTCTATGGACTGAGCCAGCCGGGTGCCCCCACCCTATAATGCCTTTTTAATCCTTACAACAACCCTGTAGGTTAGTTGGTTCTTTAGTTACCAAAACCATGCCGTAGTGAGGGAAACTCAGAATCAAAAAGCTTGTTGTGAAGGGAAATAAAACCCACTTTGCACACATGCACGGCAAAGAGTTAATGCCGAAGAGAGATTTGCAGTTATGATGATTACTCAGGCAGGTTCACATAACTGGAGAGCTGTAGAGCTGGGACTGGACCCCAGCTCCCCCTGAGTATGCAGCCTTTGCACAGTTCACTAGATCGTGTGACCCCTTCATCCTTTCCACCTGGCAACAGCAGCCTGTGCCTGTGTTGACTCATTCTGGAGAGGCAGCAGCATGTAGAAAGACGGTAACAGGACCAGAGTCATGAAAGCCAGGTTCCAGGCCCGAGCCTTCCACTTGCCAGCCTCAAGTGACCAAACTACCTGCAGTATTAGCGACGAGCTCAGCCGGCATCTCTGCTCATAGCACCGTTCTCAGCCCCTGGACTGTCCAGTTTGTACAAGGCCCAAGAACAGTTGAAGGGGCCAGAGCTGGGCTCTCACTGATCACGTGACCTCAGGCAAGGGACTCACTGAGATCACACAGCAGCAAGAGTTAATCCAGAACTCCTTCCCTCTGCCTGCTCTATTTCCAAAATAATCTGGTGCCTCTTAACTTCTCTCCAGGAGCTTCCAATCCGATATCCCCTCTAAGGGAGGCACAGCAGGGGAGTCAGAAGTTGAAAACAGTCTCTGGACATTGCCTACCTGTGCCCGTGGACCAGCCTGTTGGTTGCAGCTGAGGTCTCTCAAACTCCCAGGAGACTCTCGGTTCTCACACAGTCCTGTAGAATTTTCTACTGGTCTTCACCTTTTGAAAATCACCAGCCCTTCCTCAGTCCAGAGTTTATAGCCACACAGGATGTGATACTTACAGATTGTGGATTTGTGAAATGTGCTTGCACTTCCTTTTTTCCCCAAACTCCTAGCATCTTCAGCAAAGTCTCCAGTAGAAAACCTAAAGATTGGGAGAACGTGAGATTCCCCGAGCTCTGTGTGTGCATTGCCACCCCAACACTTCCTAGCTCTGTGTTATCAGACAAGTCGGTGTTCTTCTCGCCTCAGTTTTCAAGTCTCTTAAACAGGGCAACAGTACCAACACTGGAGATTTGTTATGAATCAGTTTAGAGAAAATATTTATAGAAGGCCTTTACTGTTTCCAAGAGGCATTCAATAATAGTAACATTGATCGTGATAGTGATATTGATAAATAATAATATTAAATAACATATAGCTAACTATAGTCATAATAATAGTGATAATGACTATGCTGATTTCAAGAGGCATTCAATAACATATAGCTAATAACAGTAATAATAGAATATAGAAAAATGTTTTTGTTACTTATGTAAATTTTTCTTTTTCCAGTTCCTTAGGCTCTGGACAGGCTGAACCAGCCTCTCAGCACCCACTGCCTAGATGCTGCCTGCTATAGGGTGGTCCTTCTTTTCTGGTTTCTCTCTTTCTAGCAATGGATCTCTGTGTCCCAGAAAGGTTGGACACTTCTAGGAAGTGGTGAAACCAGATGGGGGCGTAGCTGGGGAAGGACCTGCACAGATTTAACAAACTCAGACTTGGGATGCTTTTGTGAAGCAGAGGGGTCCTATGCACCCTCAAGCATCCAGATGGACGTTCTTTGGAAGCCAACTTTGATATATCAGGGTGCTGGCTCAGGATGCCAGCACTGGAGCCAGTCATAGAGGCTGAACAGCCCCATTCCACAAGCTTCCTCTTTTCCTTGGGGGAGAGCCAGAAGGAACCCTGGGAACACAGTTGCAAACCATCACTGTCACCTCAAGGGATTCTGGGTTCTGCACTTAACTCCACACATTAAAGAAAAGAGTTAAGAAACACCATTAAGGTTAGCTTAGTTCCCAGGACTAGATGGCACAGATTACTAATGCAATTATCTTGTTAAACTCGAGAGATGAGTCTGAGAGAAGAAACAGACTCTTGCTAATAACCAATGAATTCTATCAACCAAGCAAAGACTCCCTCTACAGTCTGTCTTCCTCTCTATACAATTATAGCTTCAAATAATCGCAGACGAGTTATAGGATTGCATGAAACAACACGTGCAAGGTGCTTAGTACCGGACCATACAGAGTGGTAGTCCAAAAGGGCTTTATCTCCTGTCTTCCCTCCAATATCCACCCCATTCAAACACCCGATTCCAATCTCCCTCCCTGCCTCCCTCTACCCCCTGCATTCTCCTCCTCCTTTTTCTTTTGGGCTTCAGTAATATCTGAACAGAAGACTCCTCTCTCTGTTTTCTCGACTTAGACCCATCCCACCTTGACCGTCTCTTGTTTCCAGAGTCTGGACTCCACCAATCCAACTTGGAGGGAAAGGACTGACAGAGCAGTAACACCTGTGATTAATAATTTAGGACATCTCTTCTCCGGAGAAGCACTAATGTCATTTTGGGTTGGATAATTCTTTTTTGCAGGGCAGGGGAGTCTTGCACTCTCTAGATGCCAGTAACACTGCCTACCCCAGATGTGATAACTAGAAATGTCACCAGACATTGCCAAACGTCCCCCAGTGGAGAGGAGACAAAAATCTCCTCATTGAGAAACCATTGATCTAGAAGCAAAAAGGTTTTTTTCTGTGACTTCTGTGCAAAGGCAAGTATTCAAGAGACGAATCATTGTTGCTATTTAACTCATTGATTTAATTTTTAATTTTTAAAATTTTTATTATTTTTATTTATTTTCAAAATTGCATTAGATTATTTATTTATCTTATTGTATGGTATTTATTTGAGTGGAGGGCAGAGTGAGAGAGAGAGAATCGTAAGCAGGCTCCACACCCAGTGCAGGGCCCAATGCGGGGCTCGATCCCCGATCCTGGGACCATGACCTGAGCTGAAATCAAGAGGACACTCAACCAACTGAGCCACCCAGGCACTCCATTTACTTTTTATATTTTATCTATGTTTATATTTATAATTATATTTATATTTATATAACCACATAAAATTTACAGTTCACTAGTGTTAAGTACATTCACATTGTCATGCAACAGATGTCTAGAACGTTTTTCTGTAAAACGGAAGCTCTATACCTATTGAATGACAACTTCCCATTTCCTCCACCCTCAGCCCCTGGCAACTATCATTCAGCTTTCTGTTTCTATGAATTTGATTACTTTAGAGTCCTCACAGCCATAGAATCGTACAACGTTTGTCCTCTTTTGACCAGCATATTTCACCTAGCATGATGTCCTCAAGCTTCATCCACATTGTAGCGTGTGATAGAATCTCCTTCTTGTTTAATGCTGCATAATATTCCACTGTATGCATGTGCCACTTCTGGTTTATCCATTCACCTGCCAGTGGGTATTTGGGTTGTTTCCACCTCTTTGCTATTGGGAATAATGATGCAATAAATAATGAGTGTGGAATCTTTTTGAGATAAAGTAACCCATAGACCTTCTTTTCTTTAGGGTCAGTTTCTAAAGATTTACTTTGGTTTGGTTGGGCCATGCTTTCCTGTTCCTCTCTTTGCTTTGTGATCTTTTTTGAGATTTGGACATTAAAAACAAAAGCCACCTCCTCCAGTCTTTCAAACTGGCTTCATAACGGGGAAGACCTTTGCCAATCAGCATGGCTAGAGATTCTGGGGACCCCTCCAACCTTTTCTGAGATGCGTCTTCTCTGGGCTTGTACATGTAGACCCCCCAGTTAAAGAGGTTTGCCCACTTCTTCTTTGGAGCCCATACATCTTCTTCCCCTGATGTCTGTCTGAGGTACTACAGTCACTCTGCCACTATGACAAGCCGCAGTGGTTGCCTTTGTTCTTAGTGACCCTCAACCTTGCAGCCAAACTGCCAGTTTCCATCGGCACTCTGAATCCAGTGAGACAGAAACCAATCCCTCTGGAAGCCCCTTGAAAATCCAGAATACTAGACACATACTCTGCCTCCACTGTTCCTTCCCTCCTGAGGAAAGAGCTGGAGGAGAGTTTTCTCCCCATCATACCACACTGTGCCAGGGTGGGTAATATATCACATGCTTTTTCACACACTTAGATGCATCTTTCCTTGGCTTCGTGCTTGCCTGAGATGCTGTGACTTAACTGGTTTCCAGAAAGCTCACGAGGCACTTTGGCCCGTATATAGTTAATTTGGTGTCTTCATGGAAGAATGGGGGCCTGAGGCTTCCTATTCTACCATCTTGCTGCCACTCAAGTTAATTTCTTGTTATCTTATTCTGGTAAGAGGTGAGAAGTCTCCCTTCTGCCTGTGGCAGAGCTCGCAAAGCAGGCGTGTGTAAGTGACGAAGAGTTGGACTGGCGGGTAATTTTGGTGTTCATCTATCAAAGCAGGTCATTGTGATAAGGATCTCTACTTGGCAAATAAGAAGGCCCAAACTCTTTGGACCCCAAACAGCCATCTGGAGCTTGGTTGTTTTATCCAGGTCCCATCTGCCTTCTCAGCTTTCATCACCAAGCATTTGCCCCCGGTCTTCTTCAGGACAACAGGAATCTTCTTCAAGTCCCTAGGGACATCTGTTATTCTCTTTATCATGACTACTCCTTCCATTCCATTTCTCTTCGTGTACCCAAACACTGGGAACTTGTCTCTTTCTGAGCACTTATCATAACCTCTTTAGCGGTATCTTATTCTTTGGACTTTTGGAAAACAAAAGTTATAAACTAGGAGACACAATAGTCTTTTCCTTCCTCCGTTTATACATATTCCTGTACTTCCCCCGCTATTTCCTCATCTCTAATTAGTAGGTTATCTTGAGGAAAAAGCTAAGAAAGTCCTAAATGCTTGGACTGGGAAAGAAAAAAAAAAAAACAAATATTATCTTGCAAGAATTTTAGTCTTGCTCACAGGCTGGGGATAAATGGCTTTTGGGCAACAAGAAGTCTGCTGATGAAAACACAGCCTGACCACCTGCTCTACCCTTCAAGGGATTTGGAGAAGGAAGGGCAAGAGCCCAGCACAAGCTAGTTCATGGCAAAGACTGAGACAATCCTACATAAGTGAAGAGTTTCTTCACATAATGAAGAAGAAGCAGGTAGTAGACAGTAAGAAAGGGGAAAATGGTCCTCCAACCGAGAATTAAGTGGACTAAAGTGTGTAGGATCTTTGTGATTTGAAGAAATGGTCCCCTGGCTCTGATCTCTGTGGGCAACAGGGCGTATCTAATAGGATAAAACCTTGTTCGTTTTAGCTAAGGAATAGTCTCAGATCATTTGCTTTCTCTTTGTATTCCACATATATGGAAGTCTGTTGCATTTCTGTCCACTAATAATGAAGTAGCAGAAAGAGAAATTTAAAAAGTGATCCCATTGTTTACAATTGCACCAAAAATAATAAAATACCTAGTAATAAACTTAACAAGGGAGGCAAAAAAAAAAACCCCTATACTGTGAAAACTATAAAACACTCATGACAGAAACTGAAGATAGCACAAACCAATGGAAAGATATTCCATGCTCCTGGGTTAGGAGAACAAATATTGTTAAAATGTCCATACTACCCAAAGCAATCCATAGATTTAATACAATCCTTATCAAAAAACCAACAGCATGTTTCACAGGACTAGAACAAATAATCCTCAACCTTGTACAGGACCACAAAAGACCCTGAATAGCCAAAGCAATCTTGAAAGTGAAGAAAAAAGTTGGAGACATCACAATTCCAGATTTCAAAATACACTACAAAGTAGTAATCAAAACAGTATGGTACTGGCACAGAAACAGACACATACATCAATGGAACAGGAGAGAGAATCCAGAAGCAAACCCATGACTGTATGGTCAATTAATCTTTAACACAGGAGGCAAGAATATGCAATGGGAAACAGTCTCTTCAACAAATGGTGCTGGGAAAACAGAACAGCAACATGCAAAAGAATGAAACTGGACCATTTTCTTACATCATACAGAGAAATAAACTAAAAATGGATTAAAGACCTAAATGTGAGACCTGAAGCCATAAAAATCTTAGAAGAGAGCATAGGCAGTAATTTCTCTGATATTGGCTACAGCAACATTTTCATAGATTTGTCTCCTAAGACAAGGGAAACAAAAGCAAAAATAAACTATTGGGACTACATAAAAATAAAAAGCTTTTACACAGCAAAGGAAACTGTCAACTAAACAAAAAGACAATCTACTGGATGGAAGAAGATATTTAGAAATGACATAGCCAATAAAAGGTTAGTATCCAAAATATATAAAGAATTTATTCAACTCAACACCAACCAACCAACAAACAATCCAATTAAAAAATTGGCAGGACACGAACAGACGTTTCTCTAGAGAAGACATACAGATGGCCAACAGACACAGGAAAAGATGTTCAACAGCACTACTCATCAGGCAAATGCAGTTCAAAGCCAGAATGAGCTATCACCTCACACCTGTCAGAATGACTAAAGTCAAAAACAGAAGAAACAAGTGTTGATGAGGATATGGAGAAAACGGAGCATTCTTGCACTGTTGGTGGGAATGAAAACTGGTACAGCCACTGTGGAAAACAGGATAGAGGTTTCCGAAAAAATTAAAAATAGGATTACCATATGATCCAGTAATTCCACTAGTATTTACCCAAAGAATATGAAAATACTAATTTGAAAAGATATATACACCCTTATGTTTATTGCAGCATTACTCATGATAGGCAAATTATGGAAGCAGCCTAAGTCTTCAATGATAGATGAGTGGATAAAGAAGATGTGGTATATGTATATATGTGTGTGTATGTATACATATATATATATATATATATATATATATGGAAAATATATAGTGGAATATTGCTCAGCCATAAAAAAGAATGAGATATCTGTGTCCCACATATATTATTGGTATTTGTTTAATGGCTTATATCTGAAAATGTTTTGAAATATTTCCCTTCAAATTTAATGTGGCCCAACTGATAAAGACAGCAGTTTTATGGGCATGCCAAGGTTTATGGCTCTCTGAATAAGTCAATATCTGCATTCAACTTCCCAGCTTCTTAGGGAAACATTGCTCTACCTGAAATATATAAATGGGTTAAACTGTGCCATGACAGACTAACACAAGATCTAGGCTAATGTTTTCATGAAATAATAAACATTAAAACATAATTAGGATTAATTTATTTAAGAGAATTTGTTACAGTTATGCCTTCCCAAGAAAGATACAACATTTATAGCTTGATCTTAGAGTTTCTGAGGAACTACATACTGGATTATTATATTAATAAATTTTGGGATATAATTATAGTGGTAAGGTTATATAGGAGAATTTTAGGCTTAGATATGCCCTGGGTATTTAGGGACAAACTATCATGATGTCGAACACTTACTTCCAAATGGTTCAGCAGTATATGCATATATGTGTATATCTGTAAAACGGTTCTGACCATCAGTTCCAATGTGTGTGTTGTGGGGCGGGTAGGGTTTATAGGAACTAAGAACCATCTAATCAGAGGAAGAGGTGGAATTATTTTAGGATTTGAGGAAAGGTGGTATTTAGGTAAACTTTAAATGTAGTATTTTGATAGGCTTAAATCAAAGCAGAGCTATATATAAAGGGGTTACTGCTAAGTTTGGGCTAGAAGTAGATTCAGAGTCCTATGTCCTTGGAAACCAGAAAGTTAAGAAAAAAATGTGGAATGCTGAATCCCCAAACCCTTATGTGGGTGACTGCTGTTTGCTTGTTTGTTTTCCTTCCTTTTAAACCGGGAATGAAAATTTCAATGCTGGTGCAAATTTTTGTCCCTGCATAGACAGCCTGAAGAAACTGATTAACACAAAGACAAATTTATGTGTATATTACATATTAGGTAAATCTCTTCATATGTAATCTGTTTGCATTGAGGATGCAGAACCCTTATTTTTAAAATTAACTTTATTTTAATTAAAATTTTTTAATGTTTATTTTTGAAAGAGAGAGAGAGAGACAGAGACAGAGAGACAGAGCATGAATGGGGGAGGGGCAGTGAGAGAGGGAGACACACAATCTGAAGCAGTCGCCAGGCTCCGAACTGTCAGCACAGAGCCTGACGCAGGGCTTGAACTCACCAACCGTGAGGTCATGACCTGAGCCGAAGTCGGACACCCAACTGAGCCACCCAGGCGCCTCTAAAATTAACTTTTAATGGTCTCAGCCCAAGTTGTCCCTAAAACAGAGCTGGAGACAGGGATTTAATGTTGATATTTTAGTTAGAGGACTATCAAAAGTGCATAAATCATAATAGTCCAGCAAATCACCATGAAGGGAATACACCTACATTACCCTCTCCTAGATCAAAAATTAGACAAGTGCCAATGCTCAGAGGCACATGGCCCTTGAGCTCTCCTCCAGCCATTACATCCCCAAAGGTAACCACCATATTGATTTCTAATATCAGTGATTTGTTTTTCCTGGTTTTGATATTTCAATAAATAGAATCATATAGCATGTATTCTTTTGTGTTTGCCCTGGTAAAGGAGAAAACCACGGGCCCCTAATGGAATCACTTGTGTTAAAAATCCCCACATCAGCGAACCCAGACTTAACACCTAACCAATAATGTAACCTCTAACCAGTCAACATGGAATTTCCTGGTCAGCTCTAGGAAATTTACTGATAGACCCCTCCCATCCCCCCTCAGGATCATGACCTTGTCTAAAACAATGCATTCTTTGCTAATAATTTCCTTTTTCTGCTCCCTCTTGGCCTTTGAAAGCCTTTCCTTTTCTGTATGTAGCTTGATGGAGCACCTTTCTCTTTGTTGGAACGTGTGCTGCTTGATTCATGAACTGTTCAATAAAGCCAATTGGATCTTTTAAACTACTTGGTTGAATTTTGCTATTTAACAGCCTTCTCTTCAATGTTATTGTGTCATATCACTGGGTAACACATAATCTCAGGACGGAGGCATTAAATTAAATGTGTATTAACTCCCCTGAGTTTGCGGGTCAGAGGGGTTTTAGTATGGAGAAGGGAAGTTAATTATAATGGGGAAAATGAAGTTTAGAGATGATGTCAATTTTCCGTGGTCACTTTTAACTGAGAATTCTCCATTGAATGTGTTAAAACTGTAACTTTGGAAATAACTAGAATGTCAGCTCTGTGAGGTCTCAGACAGCTTGGGGAGTTCATTGCCACATGCTTGGCAGGTGGTGGGTGCTCAATAAATATTTGTTGAAGAAAGATGTTATAGAGATGGAGTTAATTTGCAGCCGTGCTGGGAAACCTCAATCTTTATCCCTGGGGATTCCTGAATGTCTGAATGAATGTCTGGATTTTGACTCCTGGTTGAGACAAGAACATTGGAGTTTACGATGTGCTGTTTAGAATCCCAAACTACCTTGGTGACCAGCCCCCCGCCACCATATCAGTTTCTTGACTAATAGTTTGCAACTAGCCTAACTGCTTTAATAAGCCTTGCCTGGACTACTTAAGGAGATACTGAGAGATTCTTGCACAAATCTGGGCAGTTCAAGCCAGAGCTAGCACGGTTCATGTATCTGGTTGGGTCAATGAGGAGCATTGGAATGTCTCCAATGCTAGCGTGCACTGACTCTTGCTGCACAGTACCTTTTGTCTTTAGATAAAAGTCTCATGGGAGACATTCTAGGCAGTCTGGTGAGTCCTTTCAAATGTGCAAACTGGTGAAACAAGACTGATTTGGGAAATCTAAGAATAGAGAAGCAATGATATTTGCTAACAAACACTTCGAACCGATGTTCTTTTGGGCCAGATGTCTTCCAAACAGAAAAAAAAAAAATTTGAAATATGAAACCCCCATTGGCTAGGTGAACTAAAACTAAAACAAATTTCTCATAAAACTTCTACAGAATTAAACTGAAAGGAGAATACTTGGGTTGTACGCACATGACCGATTTGAATGCAAATTTGTATCATTTGTATCCCAAGTTCATCCCTTGTTCCAAAATAAATTTAAGTAGCATGATATTCTAATTAACAAATTGTCGACCTTGAAGAGGTTCCAAAGGAAGCCAAACACATTGTCAGCTTTGTTTAGACCACATCTCAAATTTAGAAGTCATATTTTTCTCTATCCACCAAGAAATCAAAAGAAGGTGGCAATTTAACCAAGTGTTAAATAACAAAATTTTGTAGTCCAGATATAATTTTCATCTGGTAAAGATAGCCTTTGTCAACAAAAAAGGACTCTGATCTTATACCCAGACCTTGCCATGACTTCATAACTTAAAAAAATATAGATACACATATATAGTGTATACTTAAAATTTATGTGTTTGTATATATATATATATATATATATATATATATATATATATAACATATATATTATACACATGTATATATGCAATATGCAATATACTTCATTTAAGAACCTTGTTATGGGCACAGCCTCTGTGGTTTCAGAACTAGAGGTACAGTGGGAAAATTTTTATTGCTCTACATCATCTTTAATCAAATTTGGGAGGGAAGGAATACTTAGAAGAAAAAACAACTTAAAAAAAAATATCAACTTTCTTTTTTTTTTTTTTTTAATTTTTTTTAACATTTATTTATTTTTGAGACAGAGAGAGACAGAGCATGAACGGGGGAGGGTCAGAGAGAGAGGGAGACACAGAATCCGAAACAGGCTCCAGGCTCTGAGCTGTCAGCACAGAGCCCGACTCGGGGCTCGAACTCACGGACCGCGAGATCATGACCTGAGCCGAAGTCGGCCGCCCAACCGACTGAGACACCCAGGCGCCCCAAAATATCAATTTTCAAAGGTAGTCAATATGGACTGAGGCACTCTGGTCTGGTCGCTGAAGGAGAACAGCCTGGATGATAGCTGGGCTGCAAAGCTCCGAGAGGTGCGTGACCCTCAGCCAGACTGTGACTCTCCTCCTCTTGACCGTCAGCCCACCTGGCCCAGCTGAAGAAGTCCATTCAAGAAGTGGGTGATTCTGTGCTGACTTCGCTGGGAACCTTCTTGGGATTCTCTCTCTCCCTTTCTCTCTGCCCTTCCTCCACTCATGCTCTGTCTCTCTCAAAATAAATAAACTTAAAAAAAAAAAAAAGAAGGGGGTGGTTCTGGTGAAGCTGTATGTGGTAACTGAGAAGAATTGGAACAAGATGTTTGACCTTTTCTCTGTGGGAAAATACCACACTTTGCTAACATTCACGATGAAAATGGGAACATCCACATCTGTAGGTGATCAGGGGGCAACCACAGGGACTTTCAGAACTTTCTCTGCCTGATGTCCATACTTATTGGACATGAAAAAAAATGTCTAAATTTTAGCCCTACAGGTTAATCAAAATTAGTTAAGTTCCTGGGAATCACATGAACTGTAGCAATCCCACCAAATATCAGACAGTAAAAAACAAAGCGTTGACCTTGAAGAAGTTCCAGAGGAAGCCAAACACACTGTCAGCTTTGTTTAGACCATACCTCTAATTTAAGAGTCATATTTTCCCCCATCCACCATGAAATCAGAAGCAAGTGACTTCATATATCTTTTCTGTGTTTATCATATAGCTATTTAAAAAATCAAACCAAGGAAATTTTGATTAATTCAAAAATTTAAATATTTGTCCAGAAATTTGTATAGCTTAGTCTCATTATGTTACCACCATTTGTGTTGGTTGAAAACAAAAACTTTTGAACATGGATCAAAACTGTCCAGATATTACTATATGAAGACATTGGAAAATATCAGAACTTAAATATAAAATAACAACTGAAAAGTGCAAGTGTCTTTCATGAGTTCATTCCTTTTTTTTTAATGTTTATTTATTTGTTTTGGGAGAGAAAGAGCGTGAGCAGGGCAGGGTCAGATAGAGAAGGAGAGACAGAATCCCAAGCAGGCTCCATACTCAGCGTGGGTCCTGACATGGGGCTCAATCTCATGACCCTGAGATCATGACCTGAGCTGAAATCAACAGGGGGATGCTCAACTGACTGAGCCACTCAGGTACCTCTATGAGTTAGTTCTTAAGGAATCTAAATAGGGTGGCTTAAGAAAATGAGCATATGAAAATTGTTACACTTGAGCTCTATGGTTGAAGATTTTAGATGATCAGACGAGTATTGATTTAATGATATTACCAATTTAGACACCTTGAAATGAATTTTAAATATTGGAAAACAAAATAAAAAAAATACAACAACTATGTTTATAGAGATCCTTTTATAATTGAAGGAAAAAAAAATCAATTCTTCCTGTCATCATGGCACCTGACTTCTTCTGCAGACTACTCTGTACAATTAGAAAACTGAAACAATTCTAAACAACTACTTTCAGACATTTGACAGCAGTCAATGTAGGGCTTTCAACATCTAGCAAAAGGTAACAAATGTGAATATAACAATTGTGGTCTGGTTTTCTGCATGAAGAAATTGTTTAGACCATGGCCGGGGAGATGGTTCCCTGCTGATCTTGCTATATTGAGAAGGCAGAATTCAGAGGTTGAGGGAGTGAGGGAGCTAGAATTAGTGAGTGGAGAACCATAAAGGAGGCAGCTGGGCAGAGATCAGAGTTCCCCAAACATGCAAGAAAATCCCCTTGAATTTGTTGTCAGATACTGAGCTGACATTTATGAGTTGAAATTGCAAAAGTCCAATCAAAGAATAACAGGTAGATAGTAGTTGCAAGCTTAGTGATTACCAGAACTCACACAGAACTCGGAGACATTTAAGTTCCTATAATTTGGAATGTAGAGTCTTCTATGAACACTTAAAATGTAAGGACCTCCAGAAAAGTTAAGCCTTAATAATAAATCTATGGGGCGCTTGGGTGGCTCAGTCAGGTAAGGGTCCCACTTCAGCTCAGGTCATGATCTCATGGTCCATGAGTTTGAGCCCCACGTCGGGCCCTGTGCTGACGGCTCGGAGCCTGGAGCCTGCTTCCGATTCTGTGTCTCCCTCTCTCTTTCCGCCCCTCCCCCGCTCATGCTCTGTCTCTCTCTCTCAAAAATAAACATTAAAAAAAAAATAATAATAAATGTAAACTGGCCTAAAATAATGACTCTAAAGCCTCCCTCTAAAGACTTTTAAAAACATTAAAATATAGGCTTAGAAATGCCATATAAACCCAAAGCTATTTTTTAAATTTTTACATACATATATGTATATATGTAAATACATTAGCAAGTTAACAATGCTTATCTCTAATGGTACGATTATTGGTGACCTTTGTTTCATACATTCCTAGATTTTCTGTTTTTTTCTGTAGTGAACTAGTATTATAATTAGAAGAAAGGTAAAGGAAAAATATCACAAATCATACTTTACTTTCCTTATAAATTTTAGGACTTATAAGGACTTACAAGTTACAGTGTTCTGCTACAATAAAAACCTAGATTAGAGAAAAAAATGCCTCAAAAGAATCAGACTGGTCTACAAGTTTAACTGCCTCCCCGAAATAAAGTGTAATACTCCGAAAAAAGAAAGTTTGAGCACTCAACCACATAAAAATGACCGCATCTAGCATCCAAAGTTATTTTACATGCCAAGAAGCAGAAAAATGACAATAACCAGGAGAAAAACGAATCAATAGAAACAGACCTGTAGGTTACTGAGAAGTTTAAAATGATATGATGCGAAATGCGGCAGTCTTCTCTAAAAGTTAGAACCAAAACATCTTCCTCTAATAGGCTGGAATGTTCATACAAACTTTTTACAACTGAAAATGCACTACTCTTAGAGTGCTTATGTGAATATAAATATAAAAAGGTTTATGTATGCAAACGTTCTTACCAAAGACACTCTCTGGCCATTTAATACGAACTCAAAGCAACATCTCAGCAAATATGAGTATAGGGTATTTTATAAAATCCAAAAACCAGCAAAGAATCAAGTGATTTAGGGTCTTGTAGGACTTAGTAAGAGCTTTGGCTTTTCATGTTCAGTTATTTTTGAGGGAAAGAGAGACAGAGTGTGAGTGGAGGGGCATCAGAGAGAGAGGGAGACATGGAATCTGAAGCAGGCTCCAGGCTCTGAGCTGTCAGCACAGAGCTTGATGTGGGGCTTCAACTCATGAACTGTGAGATCATGACCTGAGCCAAAGTCGGATGCTTAACCGACTGAGCCTTCTAGGCACCCCAAGAGCTTTGGCTTTTATTCTGAATTAGAGAAGAAGGCATAGGAGGATTTTGTGTGGTTACTGCAGTACTTGAACAGATCTATTTTAATTTCTTTATATGTCTAAAACTTCAGGGATTGGCTTGACTCCAGAAGTTGGCCCAATTCCAGGGACACCTTGAATCAGAAATTTGAAGGACTTGTTAGGGACTAATCTTTCACTTGGAAACTCTCAGTGTTGCTCTCTTCTGTAAGCACTTGCCTCTGTTAGGACTCATACAGTAGCATGATGACTGCTAACAGCATCAGATTTCTATCGGCACAGCTCCAAGCCCAACAGGAAAGAGAAAAGAGGAAGACTCTCTTTCCTGGTCCGTGGGAAGCAAAAATGCTGGGATTAGCTTTGATCGGAAATGTGTCGTTTATACAATTGGTTTTTCTTAGGTCACTAACCTACTACAGAAACAGCCACTTTAGTAGGGCTGATGTAATTCTGCCATTGCCCATATCTGGGAGAAGTTGAGGGTAGAGTAAGCTTCACCCTATGCATGAACTGGGAGTAAGGGAATGGTGGTTCTTTAGAGGAAATTCAGGTCATGATATCAGAACAAATGGGAATAAATGCTGTGCATCAAAAACTGTACAGTGTAAATGAAATACTGGAGAAAAAATGATGAGTGAGGGAGGGAGCTGTCATTTAAAAAATCAACACACATATGGGGTGCCTAGTGGCTTGGTCAGTTAAGCACCTAACTCTTGGTTTCAGCTCAGGTCATGCATGATCTCACCGTTCGTGAGTTCAAGCCCCACGTGGGGCTCGGAACCTGATTGGGATTCTTGCTCTCCCTCTCTCTCTGCCCCTCCCTGCTCGTGCTCTCACTCAAAATAAATAAATAAATAAACATTAAAAAAAAAAAACCACCTTGCACTTCCAAAGGCAGGAGAAGAAAGTTAAATCAGAAGGAGGAGTGTTGGCCAGGGAAGCAGAAAAATGTAGTCTTCAGGGAGTCCTCATTTCAGCAATATCTTTTTGACCTTCTGCTGAATCTAACTTACCAACTTAATGTCTTTATCTAAAGTTTTGAAGATGGATAAAAACTTTCAAGCACCAGTGACTCATTAAATGCATGATTTATTTATTTAATTTCTGCTATTGTTGATAAAGAGCCAGTAAATGAGTTGTTGAGGTCTTGGGGGAAAATGAGAACATGATTCTGAAATATATATATATATATATATATATACACACACGTGTATATATATATATATATATATATACACACACACACACACACACACATATGTATGTATATATATCAGAGTTGGATTCTGGTACTTCCCCAAGTGGTGTCCTTGCCCAACTGGCAGGATAGGTTTTCTGGAACATTTTGCTGTTGATCTGTTGGTGACATCAGACCTCTGTAAATGGTGTGGGAGATGCTGTTTCCGCCACATGAGGATTTGATGGCAGAATCAACACAACCTGTGAAATCAATCAGAATGGTGCAGGTGAGTGAGTCAAACAAGTAGCCATATCATCATCAGACCCTACTCTCTCTTCTCTGGATTCGATCTCTAGATCAACTTGGTGGGGCTTCTCTGGCATTCTGGAGATCAGACTGGATCTTGGAAAAATATGCATTGATAGCTCTTGGCATGAGATGCTGACAGTGACCCTGTAAGTGGATGATGCTGCCCAGAAAGTGGAGTAAACCAAGGTGTTAAGGGAAATTTAGTGCTCTTCTTCCAAATTAGGTTCTTTATGTATGATGGCAACAACACACCCAAATCCTGATTTGCTGGCCATGACTCAATCATTTCAAAAACTACGCCGACTCAGAATGGAAGGAATCATCAGGAAATGGAGGAAAATGCTGGTCTTTCTTCCACAAACTCAGTGTGAAATTGTGTGGGGGTGTAGGGGTGCGGGATGGGATGGAACCGGGAAGAGACAAAACTTAGGCATCACATGCCTCAAAGACCTTGCTCCTCCGGATCCACACCAAGAGAATTGTGGGAGCAGCATTTCCAGCTCTGGAACTCCAGGGGCAGAAGGGAGCTCAGGTCTAGACATTACGACACTAAAGCATTTGCTCCCTTGTGCAAATGCTTTGGTCAATGAAAATAAGACGCTTCACCTAATGAAATTGCAGTCATTACGAATTGCTGAAAACCCTAACTTCTAGGGCCTTGACATGCAGACGTCCACTAATAGAGTTAGTCTATCTCTCTTCTGTGGGGCAGGAGATGTGGTGAAGCATGGAAACCCCAAAAGAAAGTAAAAAGGCACAAAATGGGGGAGAAGAGCAAGAGAGAAATAATCTCTCCAAGTGATTACTGTCTTATGATTTGCCTTTGGGTAATCAAATTAATGAGCAGCTCCTGGCATTTTAATTCAGTTCATGGAAGGGATCCTTCTCCTTTTCTTCCTGGTGCCTCTTGGTCTTTTCTCTCTCTCTTCCCATGTACCAATCCTCTCTCTACGTGATGTTCTTTCTGCTCAGTGGCCAGGAAGATCTGCTGCCAGTCTCAGGGTAAGAGATGGGCAGATGTGTGCACATTGGTAGAAAAGTTTGAAAGCCTGACTTTCTGCAGTAGCCCAGGGAAGGTTGCTATGATAGGGGTAATGGGTCGAAACCTGGCACTCTCTGGGGTCCTCTCCATTGTGAAGTACTCTCTGATCTGGACTAAGAGAGGAGGCCCTTTGTGGGAGCGAGGATGGAGAAAATGAGCTTTTCTTTATTCACTGTGGTAGGCAAGATGCTAAGATGACACCCAGTGACCCATGCCCTCGTGTGACTCCCTCTCCTTGTGTATGGGTGGGACCTGTGTATAATGGGATGTCACTCCTGTGAGTAGGTAACCAATCAGTTGACTTTGAGTTTATCAAAGAGGATATTACTCTTTGAACATTTTGCCAAAGAAGACATACAGATAGCCCGTAGGAAAAGACGCTTAACGTCACTAAGTATCAGGAGAATGCAAGTCAAAACCACAATGAGATATCACCTAAAAACCTGTCAGAATGGCTAGAATGAAAAACGACAGGAATTAAGTGTTGACAAGGATGTGGAGAAAGGAGAACCCTTGTACGCTGTTGGTGGGAACGTAAATCGGTGCAGCCACTGTGGAAAATAGTATGGTGGTTCCTCAAAAAATTAAACATAGAACTACCATATCATCCGGTAATTCCACTATTGGGTATTTACCCAGAGAACACGAAAACACGAATTTGTAAAGGTATGTGTTTACTGCAACATTATTTGCAATAGCCAAGACACAGAAGCAACCCAAGCGTCCACTGATAAATAAAAGGATAAACAAGATGGGTACGTATGTGTATATGGATGGAACACAGCTCAGCCATAAGAAAAGGATGCTGTCCTGCCATCTGCAGCAACACGGATGGTTACGCGAAGTGAAATAAGGCAGAGAAAGACAAAGACCATACGATTTCCCTTCCACGTGGAATCTAAAACACAACACAAAACCAGATTCTTAAACACAGAGAACAAACTTGTAGTTGCCAGAGGGGAGGAGGGTGGGAAGACGGGCAAAATAGACAAAGGGGATTAAGGGGTACCAACTTCCAGTTATAAAATAAATCAGTCATGAAGATGCAGAATTAGGGAATATATCCATTATATTGTAAGAACCTTGTATGGTAACAGATGGTGACCACACTTCCTGTGGTGGGCACTGAGTAATGAATAGAACTGTCAAATCACTAAGCTATACATCTGAAACTAACATAACACTGTATGTTAATTATACACCAGGGGTACCTGGGGGGCTCAGTCAGTTAAGCATCCAACTCTTGATTTCGGCTCAGGTCATGATCTCAAGGTTCGTGGGTTTGAGCCCTGCATTGGGCTCTTAGTTGACAGTGGGGAGCCTACTTGGGATATTCTCTCTCTCTCTCTCTCTCTCTCTCTCTCTCTCTCTCTCTCCCCTTCTCTCTGCTTCTCCCCCACTTGCTCTGTCTCTCTCAAAATAAATTAACTTAAAAAAAACTAAAAAAAATTATTCTTCAATTAAAAGAAGGACATTATTCTGGATAGACTTGACCTTATCATGTGAACTTTTTAAAAGGAACTGAAGGCATCAGAGGTTTTCACTCTCTTGCTGGCCTCAAAGTGGAAGTGAGTTGTGAGTTCCACCGCTGAGAGGAAATAAACTGTGTCATGGGAGCATGGAAGAGGACGGGAGGGGTCTGCTGAGACTGCAGCCCTAGCCCGCTTGTTGACTACAGGCTTGTCAGACCCAGAGCAGGGGGGCCAGCTGAGGTGTGCCCAGGCTCGTCACCCATGGAACCTGAGAAGTAATAAATGTGTGCTGTTTAAGCCTCTACGTTTCTGTAATGTATTACACAGCAACAGGAAACTAATACAGACAGCTTCAAGGGAAGCCTAATACTCACCCCGCCAGGATGACAACAGGTGACTTTGCATCCAAAGGCAGATAGGGTCAGAGCAACGAAGAACTCTAGCACGGTTAAAAGGAGCGCCACAGCATCCAGACTCTAGGAACAAATGCATAGCCAAGAACCGTGAGGAACAGAGATGACAAGTTTAAAACACTGACCATCTGGGGTACCTGAGCGCCTCAGTTGGTTAAGCATCAGACTCTTGGTTTTGGCTCAGGTCATGATTTCACAGTTTGTAGGTTCGAGCCCAGCATCAGACTTGGCACTGACAGTGTGGAGCCTGCTTGGGATTCTCTCTCTCTCCCCCTTTATCTCTGCCCTCCCTAGCTCGCACGCACTCTCTCTCTCTCTCAAAATAAATAAATAAACTTAAAGAAAAGAAAATAAATCAAGCGCTGACCATCTGATTACAATGCCAAAAGAGAAGCACTGGCCTGAGGTCAGAAAAACTGGCTCCTAATTGCAGCCATACCCTTGGCCAATTCTTGGCCTGTTGAGTACCACTCATGCTTCCAGTGTTTCCATTAATAAAATAATCACTTTTCCCTACACTCTACCTTCCACTGCTATTGTAGGTATAGAATGTGAAAACTATTTAAAGGGGCGGGGGAGGGGTTAGGGGCATAAAGATAACTTAGTTCTTTCAAGCACCAGAAGTTCCATAGAGTTGACACAACAGTATCATCTCCTGTCTTGGTAGTTATAGGCAGAGTCATAATTGTGGACAGAATATCAATAGACCAAAGAGGTCCACATCTTCATCTCCAGAAACTCTGGAGATGTCTCGTTACATAGCCAAGCAGAATTAACTTTGCAGATGAAATGAAGGTTGGTTATTAATTGACCTTGAGATGGAGGGATTATTCTGAGATTATCTGGGTGGGCCCCAAATAGTTAGAGAATCCTTCTAAGTGGAAGTGGGAGGCGAAAGAGTCAAAGTCCAAGAGACATTTGAAGATGCTGCACTGCTGGCTTCGAAGATAGGATTTGACCACAAGCCACAGAATGTAGGCAGCCTTGAGCAGCCAGCAAAGGCAAGGAAACAGATTCTCCCTCGCATCTTCCAGAGAGGAATGTAGTCCTGCCAGCACTTTGATTTTCACCCAGTGAGAACCATTCCAAACTTCTGACTTCCAGAATTGTATGATGGTAAATTTATGTTGTCTCAGGTCACTAAATTGGCAGTAGTTTGTTACAGCGACAAGAAGAAACTAACCTAACAATGAACACCCAGTTAGTCAGTCTGTGACCCATCTCCCCAGAGAACTGGCTTTGGGCTTATCTTCAGCCAATACATATGGTCAGATTTGAGAAACACTAGGTAGTCTTCTTACTACCCTAAAAATCTGAATTGGATGCCTGGAATTCTTTGCTCTAAATATTCTTTTTCTCTCCATGGATAGGGATCGTACCTATCTTCTTGTGGAAAAGTCAACAGACCCAAGAGTCCAGACACAGTGACACAGTGTGACACAGACTCAGCTGAGCCTTGAGAATATTTGCATTTGTCATTTCCTTATCTATTTACTCATCTCTTCAACATATTGTAGCCTCTATGTTTCAGGAATTGTCATAGGCACAGAAGACAGAACAGCAAATAAATAGACGATTTCCCTAACCTCGAGGATGCTACAATCTGGTAGGGTAGACCAGGAATTGACAAACTTTCTACAAGGGGCCAGCTAACACATATTTTAGGTTTTACAGCCCATAAGGTCTCTGTCACAAATACTCAATTCTCCTGTTATAGTACAAAAGCAGCCATAGATAATATGCAATCAAATGGATGTGGCTATGTTCCAATAAAACTTTATATTCAAAAAAAGAGTCAGGCTGGACTTCCAACAAAAAGTAGCTAAAATATATATAATACATGAGTCTGAGCCATATAAAGCCGCTGTCTTTCTAGATCAAGCAGAGTTGATCATTGGCAATTTCATACTGTTCTGCCTAATGACTCCAGATAGTGTGTGCTCTACTCTTTCCTACAAAGAGCTCACTTTTTCACTCTTCTTACAATCACATTCAAAAGTAAGCCCTTGGGCCTTCATCAACCTCTAGCTGCTTTCCAATGTTTATTTCTTTTAAAAACATTTTTTAATGTTTATTTATTTTGAGAGAGAGAGAGAGGATCCCCCAAGCAGTCTCTGCGCTGTCAGAACAGAGCCTGACACGGGGTTCAAACTCACGAACTGTGAGATCATGACCTGAGCTGAAATCAAGAGTCAGATGTTTGGGGCGCCTGGGTGGCTCAGTCGGTTGGGCGTCCGACTTCGGCTCAGGTCATGATCTCACGGCCCGTGAGTTCAAGCCCCGCATCAGGCTCTGGGCTGACAGCTCAGAGCCTGGAGCCTGCCTTGGATTCTGTGTCTCCCTCTCTCTCTGACCCTCCCCTCTTCATGCTCCATCTCTCTCTGTCTCAAAAATAAACATTAAAAAAAAAATTAAAAAAAAAAAGAGTCAGATGTTTGACCGACTGAGCCACCCAGGAGCTCTGTGCTCTCCAGTATTTCTATATTTTCCTCCAAGGAGCTTCCTACTGGTTGGAGCCTGGTCCCCTTCTTTCATCTCCCAGAGTGCCATCTGTAGGACCCACCATAAAATATGGGCTCATAGGTCTGTGGAATGACTGTGCAGGTGCCCCGGTAAGAACAGACCAGATACTTCAGATTCCAGGAACCCTTATGGATTTGCTCTGCTGTAAAGCCAGGCAGAAAAAGTGTTCACGCAATAGGGATACGTGACAGCCTCTGGGAGAAGGTGATTGAGAAGAAGGTGGAACCAGCTACTTTATTTATAGGGCCTCTTGTTCAAAAATTATTAAGAACTTTACGACGGCAACAGTAGAGCAGTAAACCAGGTGTATCACTCTTCTAACTGGTAAGCCCCCTGTGCCTGCGCGGGTCCCACACCCAGGCAGCCAGCCCCACGCAGCTGGTCCATTCCAGATTTTGTCCTCGTCTACTGTGCCCTTGTAGACCTCAAGTGGAGAGAACTGCAGAAACTGAAAGTAGGCTTCTTCTTCAGGAGGAGGAGAGAGGACACTTGAATATAAATACAAACAGGGGCATCAGAGGCAAGAAGGCACAGAATCTCATCTTGCCCTTGTCAACTTCTCACCATCTGATCTTAGGGGGGAAGCATCTAAGTTCTCGGAAGAAACCCTCTGATTCTGAGGAAGCGGCAGGAAATAAACTTGCGCTCCATAAGAGCTGTTAGAAATCTTAAGAGGAGTAGAAATTAGTTTAGCAGAGACACTCAAGAGATTATTTTGGTGTGACCGGATGGCACTCAGGATATATCTAGGACTAGAGGAGGCAGTGCAACTGATCTGCATTCGGGATAAGTTCGGAAGAATGCGGAGGTTCCACGTGTGGGTGAAGACAAGGGTCAGTGAGGGAGAGATGAGGCAGCACAGTGAAAGGCCGGAAGGTCTCGTGCAGGAGAGACAAAAGGAATTCAGTGGTCCTGAGAATGGATACTAGACCTAAAAAAAATTTTTTTAAGTTTATTTATTTATTGAGAGAGAGAGAGAGAAAGGCAGAGGGATAGAGACAGAGACAGAGGCAGAGATAGAGACAGAGATAGAGATAGAGATGGGGGGGGAGAGAGAGAGAGAGAGAGAAAGGGAGAGAGAGAGAGAGAGAGAGAGTGAGAGAGAGAGAGAGAGAGAGAGAGAGAGAGAGAATATCCCAAGCAGGCTCTGCACTGTCAGCCTGGAGCCCCACACCACGCTTGAGCTCCCAAACTGCATGATCATGACCTGAGCAGAAATCAAGATTTGGACGCTTAATTGATTGAGCCACCCAGGTGCCCCTAGACTTTTTAATAATAAAGATTCTATTGCATTTTGGTCACAGCTGTGCCACAATAGCGCCCCCCTCCCCGTGCTTACCCAGTGGCCCACAGCTTCACAACCCGCACACTCTGGTGGAAGCGGCAATTTGGAGAACAGAGCCATTATGATAATACCTAAGTGAGGGCAGGTGCTACAGCCAAGTAGTGAAATACAGAGTGGAAATTGAGAATTTGCCAGGAGTGGGATATTGAGGCTCAAAGGGCTTCATCTTTCAAGAGCATCCAGAGAGGTGGGGAGGGGTACTAGGTCATTCACCACTCATTGGATAATGTTCAAGACAATTTTACTCTATTATTAGAGAACCAGGTAACTCCATCAGGGAGCCCTGGGGACACAGAGAGATTGACATCTGGGCTCCCTTTTTACAGTGGATTGCAGAATTGGTGATTTCGAATTAAACAGAAAGGAACAACAACAACAAAAAGATGAGATGTGGGCCTGCCTTCTGAATAAAAGATGGCCCTATTCTTCAATCATTTCCAATTTCCCAAAGTGAGTCATTTATCAGTTAGGGAATACAGTGTGGTACTTTTGCCAGGGCTAGGGCTCCTGTGCCTGGCTTCCCCTACAGTATCGCAGGAAGAGAGGAAGTGCTCACCATTAAAATGGCCATGGCCATGGAACAACTCTCCAACCTCTGATAAAAGATGCAGGCAGAGACACCTGCTCGAAAGTCTTCCAAGGAGGAGATAGCAAAGGGGACCCCTACTCCAGCCAAGACAGAACTGAAGATATTTAATCCTAGGCTAGTTTGAATCTAGAAAGAAAGGAAAATCAAGTCAACAATCCAACAGTATCCACGGGGATGTTTCCATTAGCCACGTTGCACACATCACTTCTTGCCCGCCCCCCCCCCCTGCCGCCCCCCCTGCACCGGTCCCCCTTCTCTATCTTGATGACTGGACTGTCTCCTCACCTGTTTCTTCCCTGAAACACAAGCCCTTTCAGGTTGTCTCCTGCCCAAACACAAATATGATTCTGTTGTTCCCAAGCTTGAATCCTTCAGACAACCCCTAGGCCCAGGAGATAAACTCTTTTTCACATGCCAGCTGGACAGATCTGTCTGCGCCCAACTCCCACGGCCGTCTAGGTCAGGTGCCTGGCTGCACATTCTTTTCCAGATGCTGCTTGCCTCTGACGCCTCTGCGCTTTCTGTGGACGACCTCCCTCTGCTCTGCATTCCTTTTTCTACATTCTCTTCTCTTGGTGAAGTTGTGGAAGCTTCTTAGAATAACCAAACTTCTCCAAGAAAGCATGAGAGGCTTAATGTGGCTGTAGCGTGAGGGAGATTTTAACAGTTACAGCTGGACAAGATGCTAGGGAGACAGACCGAGGTCAGATTTGGAAAAACCATACAGATCATGCTCCATCGTCTGATCTTTATCCTTTGAGCAAAGAAAACTCAAATATGGTCTCTAGCCAGCAAAAACATTGGTTGAGATCTAGGCCTTTGCCTTTTATTGGCTTTGTGAAAGTCATATTGGCATGAGAGTTATGTTTGAAATTTGTTTTTCCTTACTGAACAGACTTAACGTGAATTCCTTCCCCTACCAACCAAAAGAAAATCCTTTCTGTACACAGTCAGAATACACATTTTAATCAATAAGTCAATAAATATTTTGCCACACCAGCACGTGGTGCCACTGTTATGGGCTGAGTCTCAAGGTGCAGGCTCTGTTTGACGGGTCCCATTTTGACATTCCTTTTTAGGAATTCTCTTTATTTTCATAAAGAGTTTCTCAGCAACTGCCTTCCCGTATCAGAAATTTTATGATCGGCCATTTTTTTATTATAATTTCTGGAAGACCAATGCAGCTATGTAAAACTTATGATCTCTCTTGATTTTTAAAAAACAAACAAACTCTATTTTCTACTCGGGCAGAATACATACTTGGTTAATCCCTCTTTTGGAACAAAAACACACACACAAACAAATGAAGAAAGGAAATATTACTCACCAGACCTTTTGTAGTTCTAATTCCTGCTACAACTGACAAGGACCCTGAAATAATAAACTAGTAACAAGAGAAAAAAAATGCAGTTAAAAAACCTTTAAACAAAAATTTGAAATCCCAACTTACTAACACTTACCCCTAACTGGGATAAATATGTTAAACAGACCAATTATATTGGAAGAAACACCAGAGATTGCAAATAAGTCTCCTCTTTTCCCAGAAACAACAGAGAAATTTTACCAGATGGATACACAGGAGAGTTTACCAAGGCTTTCAAAAAAAGTCTCTCTGCAATGGTATTTAAACTGAGGGCCTTGAAACACAGTGAAAGTTTCTAAATTCCTGACATGAAGGAACCCTAATATGGTACCAGAACTTAATGAAATATTATAAAAGAAGAGAAACTAAAGCTTCTGTCTTAAAATATGACTATTAAAAGTTGTAAATAAAATAGTAGCAAAGAAAGTTTTTCAATTACATATTAGATGTTGATTATATTATTCCGTGGGGCTCCATCATTCAGGTAGTTATTTTCCATATAGCTAAAACAGCTGGAATCAAGTTGATTAGACCCGCTGTCTTAAACTATTTGACTGTTGAATTTCCGGGTTTGCTTTCCAAATTTGATTTCAGGAGTTTCAAAAATTGTATCTTAAACTTTTTTTATTTTTTTTTTTTTTTTTGAGAGAGAGAGAGAGAGAGGGAGAGAGCAGGGGAGGGGCAGAGAGACAGGGAGACACAGAATCTGAAGCAGGCTCCAGGCTCTGAGCTGTCAGCACAGAGCCCAACGCGGGGCTTGAACTCACCACCGTGAGATCATGACCTGAGCCAAAGTCACAGGCTTAACCGACTGAGCCACCTAGGTGCTCCGAAAAACTGTATCTTAATACCAGAAAAAAGACTGATCTAATGAAACAGCTTGGTAGATTTCTTCAAACATTTCTCAGTACCAAGACATGGAAATGGTTAGGGTAAACTAAGTCACTTCTGGAAAAAAAAAAAAAAAGCAGGGAGAATCATCCATCATATTATATGAGATGCATCATGACTATGTGGGGTATTCTTTCAAATGTCCAGATTTTTTAATATTGCATATTATTACAATTTACAAACACAGATTTGAGGAGAAAATTCACATGCTAATTGTTATTTATGTTTGCAACGTGAAGACATTTTATATCGTTCAACATTCTTATTGACTTAACCATTATTTATAAAACATGAAGAGCTTCATTTGCTGTAACATGATGGAACATTTGTCTCTAATATTAGACGTCTTTATCATGCTAACAGGGAAACACTAGGGCCATCTCTATGAGAGTCAAAATCAAGATAACGATGTAGATGGTTATGTATTACTCTCCTTAGTATATTAACCAAAATAACTACATAAGAGAGATATTTGAGGAGAATGTTTACAATTACTGTTAGTTAAATATGAATATGTTATACTGCAGACCTCCAAGAGTATCAATTAAAAACAACTATAAATGCTAGGAAAATTCGTTAAGGCACATGGGAAGAACATTATAAACAGAAATTATACACAAATATGCATGTATTTGTGTGTTTAAAGATAAAATTTAATAAGAGAACCTCATTTAGCATAGCAAAAATATATGAAGTTTCTGAGAGAAAAAAACTTAACAAGGAATGTGAACAATACAGATGAGTAAAACTTTACAATGTTCCAAAAACCCACCAAAGTCTACTGGGTTTCTTGTTGTGAAATAATCAGTGCTTTCAGTGTTTAATCTATTCTGGTTTGGGTCTTTTGCTACATGCTGCTGTGATATCCTGATACATATTAAATATTTAATCTGCCTGGCTCTACGAGTCTTATGTTAGTATTCTTACCCGAAATATGAGAAAATGCAGTCAAAAGAAGATTAGATATCTTTTTCAAAGTTAGAGAACTAAAATAGGGTTAGGATATAATTCCAAAGCTCAGGATGTTAGCAACTATGTTATGCTGTCTCCAACTATATCAAAAGGTACTCTACTCACCATCACTGGCCTCCCAATTATGTACACGTCCAGCCCTGAAACAGAATGTGTGTCAGAAAGTGGCAATATGGCGCTCATCTTTATTATTTGCAGGCTGAGGTTCGTCATGGCAATCAGGATCTGCACGACCTAGAAATGATGAAGCAAGTAAAAACTGATTAGCTACCACTCCCTTTCCGACCACCAGGTCACCCCTCTTCTCCGTCTTCTGAAACAGTCAGACGGTCATGATATTTCCCTGTCACTTTGCTTTCCTATAAAAAACTACGGATATGTTAATTTACTCAAGTAGTTTCTGGGGATGTCTATCCCAGTTGCCTCGGTCATTTTCAAGGTAAAAAGAATGTACCAGGACCTACCCAGAGGTGCTTTACTGACCCCCGGGGGCTGCTAGTCCACCATAGCTGTTGATCTCCTTTACGTACTACACTCTCAGACGGCAGTGACCCAGGAATCAGGAAGCAATTAAAAATTATTCGAGCAAGGGAAAATAATGTGAAGGAAGGAGTGTACAGGAGAAGAAAAAGAGAAGTGCAACGTGATACTTTCTCGGTGTCTAGGGCCTGAGGACACGACTGAGTCCAGGGCTCTAAAAATCAAAGTGCTGGAGTACGGTCATCCCACGGCATAAAAAGGAGCCAAAGTGTGTTGTGATGACTCTGTCCCCTTGGTTTAAAGCTGGGGCTAGAGATAAACCCCTGTACTCACTATCCTTCCACCTGCACTAACCTGTCTTTCCTTAAACTCTCCATTTCTTTTAGGCACACTGCCCCGCCCCCAGACTCCAGACAGAAATGCAGAGGGAGCTGAAGAATTTTCATCCTCTGAGGAGCAGGTTAAGAAAATTCCCCAGAGATAGTAACAATGTGGGGCAATCACCTATCAGGAAGACGTGCTGGGTGGACACCAGCTGGCGGACATGTGGCCTTTTTTTTTCTTTTTTTTTTTTTTGCTGCCTCTCTCCGCTGAAGCTAAAGTTATCACAGATGACGCACCACCCTAGAATCCATCCCAAGCCACTATATTCTAAATACAACTAAATTAGAAGCAAGATATAACAGAATATCATATCATTTTTGAGTGCTAGGGCCTGAACACCATATACCCAGGCCCCTAGGGCTGGCTGATGTATTGTGAGGCTAATGGGACAGAATATTTGGCATTAAAACTCATCGGCTATGAGTTTACAACCCGACTGGCCTCTCCCAGATCTGTAACTGACTTACCCCAAGGACTTTGGGCTCCCCCTTCAAAAACTTCTCTGGCATCCTTTTCCACAGATGTGACTGGATAACAGGGGGTTGCTCCAGCTGGTACCCACCAGGACCAGCCTCTGATATGGTCCCTTCCATTCCTTGCATGGTTGCCATGGCGGCAGAAAAGGGGCTGCGGTAAGAAATGTAATTTAGGATGAGGTCCTGGAAATGACAGGATAACCTGGGGTCTATATTCCCTTCCTGCATTATACAGCTATTAGAACATCTTTACAAAATGTTGTTCTTTTTTTTTAATGCTTATTTATTTATTTTACAAAGGACTTTTTTTTTAATGTTTTTTACATTTATTTTTGAGAGAGAGAGAGAGAGAAAACGCAAGTGGAGGGAGGGCAGAAAGAGAGGAGGACAGAGGATCCAAAGCGGGCCCTGCGCTGACAGGGAGAGCCCAAAGTGGGGCTCAAACTCACGATCTGTTAGATCATGACCTGAGCTGAAGTGGGACGCTTAACCGACTGAGCCACCCAGGTACTCCAAATGCTTATTTATCTTTGAGAGAGAGAGAGACAGAGGCAGAGACACACTGCAAAGGGGGCAGAGGCAGAGGGAGAGGGAGACACAGAATCTGAAGCAGGCTCCAGGCTCTGAGCTGCCAGCACAGAGCCCAGCGCAGGGCTTGAACTCATGAACCACAAGATCATGACCTGAGCCAAAAATCGGATGCTTAACCAACTATGTCACCCAGGCGTCCTTGCAAAATGTAGCTCTTGCAAGAGCCAGCCAGGAAAGAGGAACAAGAAGCACCTTAAGGACAGAAACAGAGAGAGAGAGAGAGAGAGAGAGAGAGAGAGAGAGAGAAGAGAGAGAGAAATGCCATGTGTCATCAAGATACCAGAAAGCACTGAAGAGAGGGAAATCCAGAGAGAACTGAAGTGAATACGCGGGCCCCTCAAATACATGGAGTCCGCACTTATTATCTCTGTCCCTGTTATTGTATATCCCCTTGATGTCAGCCATTTCTCCTTCGAAAGGTAAATTTTATGATAGGAATAAACTGTGTTCCTGTGTATTGTAAAATCTCCCTTTTTGACTCAGAGCACAGTTACGTTCTCTGAGCTGGAAACTTTCTCCAGCTTCATCTTTACTAAATATGATTTATTTAATCTTGGATCCTACTTTATAAACTCTGGACTTTGCGGAGAGAATTTACAATCCCAAATCACAGCCTTGGCACTGAGAATTTAAATCTCTTGCCCCCATTAAAATGTTTTAAATCCTGATTTGCTAATGCATAGCAAGGGCACATAAAATTATTTTTCTGAGACTCAGAGCACAAACATAACACTCTTATGCTGCTTCCTCTCCTCAATAAAGTAATCCCAGTCAGATTATGTGGCAATACATTTAAACCACCTGAATACTTTATTCATTTGCATCCGTATTCAGATGTCACATGGCTCACATCCATAAATTTTGAGGGAAGTGAAACTTAAGTCTTTGCAAAGCCACCATCAATTTTGATACCATTTATGCTTCCCTGAAGCTCCATAAAAGTCTCAAGTTTGGACATGTGTGCTCTTTCATTTGTAGCACAAAGTCAAAGAGTGAACATTTTCTCTGGAAAGCATTATTAACCTTATTTACACATGCTAGGCCAAAGGAAATACATTATTAGTGATCTAGCAAAAAACCTGGTGGAAATAAGAAAAACAAATGAGTTCATTTCAGAAACAGGGGAAAAAAAGTCCAAATGAAAATAAAGATTAATCACTTAAAACATTAAGTTAGTTTTAGTGACATATGTTCAAAGTCTGGAAAGCAGTAAAATGAACAATACAAAAGAGTAAATCAGAAAATAGTAAGCAAAGTAAAAACCTTAAAAATAAGATGACAGAAACAAATAATTAATTAACTCATAAGGAATACGCAATATGAAGGAGAATAAAACAGAGGATATAACCCAAAAGTCATTGTTTCTTCTTCTGTTCTAGAAGATTTCCAAAAGTACTACAGAGAAAGAAAATCAGAACTCCATTTTGAAACTGGGACACAACTAAAATGATCATAACTCAGACGAAGTAATTGTCAAAAACAGTGAAGGTTGCACGAGGATGAGTTTGGGGCAAATGCAGAAAGAATATCAAAGCAGGAAGACACCACGCCTCGGATTTCAGAGTACACTTCTCAAAGACAAGAAGCCCGCTGAGGTATAAAACACACACTCTTGTTTAGCATCCTGAGAATGAATGCCACCTGCGGACAGCTGCAGCTTCCCTGGGCAAGCATAGTGCTGAGAAGTCAAAGTTGGGAACACCAGAGAAAACACATCAAAAGGCCACTTTTGTAGACAGCCATCGTGTCTGAATAATTCTTACACAGGAGTCCTCAAAGAAGGAAGCAAGTATTCTTGATGGAAATCTCCAAGAAATCCTACAGATTAGATTCATCTGAGCGTATCATCAGAATCAAAGACCCGCCAAGTGCACAAAGACCAAGAGATTTTGGTGAGGAGAAACACCAAGTGCCTCAGATATTATGATAGTCAGATACAGAAGATGTAATAACTATGGATGAAATAGTCAAATAAGAACAGAGTCACAAAAATGAGAAAGCACAGATAAAGTGCAAAAGTGATGTGACAAATTCAAATGGGAAGAAAACAATGTTGATGTTAAACAAAACAAAACAAAACAAAACCAACTTGGTAAATGTGTTACACAGCAATGGACCACTGAAAACAGAATAAGTGAACTAGAAGATAAATCTGGAAAAATGACCCAGGAGCCACAGAGACAAGGAAATGGCCATAATAGAAGAGATGTGAAAGATTAGAGGTACAGAATTACAAGGATGTTGCACGATACGAGAAGGAATGGTTAACAAAGAAACTGGTAAACATGCATGGACACATATTGTTTGTACAAAAATAAGAACTACAATACCTAACTCATTAGGTTAAACAAAGGACAAAATATAAAATACTGGACCCCCCAAAAAATCAAAACTTGGGACTGGCATGATGACAATTGGTCTTCTAACATCCTTGTTTTATTTGGGTGATGGGTGAAGATAGTAACTTTAGATTTCAAGTAAGGGTAAAAAAATCAAGAGTTACCAATAAAGATAAGAAGTGGGTTGTGTAATTTTTTCAATAAAGAATGGAAAATATTATGACAAAAGTGAATGATAAAAGATAAATGTGCTCTAATCAGCTAAAAAGGCAAGAAGGGAGATAAAATAAACAAATAAAAACAAGACCAACAGAAAGCAAAAATATGGTAGAGGGACAATTGCCTCCAGAATTTCCCATTGAGGACATCTGAAAACCTACTCTTCTCTAAAAGCACTCAGATCCCCCCGGAAAAATGTTGAAAATCAACTTTTTCAGAACTCTAGACATTGAACAAGATCTTGCGACAATCTAAAAAGCATTTATCCAAGGAGAGTGGTTGAAATTTTGGTTAGCATATTGAACTCTGTCATTTTTCCTTTGTGGTAAAATATTCACAGGATATAATTTGCCATTTAAACCAGTTTTAAGTGTATAGTAGCTTTAAGTGCACTCACGGGATTGTGCAAGAATTATCACCATCCATCGCCAGAACTTTTTCTACTTGAAGCTGAAACTGTGTACCTACTAAAGTAACTCCCTGTGTCCACCTATCCCCAGCCCCTGGCAAAGATTACTCTACTTCCTGTGTCTAGGAACTGAATTATTGTAAAAATCTCATTTAAGTGGAATCATGCAACGTTGTTCTTTTGTTACTGGCTTGTTTCACCTAACAAGATGTCTTGGTCTCACCTATGTTGCAGCCATGCGTCAAAATTTGTTTTATTTTTAAGGCTGAATAATATTCCATTGTATGTGTAAACCACACTTTCTTTATCTGAGTATTGCGTTGGTTCTATTCAATATTTACATCTTAGCAGTACTGTCTTCCAGTCCATGAACATCGAATGTCTTTCCATTTATTTGTGTTATCTTCGATTTCCTTTAGCAATATTTGATAGTTTTCAGTGTTGCATGTCTCATCTCCTTGGTTAAGTTTAAGCTTAAATCTTTTATTATTTCAATGCTTTCATAAACTGAATTATTTTTCTAACTTCCTTTTCATATTGTCCATGGTTAGTGTATAGAAATGCAGTTGATTTTTGTGTGTTGATTCTGTGTCCTGCAACTTTCCTGAATTTATTAGTTCTAACAGTTGTGTGTGTGTGTGTGTGTGTGTGTGTGTGTGTGTGTGTGTGTGTGTGATTGTTAGGGTTTTCTACATATAAAAACATGTCATCTGTGAAGAGAGATCATTTCACTTCTTCCTTTCCAATTTGGATGCCTTTTATTTCTTTATCTTGCCGAATTGCTCTGACAGGGACTTCAATTTCTATGCTGAATAAAAGTGGCAAAAGCAGGCATCCTTGCCTTGTTCCTGATCTTAGAGGAAAAGGTTTCATTCTTTTACCATTGAGTATCATGTTGGCTGTGGATTTTTTATATCTGGCTTTTATTATGTTGAGGTAGTTTCCTTCTATTTCTAGCTTTCTGAATTTTTTTTTTATCATGAAAGGATGTTGAACTTTGTCAAATGCTTTTTCTGCATCAATTGAGATGATCACATGTGATTATTTATATCATTTTGTTAATGTGGCATATTAATTGATCCATTCTTATATGTTGGACTATCCTTACATACTAGGTATAAGTCTGACCTGGTCATGGTATATAATCCTTTTAATATGCTGTTGAATTTGGTTAGTTCTTTGTTGAGGATATCTGTATCAATAATTATAAGGGATAGGGGTCTGCAGTTTTCTTGTCATGTCTTTATCTGGCTTTGGTATCAGGGTATTTCTGACCTTGTGGATTGACTTACAGGGTGTTCCCTCCTCTTGAATGTTTTGGAAAAGTTTGATAAGGATCGGTGTTAATTGTTCTTTAAATGTTTAGCAGATTTTACCAGTGAAGCTATCTGGTCCTTGGCTTTTCTTTGTTGAGAGGTTTTCAATGATTCATTCAATCTTCTTTCTAGTAATAGATCTCTTCAGATTTTCTGTTTCTTTATGAGTAAGTCTAGATAGACTGTGTGTTTCCAGGAATTTATCCATTTCATTTAGGCTATCCAAGTTTTGGGGAACCAATTGTTCATTGTACTCTCTTACAATCCTTTTATTATTTCTATAAAATTGGTAGTAATGTCCTCTTTCATTTATAACTTAGTTATTTGCCTCATCTTTTTGTTTTAGTTACTGTAGCTAAAAGTTTGTCAATTTTGTTGATCTTTTCACAAAACCAACTCTTGGTTTCATTGATTCTATTGTTTTGTTTTGTTTTTTGTTTAGCTTTGTCATGTTTTAACTTTTCCTTTTCCCATTATCCTCTCACAACTGTGTTGCCCTGAAAATTAAGTCTTAGAACCATGGCAGCTATAGAAACCAGTCACTTAAGATCCTGTGGATGAGCTAGAACAAAATTGGAAATCCTTAAAAAGCCCCATCTCCAGAGAACTGTCACTGACCTGTTTGGAAGACATCTGGAAAAGCTCCACTTAAAGATCTTATCTTTACTTGAGTGACTCAAGGCTCATTCAGTGACAGAAGCCCTAGCCTCAAGGTGTTTGTTAAAAGCAATCATCAGAAATAGTTTAATTCACAGCTTCTTGAGGCAGTGATACAGTTGGAATAAAGAAAAATCTGGTTAAAAAAATAATTAAAGGAAATAAACAGGAATGATATTTTTGCAGGGATCTTTGAAAAATTCCTAATAAATCCCTGGGAATCTAGAAGGCCATGCACATACGTATGTTGTATGTGTGCCCAGAAAAGACCTGAGGATTCCCTAATTCCTCAACTAAGACTTATTTTGAGGCTCTGTGCAAACAAGAAGGAAAGGCTAAGTTAGAGTTATAAATTAGTGGAGCATTAAAATTGCCCAGTGTGTGCACACGCAGAAATAAGTGACATATAGAATTAAAAAACAATAGAAGAGATTAACCAAATTAAGAATTGGTTCTTTGAAAACATAAACAAAATTGACAAACCCTTAGCTAGACTAATCAAGGAAAAAAGAGAAAAACCCAAATCAACAAAATTATGAATGAAAAAGGAGACATTATAACTGATACTGCAGAAATTCAAAGGATCATAAGAGGCTTCTACACCGACAAACTGAACAACCTAGAAGACATGACAAAATTCTTGGAAACCTACAACTTACCAAGACTGAATCAGGAAGAAATAGAAAATCTGAATAGACCAGCTACTAGTAAGGAAATACAATCACTAATAAAAAAAAAAAATCTCCGACAAAGAAAAGCCCAGCGCCAAATGGCTTCTCTGGTAAATTTTACCAAAAATTCAATTAACACCAATTCTCCTCAAACTCTGTCAAAAAATCAAAAAGGGGGAAACCTCCCAACTTCATTTTATGAGGCCAGCATTAGTCTGATCCCCAAACCAGAAAAAGACACTACCAGTGAAGAAACCAGGGACCAATATCCCTGAATGATCCACAATTTCTCATTAAAATACGAGGAAACCGAATTCAGCATTGAAAGCATTGAAAAGCATTATTCACCATGATCGAGTGGAATTTATTCTTGAGATGCAAGGATGGTTCAACAGATGCAAATCAATCAGTGATACATCATAGTAACAGAATGAAGGAAAAGAATCACGTTCATCTCAATAAGATACAGAAACAACATTTGACAAAATTCAACATCCATTCACGATAAAAACTGTTAACATAATAGGCATAGAAGGAACATATCTCAACCTAATAAAGGCCATATGTAACAAGTCTATAGCTAACAACATATTCAAAGATGAAAGGTTGAAGGCTTTTCTTTTAAGATCAGGGACAAGACAAAGTTGCCCATTTTCACCACTTTTATTCAACATGGTACTAGAGGTTCTAGCTGGAGCAATCAGGAAAGAAACAGAAATACAAGATACCAGAATTGGAAAGGAAGGAGTCAAATTGCCCCTATTTGCAGATGACATGATTTTATATATAGGAAATCTTAAAGATTCAGCCAAAAAATCATTAGATATAATCAATGAATTTATATAGTTGCAGGATACAAAACTAATATATACAGAAATCAGTACTGTTTCTATAAACCAACCATGGAATTTATGAAGAAGAAATGAAAAAATTGATCACATTTACAATAGCATCTAACTAACTAGACTTAAAATAAAAATGTGACAAAAAAGACAATAGCATCAAAAACAACAAAATACTTATGAATAAATTTAACTAAGAAGATTAAAGATCCTTATGCTGAAAACTGCAAGACATTGATGAAGGAAATTAAAGACACATATAAGTGGAAAAGTATTCCATGTTCATGGATTGGAAAAATTAATACTGTTAAAATGGCAACACTACCAAAAGCCATAGTGCATTCCCTATCACGAGGCTAATGGCATTTTTTTTTTTTTTTACAGAAGTGGAAAACTCCTAAAATTTATATGGAATCACAGAAAATTCTAACTAGCCAAAGGAAAACTGAAACAAAGAACAAAACAGAAGGGATCACACTTCTGATTTCACACTTCCGATTTCAAGCTATACTATAAAGCTATAGTAATCTGTCAGAAAAACAGACAAACAGTCCAACAGAACAGAATTGAGAGCCCAGAAATAAACTCAAGCTTATATGGTCAACTACTATTGGACAAGGGAGCCAAGAATACTCAATGGAGAAAGGACAGTCTCTTCAACAAACGGTGCTGCGATAATGGACGTTTACATGTTAAAGAATTACACTGGACCTATATGTTACACCACTCACAAAAATTAACTCAAAATATATAAAGACCTCAATTTAAGACCTCAACCCATAAAACTTCGAAAAGGAAACACAGGAATAAAGCTCTTTGACATGGGTCTTGATAATGAACTTTTTGATATGACATCTAGGGCACAAGCAGCACAACAATGAACAAGTGGGACTACACTAAACCAAAAGCTTCTACATATCAAAAGAAATCATCAACAATGTGAAAAGACAACCTATAGAATGGGGAAAAATATTTGCAAACCAATATATCTGATACGGGGTTAATGTCCAAAATACGTAAAGAACTCATACAATTCGATTGAAAAAAAAAATAATCCAGTTAAAAAATGGGCAAAGGATCTGCAAAGGCATTTCTCCAAAGAAAGGACACAAAAGGCCAATAGGTACATGCAAAGATGCTCAACATCACTAGTCATTAGGGAAAGGTAAATTGAAATCACAATGAGATATCACCTGACACTCGTTAGATGGCCATCATCGAAAAGACATGAGAACAAAGCTGGTGTGGATGTGGAGAAAAAGAAACCCTTGTGCACTGCTGGTGGAATGTAAATTGGTGCAGCCACTATGGAAAACAGTATGGAGGATCCTCAAAATATTAAAAAATAGAATGACCATATCATCCAGCAATTCCACTTTTCCTCTTCTGGGAATATATCCAAAGGAAACAAAAACACTAATTTGAAAAGGTATCTCTACCTTCATGTTCATGGCAGCATCACACACACACACACACACACACACACACACACACACTGGATTACTCAGCCTTAAAAAAAAAAAAAAAGGAAATCCTACCATTTGCAACAAAATAGATAGACCTTGAAGACATTATGCTAAGCGAAATATGTCAGAGACAAATTCTGTATGATCTCACTTACGTGTGGAATCTTATTTAAAAAAACAAAACAAAACAAAACAAAACAAAACACCCCAAACTCACAGAAAGAGATCAGAATTGTGGTTACCAGAGACAAAGTGTGAGGGAGGGGAGAAATGGAGGAAGGTGGTAAAAAGATGCAAACTTCCAGCTAAAATGGCTACGTGAGTAGAGGAAAGGTGTTAAGAGAGTAAATTCTAAGAATCCTCATCACAAGGAGAAATTGTCTTTTTCCTTTTTCTTTTTTCTTTTTATTTTATCTATATGAGAAGATGGATGTGAGGTGAACCTCTTTTGGTAATCACTTCACAATATATAAATCAAACCATCATGCTGTCCTCCTTAAACTTATACAGTGATGTATGTCAATTATTTTTTAATAAAGCTGGAAAAAAGAAAACATGTCAGTTATTTCCTTCTTACATCAGAGAGGCCAAAAGTATTGTAAAGGTAACTACTGATAATTCTTCTTAGTCCAGCTGAATGGGTACTTTGGTGTACTTCTTTTTAATGCAAATGAATGTCTGCATTGATCTCTCAGACATACCTTCAGGCTGAGGATTTAGGAAATGTAGATCGTGTCTTGTCTAACATCCGTGGTGGTTCTTCCTCTATATCTCATAAGACTGTGAGCTTCCCTGAGCAGACACTATATTAAAATAATGCTTTCAAATGACTCTAACGGTCTTTCCATCTTTCTGTAGTAACATACATCCTGGTTACTCGGGACTGATGCTCTGGTCTTTCTAAAGAACTCTGCCTATAAATTTTGTATAACTGCCTACTATCTTCTTACCACAAAAATCCATGTGTTAATTACTTAGGGAAGGAAAATGCCCTAAGGACAAAGTGTGTTTACCCCAGGGGATTCAATTTCCCTATATTCAAATATGAAGGAAGCCCAAACAACAGAGAAATTTCAGGTAGGTAGTCTTTTCCTCCGGATTGAGGAAGATTCCAAACCACAGTCTCACCATATCATTTGTGACACACATTGGGCTATTGACAATTACAGCATCTTTCTGTTGTTGTTCCTGTTATAGGTGTGGAGAAACCTAACAAACTCCCCACTCTTCTACTGATACCAAATCTCCTTGTGGGTGAGCACGAACACCCGTCTCTTGTTTCCTAACATTTATCACCATTTTTCTCCTGGGTCATAACTGCCAAGGAGGGAACATGACAACGGAGGTCTGAAGGGGCCACCTCTCCTTCTTTGTTACACGTATAAAATAGAAGAGAGGTCCAAAAGGAGCCCTGAACTTAGACAGTTGGTTGGGGATGATAATGGGGTAGTAGAAACAGGAACCTGGGTAAGGAAAAAGTCTGGACTAGGAATCAAGAAGACATCTGGGTTCCAGTCCTGAATCTTTTACTAACTAGTGTGACTCTGGATAAATCATTTCCCTTCTCTGGGTTTCACTGACCTCATCTGAGGAAAGTGCATTGGGCATAATTGCCTCCAGCTTCTTTCTGATCTCAGGGATGTCAAGAATCTACAAATACTCTTTCCTTAGTGGACTTCCTCGGTTTATGGCTTGGTGTCTCACGAACGGTGCCCAACAGGGTTGGGGAACTAGGTCAGGCCACAGCCTACCCCAGGGCTGGAGTGAAACTAGCCACCCACCTTTGCCTGACAGCATCTCCACCAAATTCTGCATGAGGCAGAGCTTTTCCGAAGCTGAATTATAAAAATGACGTCAGAGACAGAGAATAAAGACCAGGAAGAAGGGGCCTTGTCAAGAGTACATGAAATATCTAGTGAAAGGCATGAACTACTGCTTTCAGCTTCCTAAGAGCACAGGGATGGAGAGGTCAAAAGTAACTGTGAAACCACCTCATCTAGCATCAGCCTTTTGGAGCCTGTCCTTACCCCCACCCTCTGCAGCAAAAAAAATGCTCCTCAGCCCTGCCCCCCAAACACACATTTGAAGGCGCACTACATGCACCCCAACCCAGGATACCAGCTCGTGCTGTGAGAAGTGACCTGATCCTCTCTCATTCGGCTCCCAGGGATCCTAGAACCAGCCGATGAGAAAACCATCAGCCCCAGAGCCCAGGAAGGCAGGTGCCTACCTTTCTTCAAGACCGCAATATCTACAGCGCGTCTTATGAGTGCCGGAGACTCTGGGCAAGTGCCTTCAGTCCACACACAACGCTTGCACCCGCTACACACCTCAGTCGGGTCAAATCTGCATTCCTCTCCTGCAGGTTTTCTGAAGCCCAAAGGCAGTGCTGAGTATTTCTGAGATGCGCAGCTGGTTCCTTTTTTTTTTTTTTTTTTTTTTTTTTTTTTTTTGTCGGAAGCACTAACTGATTCAGTGTCCCTAAAATGGGTGTGGATGTCTTTTGTGAAATTTGCTGAACAAGCAGTGACTGCTTCATACGGTCTTTTATAGGAAAATAATAGCATGCGTGAAACTGTGTCTATAGTCTACAGTGTATTATTACTATCTTATAGCAGGGGAAATCAGTGCTTGATGATTGACTGTGGGTCAGACTGCTCGAAGGTCTTTACATACACAAACTAATTTAATGGCATTTAAAACTCATTTCAAAAGCTGCTCTTCACAATTTCACACATTTTCACCTGTTCTCATCTCCCTAGAAAACTGCATGTTACCATTCTATACACAATTTAAATATATTATTTACATGAAAATCCAACATTAGGGATGAATGTCTGTAAGATGGCAACAAGTTCATTGCACAGCAATTAATAAGACACATTTCTAAATCGAAGAGGCATCCGATATCATAGAAAGAGCCTGGTATTTGACTAAGACAAAGCCGGTTCCAACCATTTATTCATGGCCTTATTATTTCTCTGAACATAAGACTCCTCATTTGCAATATGAACTCAATATTTTATATGGAGGAGAAAGCTAGTGGTGTTCAGTTCTTATCATTAAACATTTTCTTAAAGAAAAATTACTTTGAGTCATCAGTGTGCTATGTACTGAAGATAAAATGGTGAAAAAAAGGGGTGCCTGGGTGGCTCAGTCGGTTAAGTGTCCAACTTCCGCTCAAGTCATGATCATGCGGTTGCTGAGTTCCAGCCCTGCGTCAGGCTCTGTACTGACAACTCCGAGCCTGGAACCTGCTTTGGATTCTGTGTCTCCCTCCCTCCCTCTCCCTCTCTCTCTCTCTCTCTGACCGTCTCCCATTCGTGCTCTGTCTCTCTTGCTCTTAAAAATAAATAAACATTAAAATTTTTTTTTAAATGGTGAAAAATGATAGACACAGTCCTGCCCCCGGGTAGCTTACAGACTACCAGGCATACAAACAAGTAAATACGCCACCATAATCCAGGATAACCAGTTCCCTGCAAAGTAGAGTAGAATAGTCTAAGAGAGCTAATAGAATTGGATTAATTAACCCAACTCTGGACATGCAGAAGAGACTTCCTGATGAATGAGCAGGAGAATGGAAGCAGAGTTAGGGGATGAAGGGCCTTCCAACACCATCAGTAAAATGAAGAAAAACCAAAGGGCAAGAGAGATCATGGGGCAGTCAAGAAACTGAAAAAGCTTCATAATCACTGAAGAGCAGAACAGGAGCAGACAGTAAGAATAGTCAGATAACCCAGGGCTTTACATCACCTTCAGGACTTTGGAATTTATTCTAGTAATGAGAATTTATAAAGTCTTCATGTTAACGAATGCAGTTAAATCTATATTTAAAATTGATGAGATATTTACTATGCATTAGGCCATATGCTTAAGATGTATGTCTACTCTGGTTTTCACGGAAGCTGAAATTGAACATCAGAGAGATGCATAGAATTGGTGCAGGTATGATTGAAATACAGTCCTGTCTAATTCAAAAGACTCTTGTTTGGAATCCGCTGGAGTTATCACTCTCCAAATGAAAAAAAAAAAAAGAGTTTTTCAGAAATATTGTCCTGGGCACCATGTAGAGAAACAATAGGAAGAAATAATACTGAAGTCACGGAGGTAGACTCATGAAAGCTACAGTTATACATGGAACAGATGATAGTTACTTGAACCGCCACTGGGGCTAATGAAGTTGGAGAGAAGCAAATGCATTTGAAAGATGATTGGGGAGTAGAAATGGTCGTACTTGGTGGTAGGATGGATGCGTGGGACAAAGATAAGGACAGGAAAGAACGACACTCAGATTCTGTTTTAGGGAGCTGAATGAGTGATAGGACCATTCACTAGGATAACAGACAAGGGCAGGGACAAAATTACAGGTACAAATAGTAAAATTTTGAGTGTGTATAGTTTGAACTTTGTCAAGACCTTCAAAGAGGGTTGGCAGTTAGGAGTTGGCTACCTGGAGGGAGCCAGGGAGTGAGAGCAGGCAGCTGTATCAGGCAGAAGGATGAAATCACCCAGGGTTATAGGTGCAGACAGAGAAGACCAAACCCTTTGAGGGAAGATAAAACCAGTATTAGCAGAAGTAGAAGTTCTCAGACGATAGAAAAAGGGAGCTAGGAAGGTATTAGGAAAGCTAGGAAAATGTGCCATCACAGATGCCAGAGGCGACAGAGAGTTTCATGACTTCAAATGAGGCTGGGATGCCAGACTGATGGCAAGGGTCAGTCTCCTCTCCCACTCCAGATTGCATGAAATGCCAAAAAAGTTAGAGACAGCAGTAGCTGGCAAGTGATTTTGAAGAATTATGGAAACACAGTGAGGAGTAGAAATGACTTGACAGAGAAGCATGCATAGAATCTCTCTACCCCAAAGTAAGCACAGAAGAAAACTTCCATAGAAATAAGAGCAAACACAGAGTTCAAGTTCAGTGTCAGAAACTATAAATAACAGGGGGCTGGGGCCGAGCCTGGGGCAGTTGTTTAGGTCACTGATTTTTAAAATAATGTTGGAAAGATCTGGGTCAGTTGTCCCTTCCTCCCTCACCCAGGCACTGCACAGCAATGTGGTTTAGCCCCAAGGTTGAGAACTGTTTCCCAAGCAAAATTACAGTTCTGCTCCACGCAAATACACAGGATGGGAGAAGCAGAACAGAGGCAGGAATAACTTCAAACCTCTAAAATAACAGGGGAAGAAGAGAAAGTAGGAAGGAGGGTCTTATGGAATTGGCGTGCACATGAAAGTCCTGACTATAATTATACCCTCTAGAGCTAGGATTCTGATGAAGGAGGCTCAGAGGGCACCTTGGTCTAGAGAAGCAGGGTGCTCTCCCACTTAAGTCACAATCTACCTGCACACATGACCAGGCTCAGGGCCTACTCCTCCCTCATGGTCATCAGATGTAGGCTGTGGTGAGCAGAATGTATATTTACTGACATGAAAAAAGCTATTACCAAGTTAAAGTGTGAATAGACACAGACAATTTAAGGAAATCAGTACCATAAAAGAGAGTAAATAGATTAAACACATGAATGAACACAAAGTGGTTTTTATTTTTTTGGCAACTGCTCTGTATTCTCTTATCTCCTCTTTATTGTATTATTTTCAATATGAGTATTTTTTCAGTATTTTTTAAATTATTGTATTTCTCCCTTCCATTAGTCTGACAATTTTATAGTCTTTGACTATGTGTTTACTTATAACTCTAAAAATCACAGCATGTATATCTGATTTATCTAATTCCGGTAAGAATTAAAACTTTTACTTTTCTTCCAGGAAAGACAATAGTAAGACTGTACATTTAATTCCAAATATATGAGTAAACGTATAATGTGTAATAAGTGACAAAGGTTTCAAACCAAATAAAAAAGCCAAAACTTAATTACTTACTATTTTAAAGGTAAATCTTAATAAATACAACATAGTAAAAAGTAAAAGAATGAGAACAGATGTATCAGGCAAATCCTAAACCAAAGGCTTATTAATATCAGACAAATTTAACCTTATAAGTTATATATAGTATATAAATATATAGATATAATATTTATATCTATATAGTATAAATTATATAATCTATATAAATTATTATAGTCAAAATCTCCAGGAAGATGGAACAACTTTAAATGTGTATATACTTAAAAGCAGAACCTCTAAAAATATAAAGCAAAAATTGACAATCCACTGAATATTAGATGACATTTTAAATATACATAATCAAGAAAGGATATACAACCATAACATAGAAAGAACTCATGTAAGTATCAGCTAGAAAAGAGACAACCCAGCAGAAAATTGTTCAAGGGACTTGTCCAGGCATATCACACAAAGAGAATACCCAAATGGCTACAAAATATATGAAAACATGTTTAATTTCATTAGTAATCAATAAAATGAAAAGTAAAACCAGAGTTAGACACCACTGGACATGCACCAGAATCAGCAAATGTCCTTGAATAAAAAGCATCCCAAATATCAGGCTCCCTTCTCTAAGTTTCCTTATTATTTCCAGTCATTAATGAAAAGTCCCCAGAGATGATGAGCCACCCTTGGCTCTATAAATTCCTCCACCTATCTCTCCTCCTGTTCTTCAATTCCTGCCACTGGTGAAGCCCAACCAGATGGCAGAGGTCACCTCGACTACGACCACTTGGTTCCAAGATGGATTATTCTGGTATTTCCAAAAGTGTTTCAGCTGAAAACTAGTCTCTTGAGATACTTTGAAGGGTAAAATAGGAACGGGCAGATTCCATGGATCATTAAGGTTAGAAGGTGCAGAAACTTCACTACCTTCTGGAAGGACACAATGAACAGTAACTCTAAGAAGTCCTACAAAATATTAACACTCAAAAGCAAGGACAAAAAAACGTATTATCTAAGAAACATCTGGACACAAAAGGCCACCTCAGAGTTGCTTTGAATTATTAAAGGATATAATCCAGCAAAAAGCTAGTATGAAATAATAAAACAACATGAAATAGCATTGAACATATAAAGCAATAAGACATTGAAGCGTAAGTGCTTTTTCATGTAAAATATAACATATACAACAACTGGAACTCAAAAACTGCATGATCCCAACTTAAGAAATAGAAGGAGTGAGTATAGGTATCCTAATACACCATTTGCAATTATGGAGGGGAACTTCTCTTTCTTTCTTTCTTTTTTTTTAAGTTTTATTTATTTATTTACTTAGAGAGAGAGAGAGAGAGAGAGAGAGCGCGCGCGCGCGCACAAGTGGGGGAGGGGCAGAGAGAGGGGGAGAGAGAGAGAATCCTAAGCAGGCTCCACAGTGTCACTATAGAGCGCGATGTGGGGCTTGAACTCATGAACCTCGAGGTCATGACCTTAACCAAAGTTGGATGCTTAACTGACTGAGCACCCAGGAGCCCCATGGAGGGGTATTTCTAAGAGGAGAAAATCTGGATATGTTTTCAGAAAAATTAGAAAATGATGCTGGTCAAGTCATAGCCACATGTCCACTCTTTTCCATTCCTTGAACATCTAGTTCATAGACCTACAACTATCAAAAGCTTTATTCATCATTAATCTATCTCTTCTTTTTAAAAATATGCACATCTAATATAATGTAACTATCCCCCAGAGAAACAAAAATGCCTTTTTCCCTCCCCAAGGGGAGATAAAGCATAGACAGATTCATCATTGCATGTAGTCTCATTATTCTTACCCAATGGTAAATTTCAACACCTTAACACATTCCACATATCACAGACGGGGAAAGGAAGACAAAACCGAAGACAACATGAAAACAATAGGAGGCAGATTGTGATTTTTCCTATTGGCCCTGGATTTATTTGAAACAAAAATCAGAAAATAACAAGTACCTCCAAATTAAAGACAGCTTTGGGTCCATTTCTCCAGAACTTAAAAAAGTTAGCAAAACTACTTAATGACAATCATACCCAACAACCCTTTTCAGAAAATCCTAGAGATTCATCATCAAGAAGGAGGATTTTTGAAGGGAATTTAAAGGAGTGTAGAAGTTTTTGGCATGTCTCACATTAGCCCTCACAAAAAGACAAGTGCATGGTCAGCGAGGGAACTCTCTGAAAGTTTTGGAGGAAGGGGTTGTCAGAAGGCAAGTGCGGAATTTTACTTACTGAGGTTCAGAAAACCGTAAGTCAGCCTCAAGCTGCCACCAGAGCAGAGCATAAGCAAGGTCGTGTGTTAACTGGCACATGACCATTTGAGTTGCAATGGCTTAGAGATTCTTGCCTAACTTGGCCCGGAAGATGTCTGAAGACAGGACACTGACACACTGCTGCCTATGGCAGAGGGAGCTAAAGAGTGGGGCAAACTACATTGGGATGCGTGGAATTCATATGGGCCAAGAGGATGCTGTAGGAGGTGGCCAGGTTAGTGTTATTAAAAAAATAATCATGGAAATAAATTCACATGGCAATTTTGAGAATCAAATTATCCTTAAAGGAAGAGAAAGGGCCAGAGTACTAGGAATCATGAGTGTAGAGTCTGGAATCACACAGAGCTAGGTTTGAATCCCATTCCTTGTGTGAGCTGGGGCTAATAAACTCTCTGAACTTCAGTTTTTTCATCTGTAAAATGTAGATAATATGTCATATGATTCTTAAGAAGATTATCTTAGATAATATACATAAATTGCTTAACACTGTTAACACAGGAAGAAATATTTCCAGTAATACTAAAGAATTCAGAGAAGCAAAACAACAACAAAATGTTCATTGGATTTAGCCTGAAGGAGGTCATTAGTGTCCCCTTACCCTGGTCTCAACTAATTTCCTTTGTCTAGAAGCAAGTATTTAAATTTTTAGTTGTTCTCTTTTTGTGTGTACTTCCATATTTCTAATGTATTAGAATTCAATGTATTTAATACTATTTTTAATTTTGGGCTTGTATAACTAACTCCCCACTATTAAAGACAATGGACTAACCCCTACACCCCCCCCCCCCTTTTTCTGGGAGACCCCCCCCCCCCATAACACTTTCTTTTCCCTCAATCTCCCAATAGAGTTTTATCATAATTTTTAGTTGGATCAATATATAGTGTCTTAGTCATTAGCGGCTAAATTACTACACATAATTGTATCTTCTTTCAACCATTTCTCTTCCCTGGAGTTAATAACTGCCTCACATTTCATACGCTTGGTTTTTCATATACCTAAAAGCAATTAATTCCCAAACATTCCACCATGAATGCAAAACTCTCAATGTCTACAGACTCAAAGGACAATTCATCAGTTTCATTTTTTTCTGGAGACGTTCCTCTGGAGCCCCGTATTCTGCTGTTCCAGTTAGAACTGGTTACCCTCTAGGCCTGCTAAGATCTTAATTCATTCTTCTTAGTGAGTTTACTTAATTTACTGTATTCACTAACTTCTTAGAACCATCAATGCACCATGTCCAGTGACACATCCAACTGGGGGCACTCCCAATTCTTGAGTCTTACTGACTTCTACCAAGGGGGATCACTCCTTTTCCAGGCTTCTAGCTCCAGCAGTCAGATTTATACTTTGTGTGGGCTGCTAAGTTATTGGCTACATACCCATCTGCTTACTGACATCTAAAAGAAAATGTGACACCATTTTCTCCCATAGTTTTTGGATTTGTAGATCTATAACTTTCTTCCTAACTCTTGCTATCATTTTTGTTAGGTTTCATGAGAGAACAGAATTAGATGTGTTTAATCCACCAAGAATAGCCATCAGTTTAAAATGATATTGTATCAGGGCACCTGGGTGCCTCAGTCGGATGTCGGCTTAGGTCATGATTTCGGGGTTCATGAGTTCGAGCCCCGTGTAGGGCTCTGTGTTGACAGCTCAGAGCCCGGTGCCTGCTTCAGATTCTGTGTCTCCCTCTCCCTCTGCCTCTCCCCTGCTTGCACTCTGTCTCTCTCTCACAAATAAATTATCGTTAAAGCCAACTAAATTAAACTAAAAGGAAATTATATTGTATCTGTTTTCTTCCCAGTCTGTTACACTTTTGAAGGTGTATCTTACTTATTTTTGTGATTTCACTTAGCGGTGCCTGATATCACATGGGGACGTTTCTATTGGACGTTATGTGGGTAAAACAGAGTCAAATAGAGGCGGTGGATGCAGGTGGTGCGTTAGGAGGCAGTTGAGGTAGCTGAGATATATCATCAGAGGAAATTATATTTCAACCTCAGCAAAAGAGAAAGGAAAAGCCTCAGACGTCTGCTATTAAATAGTAGAGCAAACAAAAAATGTGAGAGCAAATATATTAGAAACTGGGGGTCATGTAAAGTTGAGGTGATATATTTAAGCCCTGCTCTGCATTATTTTGAATCTAGGAAGGATATTGCCATGCTATCTCTCAAGAAAAGATTTTTTTCCCCAGTGTTTGTATAATTCCAAGTTAAAAACACAAACATAGCATATTTTTCTGTGTGGGCTTCCTCCGTTATTATGGACAGAACAGTTTTGCAAAGAGTGGATATGCAGCAAAGAAAGGTACCTTTCTTAAGAAATCACTCTTGGGGCGCCTGGGTGGCTCAGTCGGTTAAGTGTCCGACTTCGGCTCAGGTCACGATCTCGCGGTGTGTGAGTTCGAGCCCCGCGTCGGGCTCTGTGCTGACTGCTCAGAGCCTGGAGCCTGTTTCGGCTTCTGTGTCTCCCTCTCTCTCTGACCCTCCCCCATTCATGCTCTGTCTCTCTTTGTCTCAAAAATAAATAAATGTTAAAAAAAAAAAAAAGAAATCACTCTTAACATGCTTAACATATAATCCCAGACACCTGTGCCTATACGTTACTAACACATAAAATAATTGTTAGAGATGCATAAGGACAGGGTCTGTTCAGTGACAATAGCCCAACGAACCCCTGCCCGCATCAAAGCAATGTACGCATATCACAGTCTTCCTTACCATTGTCAGCTCACTCAACTGCACTCATTTACTGCCCTGCAATCATTTTGCCGATTCAGCAAACTAGGTTTTTATCTCAACTTCTTAGAGAATGGATTTCAGATGAGTCAAACCACTGAAACTGAACAAATGTATATGTTTTAAAAGGAAACACAAGCATTGTTTCTTATTTTTTTCAAAAGATGAATTCTAAAGGCCTACAATTTTTTTTTCGATGTTTATTTTTGAGAGAGAGTGAGAGACAGAGCGTGAGCGGGTGAGGGGCTGAGAGAGGGAGACACAGAATCAGAAGCAGGCTCCAGGCTCCTAGCTGTCAGCACAGAGCCTGACACAGGGTTTGAACCCACAAACCATGAGATCACGACCTGGGCTGAAGTCGGAAGCTTAACCCACTGAACCACCCAGGCGCCCCCCCCCCCTTTTAAGTTTATTTATTCATTTTGAGAGAGAGAGAGAGAGAGCAGAGCAGAGGCAGAGAGGGAGACAGAATCCCAAGCAGGCTCTGTGTGCTCTCAGTGAGCACAGCAGGATGGGGGCTTGAACCCATGAAACCGTGAGATCATGACCTGAGCCAAAATCAAGAGTCAGAAGTTAACCAACTGAGCCACCCAGGCGCCCCTAAAGGCCTACAACTTGAGGGAAATTTAATCTCCCTTTCTTTGAACACCGAATTCACAGAAAATAATAATCACCAACAGTCTACGGCAAATAATTCTCCCCACACTTCCGTTTTATCAAGAGCGATAAAGACATTATTTTTGGTACATTGGATTTTATCTTGTGACTTTGCAGCAGGAAAAAATAAATTCCCAAAAAAGCTAAATAAAATATCTTAGCACTTCTCCAAATCCATCTTCAGTGGCTTGATACAGTATTTCTCACAGTGTCATTTCCTCTGGCCCCTGAACTTGGAATGATCAGCTATCTGAAGCTTCCTAAAGTAGATTCATTAATCCAAAGAAATGCTACTCTCCAGCAACCATTCATTATAATTTGTTTTAATACATAAAATAGTAGGTGACTTAAAAGTATACACAATTTTTTTTTTTTTTTAAAGCTCAAGGGACTGGGGCTGTGAGTTCTGCCCCTGGATGTGCCATTGCAGTAACAGAAGTTGACTCTGGGGGTATCCGAATCTGAGAACTAGCTGCTGTTTATCGAGGGGCTCATCTGAGCAGGGCGCTAGACGAGATGCTTTACAGACATATCTCTGTTTAATTTTCTCAACAGCTCTACAAGGAAGGTTATCATTAGCTCCAAGTTAGAGCTGAGGCTCAGAGAAGTTAGGACACCAAGCTAGGATCACACAGCAAGGAAGTGCGAAGTCCAGATTTGAAATTAGATGGGTCTCTGAAGAACCCCCACTCTTCATGGGGGAGGACCTCTGCCTCTATGCCAAGCTCAGAGGGCAAGCCCTAAGAGTTCTTCACAGCTCCAGCACATGGCAATTTATCTGCCCTCCGCTTGAGCTCTGGCGAGGGAGGATCCTGTCTGTGATAAACTGAGACAAAGAACATCCAAGTGTTTTGTAAACTGTGGAGTGATATTCAAATGCAAACGGATTGAAACTTGTCTGCCCATTCACGCCCCGCCCCTGCCCCCAGCACAAGAACTCTTTCAATTGAATTAGGAGGTTGGATTTCTATATTTGATACTTCTTTTTTGAGAGATCGTTGACATAGGGCGTTATATGAGTTTCAGGTGTACAGGAGAATGATTCAACGTTTGCATGGATTGCAACAGGATCACCACAATGTCTGGTTTACGTCCCTTACTGCACACAGTTAAAACAGTTGTTTTCTTATCATGAGAACTTTGAAGATCTACTTTATATGGAAACATTTTGAGGGGCCAATGAAGCCTGAAAGCCTGATTCAATAAGATTTTAGCTCTTGCGGATGGCTTTTAGGAAAAGGGTATGAAAACCGTAGGAGCAGGAGCTAACAGGGGGCAGAGATGCGCAGTAGTAGCCAGAGAAAACCAGAACACAGAGAATCCGCTGGACTCTACCCCAGAACTCGTTTCTGTGAAGACTGAGGAGCAAGGGGGCCAAAGATGAGAAGGTACAGAACTGGGAGTGAGATGGCCCCAATTCTCATCTCTGCTCAGCGGCTACACTCAAAGCGACGTTGAGGTTTTTGTTTCTTCATCCTCCAAGTGAGGAACCGAAAGAGACACGTTCTAAGGACCAGCCCCCCTGGCCCCCAGTGCTTCCACATTTGGTTAGCTGCCACATAGATTCTTGCTCCTTCCCATCTGACCATCTCTTTGTCAGTATGAACCAGCTGATTGGAACACCTCCTCCCCTGCCGTCTATACCACCTTCCACACAGTATCTCATGACTACTCCTTCTGCAGACCTGAGCCTCTTGAGCCATAAAGCCCAGGCCTTGATACACCCTGGGGCCAGCTGAACTCTTCAACTGGGAGAGCTCGAGCTTAGCTATCTGCAAACACAGTAGCATTTGCACACAGGACTCCAGGAGGTGAGGCCGACATCTTATCCAGTCGTGTGTCTCCTGTAACAAAGAGTAGATGGTGTCTAAGCCAGAAGCACCAGGACATTCTTCTCTGGTCTTTACCCTGTGAACCTGGTGTGGCTCCTGGAGGTAAACGGCACACAAGTGTGCCCCTCCCGCACTCTAAGTGAGCCGCAGCCTTGACCCTCTAGAAGGTGACTCTAGACACAAGAACGACTACATAAAACATCAGCAATAGCAATGGAGACACCGAAGTTGGTTTTTAGACTCACTGCCACCTCTTTTTTTCTCCCTGGAGGGGCAGGAAAGGAGCGAGTGGATACCCTGTCTTCCCATCCACCCGTACTGCCGATTTCCATATTCATTAGCCCTGTGAGCCAAGGCCAAGTTTCATCTCATCATTTCTCCCAGGGTGGGACCCCATGTGGTACAATAGAAAGGTCCCAGGGCAGCAGATGTGAGCTCTAGACGTAATCTGGCCACTCGCCAACTGTGCCCCTGGGAAAATCTCAAATCTCCTATAAATTTGGGATAATAAAGGAAACCATGCAGCGTTGTTTGGAGAATTAGGGGCAAAGCATTTCTTCCCCTATGCTCTCCCTGCACCGGCACGGCCTCTGCTGTAGCTGTGCCCTTCACAGTTAGCCTGCAGACCATCTCCTCTTCCCCGACTCCTGCTCTCATTGGACTCCAGTAATGCGGTCGTCCTCTCCTGCCTTCAGCCCGAGAGGGGGCGCAGCTTTGCCATTTCTCATCTTGGGTGCCTTCCACCCCTTCTAAGTTTCCCTAATGGCCTTCATCAAAGCCCCTTCAAATGAATCCTGTGGGATGAATTGTTTCCTGGGGAGACCCTGGCTGATAACTGGGTATCCGATAAGGCTGAACGTGGGGAGGCAGAGGGGAAGAAAGAGAAGTGCCTAACCAGCCTCCCCAGGTTTGTTCTGAGCTGCCTCACTGTGGTCTGAACGACCACCCTCTCTCCTGGGCCACTACATAGCCTCCTGACCGTTCTCCCCACGTCTCCTCTTGCCCGCCTGTGGTCTGTTTTCAACACAGCATGGTGGCAGAGTGATCCTGAGAACCCACAAGTCAGATCCTGTCTCTCCTTGGCTCAGAATCCCCCGACGCCTCCCATGTCACTCGGAATGAAAGCTCGAGTCCTCAGTATCTTTTTATGATCTGGCCCCCAGCCAGGGCAGATGGGCAGACAACATTGCCCTGTCCCCTTCCACCCCCTGGCCCTCCACTTCAGAGTCACCACCTCCCCAGAAACACCAGGCGCACACTGGCCTCAAGAACTTTGCTCTTTCCATTTCCTCTGCCCAAAGAATTGCCGGTGAGCTCTAGGGATCTGTATTATCAGGTTCCAGAAAATTGTTTGATTCCACTCACGATGTCCAACATTATTAGACGAATAATAGTACTTGTATACTAAGTTAGATTCAATTTTATTCACCTCAATTCCTTGTGAAAAAAATCGTTTATTAGCTTTTCTTTTTTTAAATTTTTTAGAGATGAGAGAGTACGTGTGTGCTCAAGCGAGACTAGGGGAGGAGCAGAGGGAGAGAGGGAGAGGGAGAATCCCAAGCAGGCTCCACACTGTCAGGGCAAAGCCCGACAATGGGCTTGATGCCATGACTGTGAGATCGTGATCTGAGCTGAAATCAAGGCTCAGACGCTTAACCTACTGAGCCACCCAGGTGCCCCAATTAGCCATTTTGGATAGAGAGTGAGAACCGTAGGGGGCATTCGGGGAACATGAGGTGGTTGGTTATTTCATGGCTGGCCTAAGAAGGGGTGTGGGTAATTTAAAATCCCTGTGGAGGAGGCAGGGCTGCAGAAGAGTCAGCATAAAATGGTGAAGCTCCGCAGTGTGTGAAACAGCACAAGAAACCAAACGAAACAACAGAACACTCAACGGCGGTAACGGCCCAGCCACGAGGGACCTGGGTACTGCAGAACTATTCAAAGTCCCGATTTCATTTTACTTTGTAATTTCTTCCTGACTCTTCCCCTGGCCCACTCCATGGCATCGTGCAAGTCTGTTCTCATCTGTCGGCGTCATTAGAAAGGACCAGGTGAGCTCCATCCCTTCCGAAGACACCCCTAGCTCCAGAGATCACGAGTTACTCCAACAGCTCCTCCTTGACAGATTTCCATGGTGCGTGGTCCAGATGCCCAACTCCTGGCATGCAGGAGCCTCGGGCTCTGGTTCAAGCTGTTTCCTGCATCCGAGGCCAGCGGCTGCTCCACCAAGATGGAAGGAAGGAAGCCAGGCATTGGTGGTGCCACCTGGCCATTCATCCTGGAGCGTTCCTCAACCCTCACCTCCTGCAGCAAGGTCCACTTTCCACAAAAAGGACAAGAGGGCATGGCGGTGTTTCTGGTGTCCCAGCCACAATCCAAATCCCACAGAATATGAGATCGGGTGAGGTTTTAGTGTCACTCTCTCCTTCTACCTTAATCCAAGCCCACTTCCAGGCAGGTGCTCAGACTTTCCAGAATGTGGCGATGGGGAAGAGAGGAGACTGGAGCACATAACAATCAGACAAAGTCCAAATGATTCCTTTCACCTACCCTCTAGAGGATGAGATGTAGAGGATATGCAGAGGATGAGATGGGATGGAGGGCACAAAAAAGTGCTCATTGAAATGAAAGCCTTGTCAGTATCATCTGTCATCATCGCGAACACCTATCTTGAGAATCAACTCTGTGCTGAGCTTTTTATCTGCAATCTCAATTATCCTCACAAACAACTTTCTATACACTAGTATCTCCGTTTAGCAAACAGAGGAAACAAGCTCAGAGGGATAAATTAATTTACCCACTAAGTCCGCAGGTTAATATAGGATAGAAGTGGGATCCAACCAGATCTAGTACACACAACCCCAGCTGTAGGCCTGCCTTTCTGGAGAGTCTCCCTGAGCCTCCAGACACGGGGGGTTAGGTGGAAATTCAGAGCACGTTTTCTTGCCCACCGCCTCCCTCTTGTGGCTCAACTGCATATATGAACTCAATGTGAAGGAGATGAGGCAGGTTACCGAGGAAAAGGAACGGTCAGGGAAACTGGGTTACAAATCCATTACCTTCATGATCTGAGTTGCGTTCTTTCTTGGGGCCACGGTTTTCTCCTACTTCAGTTAGGGAGATCTCCGGGTCCCTTCTAGCCCTGATGTCCCATATTTCTAAGACGGATACTGGTCTCTCAAGTAGAGTCCAGTCCTGCACCTTTACATTCTAAGAACTGTGTGTGGTTGTGTACGCGTTTTAAGGGCCTCCTCAGTGAGGGTCTCCATGACATTAGCACTGCTCTGGCACAAAAAAGGAAGTGGAATGTGCAGGGCTCTGCATTCATCCAGTTTATCACAGGTTCACAAGGGGGCAACCCTGGGCCACTCAGGGCACTGCCTAACCGCAGCGAACTTGGTCAAAATGGCTGGTAAGTTGCAAGATCCAGGATTTGAACCTAGGTTTTCCGGCCCCAAACTCAAGTTTATTCCTTCCACACATATCTATTCTAGACTGAGTAAGCTTCAAAATGAAGGAGCTGCAGACAGAAAGAGGCACAAAGGGAACTAGGACGTACGGCGTGGCAAAACACCTCGACAGCACTATGAATGTAGGTCCACTATAGTATACAACACTAGGATTTACTCGAATCCTCTCTTGGGGTCATACAAGGCGTTAAACATTCCACGGATGTGAATCACGTACATGCTCTGTCACAGAAACAAAGCTGACTTAACAATAACTAGCTTGCGGAATTGTTTCAGGGCTAATGCAGGTCATAAGAAGGTGCTTGGCAAGTAGCCATAAAGATGATTGTTTGTTTGTTTTTCTAAGCTTCTAGAAAAGCTACCCAAAGGAAACTGACTAGGAAGTTCCATCGTGTAGGAAGAAAAAAAAATAAAACAAAACAGAACTCACAAAGAATCTTGAAGGAGAGAGAACGGGGTGTGGCGGCCCTGAGGTACAGGCTAAGCCAACAGGGGAAGTTTTGTGAGGGAATATTCGGGGACAAAGGGTGATGAGAGGGAGGGAGATGGCAAGAATCAGCATTACAGGGCAGGTGCTAGCAGAACTGTGCGTCTTTGTGTTGCTGGGCACTTGAAGACGGCGCTGTTTTCCGCATGCCTGTAGTCGGTATGGTGCAGGCTGTGCCTTGAGCGCTAGAAGAATTCTCCTGATGCCAGAGTTTGAGTTTCTATTGCTTCCCCCATCCTAGTTCATCCTGCAAACCATTATTTCACACGTTTGTTGCAATATGAACAAAATATATTCACTTCAGATTTTAAGTTTGGTTATGGAGAGTTTAAAAATCTATACATTTTCATAAGTCTTGAAATTTTTTATAGTGGTAACAAATATTTGTGTTATTTATTTCCACTTCTCTTGCAATGGGGTTAGTGAATGTGACCTGGAGTTTTTTGTTTTTAATTGAATGAGGTCTTCTTGGGGATGAATTTATGGTGAATTATCATCAATGTACCAAGTGAGCTTAAAAACCATGTTTCCTTTATACTGGCTAAGTCAAGCAATTTTATGATTCAAATACTGGGGGGGTTTTTTGTTTGTTTGGGGTTTTTTTGCTTATGTTTCTCAAAACTTGCAAGACGCACGTTAAAAACTCTCACGACTGGTGTTTTTGTTAGTTTCTCTTATCTCTAGGCAAATCTTCAAATCATTTTTTTTTTTTTAACGTTTTATTTTATTTTTGGGACAGAGAGAGACAGAGCATGAATGGGGGAGGGGCAGAGAGAGAGGGAGACACAGAATCGGAAGCAGGCTCCAGGCTCCGAGCCATCAGCCCAGAGCCCGACGCGGGGCTCGAACTCACAAACCGCGAGATCATGACCTGAGCCGAAGTCAGCCGCTTAACCGACTGAGCCACCCAGGCGCCCCTAAATTATTTTTTTTTTGTTGTTTGTGTATTGTGTGTTTTGGTCATAAGGACTTTTTGTTGTCTAATATTAATATTACATGCTTTGCCCTTTTATTTTGCATCTTCTGACCTGTCCTTGCCTCTCCTTGCCCTTGCAAACACTACTAACTAGGGACCTCTGGAAATACAAATGCAATTTTGTCATCCTTTGGTGGCTGCAGGAGGCTCAGTGCCTGCAGGAGGCATTCAGTGCCCTGGGCATCCAGGACCTGCCTCCCTCCCAGTTAGGTCTCTCACTTGTCACTCTGTGTTAGAATCGTAACAAACTGCTTCTGCTTTCAAGGCGCTGACCTTTGTGCACACTGATCTGGATGGACAATGGTGTGACCAAGTGTCAAATGCCAAATATCCAAGCTGTGTGAAGCAGGGAAGAGGACAGGCAGCAAATCTGTTTTCGGGCACCTCTTCACTCATGGAACAAAATGCCAACATTTTAAGGGAGCAATGAAGTGACAGAGAAGATAATTTAAATTTGGAACAAGAGCGAAACAAGACAAGGTAGCAGTTGTAGGCAGCATACTTATTCGATATCAGCATTAGACATCCTCTTAACATATTTCTTTTGCGCCATCGAGCGCAAAATAATAAATAATCATGAATTGTCACAGTCTTTAGTGGATTCCTCAGCTTAGTATCAATTTTCTACGGCCTGGAAAAACCTACCAGCCTAGGCACCGTTGGGTGAGCCGAAATTCCTGGTGGGAGGGGAGCCCAAGTTTTCCCCTTGGTTGTACTAGAGAAGACAAACTCTACTGTCTCTCTCCATCTTTGCTTCCCATGTCTTTCCTCACAAACGGCTGGTTGCTGGTCTTCTCATTTTCTAGCCTTAATTTCTAAGGCCCAGTGTACAGTATTTAGACAATTTGCCCATCTGAATTGCAATTTGAATCAGAGAGACAGTGATCTTTGTCACAGTAAACAAATCATTTTTGTGTTTTGTTTTTGTTTTTGAGAGAGAGAGAGACAGAGAGAGCACCAGTGGGGGAAGGGCACAGAAAGTGGGAGAGAGAGAATCCCAAGTAGCCTCTGCTCTGTCAGCACAGAGCCTGACCCGACAAGAGGGTGGGCGTGGGGGAGTTGATCCCTGAACTGTGAGATCGTGACCTGAGCCAAAATAAATCAAGAGTTGGGGGCTTACCCAACTGAGCCACCTAGGCGCCTCTTATCTTTGTGTTTCTAAAAGCAATAGAAAGCAATAGAAAGAAAGCACATTGTTTATTGTATAAAAAAAGCTTCATACAAATGTATAAGGCATATTTAATTAGTTTAAAATATTCTAGATCCAACAGAACACAGGTATCTCCCATGTTTCAAAAGTTTGTATTATGCCACTTGGCTTTTATGAGAGACCTACATTAGTATCTGTTTTCGCTCAACAAAATAAATTCGAAGAGGGTTTTTGCTTTTACAGAGGACTCTGTGGCTCTTAACCTCTTGAAGGTTTTGTTTCTTCGGCTACAGGAGGACCTCCCAGCGCCTGTTTTTCTAGTGCTGCACACCAATGACCAAAGGAAGCAAAAAGTGATATTCTGTATTTCTGACTGATCACACCGGAGATATTTAGATTTTATACCAGGTTTGTGGGGTTTTTTTGGTTGTTTTGTTTTGTTTTGTTTTATGTCTATTTTGGTCGGAAGCTTTAAAACAAGACTACTGACAATCAATCATTCTGATTGGACCCTGCTGGGTCACATGTCCAGGCCGAACCAATCACTGCCATGGGAGGGATCAAAGGCACTGACTGACAGCCTCGGACTAGAGCACCCTGGAAGGAGGGGAGAAGTCAGCTCCTTAAAACCACGTGGATCTCCAACCACAAGTCACGTACTGCTGAGAAGCACAAAGTGGAAAACGGATCTGAGGAGACCAGTGTGTTACCCCATTTTCATCTGGGCCGCATTTTCTGATCTAACTCTCACCCAGGGATGCTTCCCTCAGACTCTGCATAGAGTTGGGGATCCTTTGGCAGCATTCCAACTTTCCTCTGCTCCACGTTTACAAAATTTAGAAAACAAACCCCAAACGAACCTTTCAAACAGTTATCCCATGAAAAGCTCTGTTTCCAGATTCCCCATAGGTAACCTAGATCCTACAACACCGTTTCCTAACCAAAGGGGTAACTCGGAAGTATCTGAAGGAAGGATGGAGATGGAGAAAAAGCAACCTTGATTTTCATGCTCAAGGATGTCAATCAATTCTGGCTTTCTAGAATGGACGATGGCTGAACAAAACTGAATTTGGGCCCTTTTTTTAAAATGCTGTCTGCGGTTGGGTGAGGGGGCACGGTGCTTTCTCTTTCAGGGTAGGCTTTGAGACATTATGGGACTATGTTACCAGTTCTCTAGAGAAACAGACCCAATAGGAGGGAGAGGGGACGGGGGGCGGGAGGGGGAGAAGGGGAGGAGGGGGGAGAGAGAGAAGATGTAGTGCAGCAACTGGTCACGTGGTTATATCCTACAGGCCGCTGCCCGCAAGCTGGAGAGCCAGGAAAGCTGGCTGTGTCCTTCAGTCCCAATGGAAAGGCTTGAGAAGCAGGAGTGCCAATGTCTGAGAGAAGAATAAATGGATGCCTCCGCTCAAGCAGAGAGAGCACAGCCACCCTTCTTCTCTGTTCTGTCAGGCCCTCGGCATATTCAATGAGTCCGTACTTAGCAGTGGCGGCCATCTACTTTACTTAGTCACCCGATTCAAAATCCAATGTTAATCTCTTCTGGAGACACCCTCTGGTAGGCACCCACAGAAATAACGTTTTACCAGCGCTCTGGGCCTCTCTTAGCCTAGTCAGGTTGACACATAAAATTAACCATCACAGGTACTTCTGCAAAACATAGAAATCTGTGGTCACCCCAGGTTATGAAGTCACTCCGGTGGCACTTCTGTCCCATTGAGCTTATTCAGAACCTCTTCGTGTCCTTTTCCTCTCTGGTTTCTGCATCCCTGGAACCCTCATGCTGCATCGAGTGTGAGATCTCTGTAGCGGTATGGTCTTTTTCCACAGTAGCTGTGCCCACTTTCTCTTGCAATGGAATCACTTAGGCCTATAAAACCAGGCTCGTAGGTGCAGTTTCCTTTGTCCTCATTGTAATTCAGCCAAAGAATCCCTCTGATGGAAATCCTGGACTTAAACTTCTATCTATGCCTGTGAAGCCACAGGCTGGGGGGGAGGCTAAGGATGGCCGGACATGGGGCTCTGGGGCTCAACCTCATGACTGTGAGATCGTGACCTGAACCAAAATCAAGAGTCAGATGATTAACTGACTGAGCCACCCAGGCGTCCCTTTTCTTACCTTTTAAGTCCACAGGCGTTTAGTATGGTACTTCACACTAAAATACCATGGTCTCTCAAAGTAGTGGAAATGTTTCTTTTCTCTGCAGCCTCTTTTTCTGCAGTAATCACATATGACCCTAATATTCTATATCCTTCTTTCCTACTTTCTGAAAGACTCCACTGAGCTACGCCTCTTAAATTGGCCCATTCCCTTATCTATTCATGAAAGGTTGACGTTGTTCGTTGGTTAGACTATATTCTGTTTTCCTTACCCTTATCTTCTGGCCTGGGCATTTTTGTCTTCCTAAAATACTCCTGCTATTAGCCTTTAATACTCTCAACTGCCCCAGAAGCATCCATCGTCCAAATGAGGCTTGGTCATCTCATCTCCCAGCATTACCTGACCCGTCAAAGAGACATATTCTCATCTTGCCAACTTCTAACCAAGACTGAACTCAACTGATTATTGACCTGAAGCCACCCAATCAAGGCTCCAACACATGCCTCAAACTCCCCCAAATGCCAGTTTTTACTTTTATTTTAAAGTTCCTAGTCTCTGGAGACAGATTTTAGGGGGATTAGGGAACCACTAAAAAAATAACCCTTTCTTCTCATCCCATGGTTAGAAACCACTTGAAAAATAAGAGCAAATATTCAGGTGAAAACAAAACAAAACAAATCACTTTATTCGTGGCAAGCTGAAAGAAAAGCATTCCTTCAGTTCAAGGCCAAATAGAATTTAATCGATGTAACCAAACAATCACTGGCAGAGCTGAGACAGTACAGGTCTCTCCTCTAAGAGGAAACATCTAGCAGAAGAGGAAGGAAGGAACGAGTGAACAAATGAACGGATGAAGTCATGGGGGCTGAGCTGTATGAACCCAATCCCTGATTCCAAACTCTGCAGTTACACATACCACTCCTTCTCTGAAGGAGAGTTGGGGGTGAAGGAATGGAAAGAAGGTGTATTTCTCTATGGGAAGTTTTGCCACAGGAAATGTGGACTTAGAGATCAAGGAAGTTCCCTCCTCACTATGGACACCTCTAGGGAAGGAGGAAAGGAGACAAAAATAGAAGCTTTAAGGCTGTGTGCAACCGTTAATTTCTGAGCAGGGAAAGGGTGAATCTAAATAAATACAGAAAATAAATAATGAGAATGCTTGAATCTCTAGGGTAAATATGTAGCTATCAGTTTTTATCATTTCCTATACTTGTGTGTATTTTTTAAAATTTTTTTAATGTTTATTTATTTTTGAGAGAGAGAGAGAGAGACAGAGTGAGAGAAGGGGAGGGGTTGAGAGAGAAGGAGACACAGGATCTGAAGCAGGCTCCAGGCTCCGAGCTGACAGCACAGAGCCCGACGCGGGCTCAAACTCACAAACCGTGAGAGCATGACCTGAGCCGAAGTCGGATGCTTAACCGACCAAGCCACCCAGGCGCCCCAACTTGTGTGTATTTCAAAAATGTCATTAATTACAATATGAACATTAAAAATTCTTCTCAAACATTTATCATCCTACCGTTCTGTGAAGCAGACCTGATCCTTTCAGAACCACTACAAGAACAATAAAAGAAGAAAAAAAGAAACTATAAGTCTCCTATGGACACTGGAATTATGTCATTATTGTTCAACATACCAGTTTCATACTGCTTTGCAGCTTATGAAAGTCTCTGAATGGCATGTATAAATATTTTAAGAAATTTAGGATATTCAAGAAAGAATGTCAAACAAGAAGCATACGTATGTGTGTGTAGACATATATTAAGTACATGTGTTAGGTGTACATAAATAATATATATACTTCCTTTTTAAAAAATTTTTAATGCTTATTTATTTTTGACACAGAGAGAAAGAAAGAGAGACAGAATGCAAGTAGGGGAGGGGCAGAGAGAGAGGGAGACACAGAATCTGAAGCAGGCTCCAGGCTGCGAGCTGTCAACATAGAGCCTAACATGGGGCTCGAACTCACGGACTGTGAGACCGTGACCTGAGCTGAAGTCGGACGCTTCACTGACTGAGCCTCCCAGTCACTTCAATAATACACATACTTCTTGTTTGATCTTCTTTCTTCCTCTTCTGTGTTTCAGGGTACCCTCTTGAACAACAGTGAGAGTACTCTTTGCGGGACCAGATGTCATTGTCATGCACATGAATCATCAAAGGCAGAGGGACTGCTCTCTTCAGAACTGATGGGAAAGAAGGCTTTCAGCCTCAAAGATACTTTACATTAATCAAGCAGTAGGCTTCATCTCAAAACACTGAAAGTAGTTGGAAGACAAGTCTCATGAAAACATATCAAGTTTCCATTCCCCAACAGTCAGATATGGTCATGCCTTCCTTTCCCTCTTCACCCCCCCGCTGAGACAGGATAAATGTTTTCCGCAAACTCAGGAGGCAAAGACGTTCAGTCTCAGAGGCATGCAGTGACCAGTAGGTGACATTCTGCTGTGACCTCCGGGGTGAGCGCTAATGACAGAGTTGCAGCCGGCTTGGTGTAAGATTTGTTTCTATTTTCGAAGGCAGAAGCAAAGGACACTCCCTTCCTCATGCCCTCACAGAAAATGGAAATTGCTCACCTGCATTCGTTTCTGGGGGAGCCGCAGCAGAGAGAGAGGCTGCTCGCGTGGGCACGTCCTGTCCTGGAACCTCGGGCTGCTGACCTGGGCATCACCGTGAGTCCCTCTGCCAAGAGTGTCCTCCCAGAGCTCACTCAGGGTCAGGATGGGCTCAGAGAGGGCAGGGCACGCATGTCTAACCCCGCGGATCGGATGCCTGCGCACCTTTCCTCCAGAAGCCTCGCCATTTACTTCCTCAGACCTAAAACAATCTTATCTTGGGTGAGTCCCTTCACTCCCCCGTGTCTTCCTCTCTTTGCACAATAGGGAGAGTGAAGGGGGTGAGAAAATAATGAGCCGATGCTTAACAACAGTGCCCGGCACCGTCCTTCCTCTGTACGCGTGAGCTGCCTTCTCCTCTTCCTTTCCTTCCCCGCTGTGCTCTCCTGGACAACAAAGCGAAGCCCACCCAGCCACAGCCTGACTCCTTCACTTTCTCCAAAGCGTCCCGCCTCCTCCTTCCCCGCTTCCCGCTCAACACTTATCCGGAGGCCCACCCAAGTGATCTCCTGGCACCATTCCCGCTAGGCCAAACGAAAAGAAAAGCAAGGTGGAAGATTTTCATGGAATTCTTTATATGTTAGACAAAGCCAAACGTTCCATGTGCTTTCTGAGTTGCGTGTACGCCCGCGCGCACCCGCACAGCAGCGCCACATAGGAGTGCGCTCGCACACCCATCTGTGAGGTTCTTCACTTTCGCAACCATCACGGATTTATGTGCTTTTCACAGTTTCCCAGCAGATGGCAGCAAAGGGTCCCGCGGAAGAGCAGAAAGTATTGGAAAGGCTAGAAGCTGAAGCTGTCCCTTCCGGATGTTTACAGGACTCACACAGCAGGGGATTGTGCTCAGGTTCCAATAGATGGCCCGGCGTCCTGCCAAGGACGGAGCAGGCGGGAGGGATCTGCCCAGGAACGGGCCGCTTTTATTTCAGAATTTAGATCAACGAAAGATTTTTTTTCCCCCGGAGAGTATTTTATTACCGGTATTGTTTAGAATTGCTTACACGTGGATGTTATAAGGCGGATGGCAGTTTTGTTATTATTTTAAAAATTTCTACAGGCCATGCTTCCCCTTACTTCCTGCACTTGGGGGGACTACTCCCAGCACCATCACCACCCCCTTCTTGATTTGCCAGGGGACTTATTTGATGATTGCTCCCTATCTACAAACGGAAGTGCCATTCACCGGAGCAGAAGTTGCAAAAGAAATAGCCAAAAATGGTTTTCTCAACCAGCCTATAAAAGAAATTTAAATATGGAGTTGAAACTCAGAGAATTTCATTAGCAACAGACTGTCACTTGAAAACTTTACTGACAATCTAACCGGAAGAAAATCGTGGAGGTTCTCTGAGTTTCCCGCCCTCCCCCTTCCCACTGTAGGAGAAGGAAGGAGAACTCCCTCATCTCTAGGCTCAGAGACAAGTGGCAAGGGTACCCCCCCCAGGGGGAACTTAATGTGGAGCCTCACAGTTTGGGGAAGTTGATAGACTTGAGTCTAATACACTCTGAGGAACTAAAAGAGGCCAGGGCTAGGGCTTTTGACCCTGATGGCCAGTGTATTTATCTATCACTGCATACAAATTACCACAGCCTTAGAGGTTTGAGGCAACATGGCTTTATCATCTCACAGTTTCTATAGGTCAGGACTCGGCACGGTTTAACTGGGTTCTTTGCTTCAGGGTCTCACAAGGCTGCAATCAAAGTGTTGGCAGTGCTTTGGTCTCAACTGAGGCTTGTCTGGGAGAAGGATTCACTTTCAAGTTTCCCCAGTTGGTAACAGAATCCAATTCCTTGCAGCTGTAGGACAGAGGGACGGAGCCCCACCCCACCCCCTGCCCACCATTTTTTTTTCCCCCTGAGTAATTGCCTGGAAGTCTTTGTAGGCTGTTGGTTAGAGTCTACTCTTAAGTTCCTAAAGGCAGCCCACAGTCCCTGGCCACGTGGAGCTCCTCAACATGGCTGCCTGCTTCCTCAAAGCCAGCAAGAAAGAGAAAAAGATGCCAGGAAGACATGCTGGCCTCCTGTAATGTGATCATGTAATCACATGCACATAATCACACACATTCTGTCACTGTGCTGTATTCTATTTACTCAAAACGAGTCGTAGGTCTCACCTATACTCAGGGGGAAGCAATCCCAAAAGGGCCAGAACACCGGAAGCAGGAAGCAATAGAGCACCCTAGAGTCTGTCTGCCACAGCTAAGCGGGAACAATAGTATTGGGATGGCCTGTCCTTCCACATGTAAGCCATGTGAAAGAAACCACCTGAGTGGTCTTAGACCTTGCTGCAAAGGGACATCAGGTGAAGCAAGGAGACCTGAAGAGAATGAGACTGGAGATTTTCGATGAACAGTCTGGGGTGGGATGTAGGGGGGAATCATGAGCACCTAGCTAATAAGTGCCTGGAATCCCAAAGGTGCCAAGCCAAGGAATCCCAGTGATGGACCCCCAGTGCACTCAACCCCTACCAGCCTGACATCAAGGTGGGAAGGTACCAATCGAGGCAGGTGTTTTCTGCCCTTCAGCTCTCCTCATTTCTGCCCCTTAGTCTGCAAGGAACAGAAATCTCCCTTAGCAAGCTGGGGAGGAGTGTCAGATAAAAAGAGAGAGTACTCTTTCCTCCAGGAAGGAGGTGTCCTGTCTAAAGCAGACCCAAACTGAGAGGTGTTTTCACAGTAAATGACAGTTGAAATTTTGATTCTTGCTACAAAAGGCCATATTCCATTCTTTCTCATTGCCAAGTAGTATTCCATTGTGTATATAAATCACAATTTCTTTATTGTGTACGGAACTGGAGAGTGTTATGCTAAGTGAAATAAGTCATACAGAGAAAGATACCATATGTTTTCACTCTTATGTGGATCCTGAGAAACTTAACAGAAGACCATGGGGGAGGGGAAGGAAAAAAAAAGAAAGGGAGGGAGTCAAACCATAAGAGACTCTTAAAAACTGAGAATAAACTGAGGGTTGATGGGGGGTGGGAGGGAGGGGAGGGTGGGTGATGGGCATTGAGGAGGGCACCTGTTGGGATGAGCGCTGGGTGTTGTATGGAAACCAATCTGACAATAAATTTCATATTTAAAAAAAATAAAATTTGATTCTTATGTAAAACAGTACATTTTAAATACTTAAGTGGCTTGAACTCTTTACTCCCTGAAAGCAACTTGCCTTAGATTTTAAATAAGAAGCTGGGGAGATGCAGTCCTATTGAGGATGTTTGGACAGAACTGCTGTGGGGAAAGAATAAGATTGTTTTCTTTGCATTCTTTGAATCCCGCTTTTTCAAGTACAAGGTACAAAGATTTTGAAAAGCCAAAGAGAAAAAGTGCTATATTATTTTTCTTTTCTTCGTATTGCTACTATACTCATGCTTGAGGAATTGAGCTGTTAAATTCCTTAACACCATGGGATGCTCCTTAGAGAAGAATTGGGATGTTCTTCCTCAGAAAAAGTGCTGTAGCCCCAAATTCTATAATTAAAGAAACATGACTGTACACCAGTAGTAATTTACCTATTTTAACTACTTCACTTTTTCTACTTAAATAAATGCATTAAAATAATGTCATCACTGTACATATTGGGGCAGTATTATTTACTACAATGAAAATAATCACAAGTAAGTGTAATTTTAAATGAAAATCATTACAGATTAAATAAATAAGAAATATCTGTAGCAGTAAATCTAGTTGACTATCGAATGCCAAGAATTAGTATGATTATAATCAGTTAAGTGGTGAAAGGGTTTTGTCTGAATCCCACTTACTTAAAATGAAGGTGACATTTCATATCAATAAGATAGCTTTTCAAAATTCAATATTAAGAATCTCACATCACATGTATATTGAATCAGAAAGTTCATAAGATTTTAATCCCATTATCTGGTAAGATTTGACATGTGTCAAAGAGTAAAATAAACATCATCAGAGCTACCAAACATGAGAGAGAGAGACAGAGACAGACAGAGAAAGAAAGAAAGAAAGAAAGAAAGAAAGAAAGAAAGAAAAGAAAGAAAGGAAAGAAAGAAAGAAAGAATAAAGAAAAGAAAAAAAGAAAAGAAAAGAAAAGAAAAGGAGAGAGGAAGGGAGGGAGGAAGGAAAAGAGAGAGAGAAAGAGAGAAAGCAAGCAAGCAAGCAAGAAATCTACTTTGTGTTTATACATGTGCCTGTAAGGAAATACCCCAGAGAGGAAATTCATTAAGAAATCACTGAGTGGGGAAAGTCAGGGTTTTTCCAACTGCTAAGAAGGCCGTTTCATAGTGGTTATGTAAACTGAAGACTGAAAACTAGCACTTTTGATGGGGAAAATGAGTTTAGAATAAGTCCTACTATTCAAAATTTATAATCATTTATCAGCTTCAGTGGGTTGAATCAGTTGTTGTGAGACACTATATTCAGTTTTGATTTATTTCCTAGAAATATTTACCTTTCACACTCAAAATTAATTGCTAGTCAAAATTATAGGAAAAAACTGACGAAGAAATTTTTCTCTTTAAAATGCCATTAAAATTTGATATAACGTAGGGGTGTGTGTGTGTGTGTGTGTGTGTGTGTGTGTTTAAAAATGAAATATAAAATTCTTCCAAATTCATTTTTTTAAGTTTATTTATTTATTTTGAGAGAGACAGACACAGTTTGAGCGGGGGAGGGGTAGAGAGAGAGGGAGAGAGTGGATCCCAAGCAGGCCCCATGCCACCAGCACAGAACCCAATGTGGGGCTCAAACCCATGAACCGTGAGATCTTGAACTGAGCCAAAACCAAGAATCACATGCTTAACCGACTGAGCCACCCAGGCATCCTTCAAATGCCTTTTAATAATATCTGCTAAGTGATAGTAAAATGGTTTCATATCCTTACACAGCTACCATTTGGTTTAAGAAAATAGAAAGAAATCTTATAAAGTCTTAAATGTGTTGTTTCATAGTTTTTCAAATATTTTCAGCTATATCTTCAAATGAGTTCATAATCAGCTCATGTGACCCCTACAAGGAATCTAGCTCACCAAGATGAATACACATACATCAATAGAAATTATCTTGCAAATTCAACACTAATTGTAAGAAGATAATTTGCTTCTTCATTCTTGGGTCTCCCTATCTTTCTTACAGACTCATGGTGACTTTATTCAAGAATGGTGTAGTGCACAGCTAAACATACACACACACACACACACACACACACACACACACACACACAACAGTATTTTCTAGCCTTCCTTGTGGATAGAAATGGCAATGTGACATGGTTCTAGCCAATTAGACTTAAAAAAAATTTTGCTGGAGATTCTTGGGAATGCACTAATTTCTTATTTAGGTGCTAGGCTTCCTCTTTGTTATCTTTCTTCCTCCCCCTGAGCACCCAACTTGCTCACTGATGATGAAAATCTACATTATGGATAGCTGAGCAGAAAGACAGAAAAGAGGAGCTCATCTGGAAAACAGTCTGGAGGTTCCTCAAAAAATGAAGCATAGAGCTACCCTACGACCCAGCAATTGCACTACTAGGCATTTACCCAAGGAATACAGGTGTGCTGTTTCAAAGGGGCACATGCACCCCCATGTTTATAGCAGCACTATCCACAATAGCCAAAGTATGGAAAGAGCCCAAATGTCCATGGACAGATGAATGGATGAAGACGTGGTACACACACACACACACACACACACACACACACACACACACACACTATGGAGTATTACTCGGCAATCAAAAAGAACAAAATCTTGCCATTTGCAACTACATGGATGGAACTGGAGGGTATCATGCTAAGCGAAATCCATTAGAGAAAGACAAATATCATATGACGTCGCTCATATGTGAAATTTAAGACACAAAGCAGATGAACAGAAGGGAAGGGAAGCAAAAATAATATAAAAACAGGGAGGGGGACAAAACAGAAGAGACTCTTAAATATAGAGAACAAACTGAGGGTTGCTGGAGGGATTGTGGGTGGAGGGATGGGCTAAATGAGCAAGGGGAATTAAGGAAGACACTTGTTGGGATGAGCACTGGATGTTACATGTAGGGGACGAATCACTGGAATCTACTCCTAAAATCATTATTGCACTACATGCTAACTAACTTGGATGTCAATTTAAAAATAAATAAATATATATATTATTAAAAAAAGAAAGAAAGAAAAGGGGAGCTCAGATCCCAAAGAGAATAATGAACCGTGCTCTGGGAACCTCTCCTGGATAGTCAGAGTCCCCTATTTCTGGAGAAAAAAAAAAAAGTCAGTCATCTCTGTTCAAGGTCATAGAGATCTGAGATCCACTTCTATGTTTTCTAACTTCACAGTCAGCCTGGGGTGGAGAGGGTGGAAAATTGGGAAATCACTAGTCTGCACCCTTGAAGCAAGCTCAGCACCATGAATCATTTGCCATCTAGAGCACTAGAACTCTGCAAAGGGCTAAGGATACTTCGATCAATACCCAGGAGGATGGATTTAGAGTTAATGTAGAAAAACTATTGAGACCTGAAATACACTTTTCTGTAAAGGGGGTGGGAGAAGATGTTGGGCAAAGAATACAGATTTTTTTGAATTCTAATATATGTCAAGACTCTCTGCTGAGCACAGTATATAGACTTACATACGTGACAATATATGACTGAATCCTCACAAAAATTCTGAAAATCTTTTCATTATCCCTTTATATATGAGAAAACTGACTGGATATTTAACTGATTTTCCCATGAATTCCTTCTCAGACTTAGAAGAGATGTGAGAGAAGCCCAATGACCAGCATCCTCCTTTGACAACTTGTTTAGTAGTTAGCAGACCCAGAGGAAGGTCTGGACCATGAAGGTTTTCCTCAATGACGATGACATTGGCCATGGGGATGAAGACGATGACAAAGTGACAGACTGTTGCCCTGGTGCACACCTGGACCCAGCTGCCAAAAGCCTTGGATTCTAGTCCCATGATGAGTGACCTGTGGTGGGCTCCTCATCTGGAGAATAAAAGGATTGGACTAAAATTCTTTCCAAGTATCCTATGAGTTTCTTAAACACCCCTGGCTTAGGTTTGCTCCTCTCCCAGCAGAGAGCCTTGCCGCCATCAGGAAACTGAGAAAGTATGGAGAATGTCATGCTGCCTGCTGTTGCTGCAGGCCACACTTCCTAGAATGATCTGAGCAGAGGGTGCTGTGCAAGCAGTAAAAAGGCTTTGACAAGTGGCAACAATGTCTCCCCAACACCCGGTACTTCCCAGAATGTGAGCTTGTATGTAGCCAGGGGCTCTGCCTCTGACCCCCATCCACTGAATCCTTCCCAAGATGTGCCTGGACTTCCCAGAGCACAAAAGAGATGAAGCCAGAGGCACACAACAAAGAGGCACTCAGAGAAGTGACAGTTGGGCAGCAAGTCCCCATAGGTTGCTTTCAGTCTGCCCTAAGAGCCTGGGAAATGGGGAAATATATAAATTCTCCCAAATCCAAAATGAACATCATTGTTATCACTGGTTATGGAGTGCCTGGTTTTTGTAAGCTTTTCGCATCCTTTCTCTTTGATTCTCCCAAAAGCCAAGTGGAATTATTGTTGTCCATCCCTATTTAGTAGGCAGAAAACTCAGGCGAAGACAGAACTGACTGACTTACTTTTACGATGCGGGGAATAAATTCTAACTGGGACCATCACTAGTTTTCACAAGCTCTTTATTCTTAGGTGTTACTTGTAGTCTGTGTTATTTTCCAAACTTTGAAATTTATAAAGAGGAAGCAGAGGTATTTTTCATGTGTTGAATGTAAGTACACTGAAGCCCATACCTTGTGTAATCATAACTGCTATTCTGAGAAAAGGGCAGGAAGTCTCAGAGGCTGGAGAGCAAAGGACCAACAGTGTTCTGGCAGGAACAGCCAGTAGGAGGTTCTGGCTGAGAGCTCCCAAGCAGAAAGCTGGCCCGCCAGCCACCACTCAGAGGACTGGGCTCCAGGAACAGGTGGGCATGTTCATTTGCATCCTGAACTTTGGGGGGAGATGACTGTCCTTGGAATAGCCAGCCAGGAATCAGATTCTTACTCTCTCTTCTGAGCACCTGCATGAACTGGTGAGTCAATTCCCTGCTCCGGTTTGTAGTTTACTCACTTTCCAAACAAGAGAATTGCGTGAAACAATCCTTAGGTTTCCTCCAAGACTTGAGGTGACAATTTTCTACAGTTCTCCGCATTTCTTGGTATGTTGCTCAGTCTTACACAGAATATGCTCTCGGAAAATACTGTGCAATTAGCCTGGATCCTGCATTAGGAGCCTGTTGTTCAATCTATTCCTGTCATAGAGAAAATCACTGTATGCAGAGCAGTCCTCTAAGCTATGATTTATCTCCAAAATGGGGGTTTTAGAACCATCTGGAAATGTGGTGGGCCACCCCAAGTTGTCCTCCACTTGAATGTAGAGGGACAAAGTATCCCTCTCAGAGTGTGGAGTCTGAAGATGATGGCATTAGTCTGGGGACTTCTTGTGAAACCATACAGAATCCTCGTTCTACAGCATTCCCTCTAAAAAGCAGCAATACAAGTATCATAGCCTTAAACTCAGTAAATCCACTTCTAAACGTTACTCTAAGGAGATGACTGAACAGGCGAGGCACCACAGAAGTGCAAAGATGTTCACTGTAGCACTGTTCATAATGATAATAAAAAGGAGAGAGAGAGAGAGAGAGAGAGAGAGAGAGAGAGAGAGAGAAATAACCTAAATAACACGACTGGTTAAATGAATCTTGAAACGTCTATTAATTTGAATACAGTGGCTTTTTTCTCGTCATGATGAAATATATGTAACACGAGATTTAGCATTTTAACCATTTATAAGTGTAGAGTTCGGTGGTGTGGTACATTCACATTCTCGTGTAACCATCCCCATGACTGAACTCTAGAACTTTTTCATCTTCCGGAACGGAAAGCCCATGATCATGACCATGGAGCACTAACTCCACATTTCCCTCTCCTCCTAGCCACTGGTGTCCATCACTCTACTTTCTGTCTTGAGGGACTTGGGTACTCTGAGTGCCTTCCAGGAGTGCAATCAGACAACATCTGTCCTTCTGTGACTGGCTTATTACTTCACTTGGCGTATTGTCTTCAAGGTTCATCCACACTGTATCAGGTAGCGGAATTTACCACGTAGCTTTTGAGTTTAGGAGTTTTATTATCTGCATACATGACTGTCAGAGATGTCCACAGACTAATGTTGAGTGCAGAAAGATTTCTAAATGGCCTGTATAGAACCACTCTGTTTATGTAGAACAATGAATGTGTGTAAACATATAGAGAGAAAGACAGGGAGAAAATGAGGGTAGAAAGGATATGTATGAAACACTAGTTATTGGGTGGGAGCTGAGATTTAAGGAACTTCCTTTTCTTCTTCAAAATGTATTCCCTATTTTGACTGTAATTGCTATGTGATACACTCTTTTAAACAAAACGATTAAAAATAATAAAAGAAAATAAATAGACATGTTATCAAGAATCTGGTAAGGGTACCAACCAGGCATCCGGGTCCTGGCTAGATGTTCAGGACTAGAACCCAGTAGTTCCTGTAGTCCCTGGGTATGAGGACTGAAAAATATAGGAAGGAATCCTATAGGAAAGAATCCAGAACTACAGAGATTTTGTTTTTAAATCCTGAAGTTGGGAGGCAATCTTTTTTCTTTCCTTCCTTCTTCCCAATTTTATTCTTTCAGTTTTTTATTCTGGTAGGAACACTTAACGTGAGATCTACTGGTTAACAGATTTTTAAATGCACAGTCCAGTATGTCTACCTGAAGGCCCAGTGCTTAACAGCAGATCTTTAGAACTTATCTTGCACAGTGGAAATTCTCTACACAGGGTACAGCAACTCCCCATTTCCTCCTCCCCCAGAACCTGGGAACCGCCCTTCCAGTCTTTGCCTTGCACATTTGGGTTAGCAAACCACAGGAGTGCAGCAGAAGTCAAGTTTCCAGAATACGGGAACAAATCTCCAAGGTCAGAAGATCTCCTGTCGATGAATATGGAGAGTGGTAGTCAATGGACCTTGGCTACAAGGGAGGGAAGACAGAGGGGCTGAGCATCATGTGTGGCTAGATGGGCACAGCACACCCACACACAGAAGAGCAATGGCATTACACTGCCCGGGTTCAAGGCTTGCCTCCATCATATGCTAGATATACAGTGCTATGCAAACTATTTACCCTCTCTGAGCCTCATTTTCTTTCTTTTTTTTAAAATTTAGATTCCAGTTAGTTAACATACAGTATAATATTAGTTTCAGGTGTAGAATTTAGCAATTGAACACTTACGTATAACACCCGCTGCTCACTACAAATGCCCTCCTTAATCCCCACCACCTATGTCACCCACCCCACCCACGTCTCCTCTGGTAATCATCGGTTTGTTCTCTATGGTCAAGAGTCTGTTTCTTGGTTTTCCTCTCTTTTTTCCTCCCTGTGTTCACTTGTTTTGTTTCTTAAATTCCACATGAGTGAAATCACATGGTATTTGTCTTTCTCTGACTTAGTTCGCTTAGCATAGTATTCTCTAGCTCTATCGATGACACTGCAAATGGCAAGATTTCATTCTTTTTGATGGCTTAGTAATATTCCATTGTGTGTGTATATACACCATATCTTCTTTATGCATTCATCAGTCATGGACATTTGGGCTCTTTCCATAATTTGGCTATTATTGATAATGCTGCTATAAACATCTCGGTGCATGTATCCCTTTGAATAAGTATTTCTGTATCCTTTCGGTAAGTATCTAGTAGTGCAATTGCTGGGTAGTAGGGTAGCTCTATATTTAACTTTTTGAAAAACAATTTATTTATTTTTGAGAGGCAGAGAGAGACAGAGCATGAGCAGGAGAAGGGTAGAAAGAGAGAGACACACAGAATCAGAAACAGGCTCCTGGCTCTGAGCTGTTAGCACAGAGCCCAACGCGGAGCTCGAACCACAAACCATGAGATCACGACCTGAGCTGAAGTCAGACACTTAACCGACTGAGCCACCCAGGCGCCCCTCTATTTTTGGCTTTTTGAGGAACCTCCATATTGTCTTCCACAGTGGCTCCACCAGTTTGCATTTCCACAACATCCTTGCCAACACCTGTTGTTTCCTCTGCTGTTAATTTTAGCCATTCTGACTGGTATGAGGTGATATCTCGTTGTAGTTTTTTTTTTATAGTTCCAAAAGTATTTTATTCCATATTTACATTTTTTTCTACCAGATAGTATATATCTGAAATCTCTTTTCAGATTTGAAATCTCTTACGTTCTGAAATCTTTTATGCAGCTTTTCAAGATCTCCAAAGGCAAATATGGTGCCTAATATAGGATAGGTATTTGATAGTACCCTCTCTTTTTCTCATTGTCGTTTTGATTTGAATTTCGCTGATGATCAGTGATGTTGAACATCTTTTCATGTGTCTGTTGGCCATCTGTATGTCTTCTTTGGAAAAATATCTGCTCATGTTCTCTGCCCATTTTTTAACTGGATTCTTTGTTTTTTGGGTATTGAGTTTTATAAGATCTTTATATCTTTTGGATACTAACCCTTTATCAGTTTATCATTTGCAATTATATTCTCCCATTCTGTAGGGATGGGAGCTTCACTGTACAGAGTTTTTTATTTTGATGAAGTCCCAATAGTTTATTTTTGCTTTTTTCCCTTGTCTCAGGAGACATATCTAGTAAGAAACTGCTATGGCTAATGTCAAACAGGTTACTCCTCTAGGATTTCAATGGTTTTCTTTCTCACATTTAGGTCTTTAACCCATTGTGAATTTATTTTTGTGTGTGGTGAAAGGTGAAAGGTGGTCCAGTTTCATTCTTTTGCATGTTGCTGTCCAGTTTTCCCAACACCATTTGTTGAAGGGACTTTTTTTTCCACTGGATATTCTTTCCTGCAATGTGGAAGATTAATTGATCGTATAGTTGTGGGTCCACTTCTGGGATTTCTTTTCTGTTCTATTGATCTATATGTCTATTTTTGTCCCAATACCATACTGTCTTGATCTCTACAGCTGTGTAGTATAACTTGAAGTCTGGAATTGTGATGCTTCCAGCTTTGCTTTTCTTTTTCAAGATTGCTTTGGCTATTTGGGGCCTTTTGTGGTTCCATATAAACTTTAAGGTTATTTGTTCTAGCTCTGTGAAAACTGTTTGGTATTTTGATAGGGATTGCATTAAATGTGTAAACTGCTCTGGGTAATGTAGACATTTTAATAATACGAACCATATTTGTTCTTCCAATCCATGATAATGGAATGTGTTTCCATTTCTTTGTGTCATGTTCAATTTCTTTCAGCAGTTTTTTATAGTTTTCAGAGTACAGGTCTTTCACCCCTTTGGTTATTAGGTTTATTCCTAGGTATCTTATTGTTTTTGGTGCAATTGTAAATGGGGTTGATGCCTTGATTTCTCTTTCTGCTGCTTCTATTATTGGTGTACAGAAGTGCAACAGATTTCGGTATGTTGATTTTGTATCCTGCAACTTTACTAAATTCATGTGTCAGTTATAGCAATCTTTTGGTGGAGTCTTTTGGATTTTTTATGTAAAGTATCATGTCATCTGCAAAAAGTGAAAGTCTTATTTCTCCCTTGCCGATTTGGATTCCTTCTATTTCTTTTTGTTGTCTTATTGCTGTGGCAGGGACTTCCAGTATTATGTTAAATAACAGTGGGGAGAGTGGATATCCTTGTCCTGTTTCTGACATAGAGGAAAATCTAAGCCTCATCGTCTTGAATTTAAAAAAAAAATTTAAGTTAATTAATTAGTTTTTAAATTTACACCCTAGTTAGCATATAGTGCAACAATGATTTCAGGAGTAGATTCCTTAGTGCCCCTTACCCATTTAGCCTATCCCCCCTCCCACAACCCCTCCAGCAACCCTCGGTTTGTTCTCTGTATTTGAGTCTCTTATGTTTTGTCTCCCTCCCTGTTTGTATATTATTTTTGCTTCCCTTCCCTTGTGTTCATGTGTTCTGCATCTTAAAGTCCTCATATGAGTGAAGTCATATGATTTTTGTCTTTCTCTGACTGACTAACTTCGCTTAGCATAATACCCTCCAGTTCCATCCACGTAGTTGCAAATGGCAAGATTTCATTCTTTTTGACTGCTGGGTAATACTCCATTGTGCGTGTGCGTGTGTGTGTGTGTGTGTGTGTGTGTGTGTATACCACATCTTCTTTATCCATTCATCCGTCGATGGACATTTGGGCTTTTTCCATACTTTAGCTATTGTTGATAGCGCTGCTATAGACATTGGGGTGCATGTGCCCCTTCGAAACATAATACCTGTATCCTTTTGATAAATACCTAGTAGTGCAATTGCTGACTCATAGGGTGGTTCTATTTTTTAATTTTTTGAGGAACCTCCATATTGTTTTCCAGAGTGACTGCACCAGTTTGCATTCCCACTGGCAGTTCAAAGGAGATCCTCTCTCTCTACATCCTTGCCAACATCTGTTGTTGCCTGAGTTGTTAATGTTAGCCATTCTGACATGGGTGAGATGGTATCTCATGGTGGTTTTGATTTGTTTTTCCCTGATGATGAGTGAAGTTGACCATTTTTCATGTGTCGGTTGGCCATCTGGATGTCTTCTTTGGAGAAGTGTCTATTCATGTCTTCTGCCCATTTCTTCACTGGATTATTTGTTTTCAGGGTGTTGGGTTTGATAAGTTCTTTATAGATTTTGGATACTAACCCTTTATCTGATATGTCATTTGCAAATATCTTCTCCCATTCCATCAGTTGCCTTTTAGTTTTGCTGATTGTTTCCTTTGCTGTGCAGGAGCTTTTTATTTTGATGAGGTCCCAGTAGTTCATATCTACTTCTGTTTCCCTTGCCTCCAGAGACATGTTGAGTAAGAAGTTGCTGCCGCCGAGGTCAAAGAGGTTTTTGCCTGCTTTCTCCTCTAGGATTTTGATGGCTTCCTGTCTTATTTAGGTCTTTCATCCATTTTGAGTTTATTTTTGTGTCTGGTGTAAGAAAGTGGTCCAGGTTCATTTTTCTGCATGTTGCTGTCCAGTTTTCCCAACACCATTTACTGAAAAGACTGTCTTTATTCCACTGGACATTCTTTCCTGCTTTGTCAAAGATTAGGTGGCCATACATTTGTGGGTCCATTTCTGGGTTCTCTATTCTGTTCCATGGATCTGAGTGTCTGTTTTTGTGCCCGTACCATACTGTCTTGATGATCACAGCCTTGTAATATAGCTTGAAGTCCAGGATTGTGATGCCTCCTGCTTGGGTTTTCTTTTTCAAGACTGCTTTGGCTACTGGGGTCTTTTCTAGTTCCATACAAATTTTAGGATTGTTCTAGCTCTGTGAAGAATGCTGGTGTCATTTTGATAGGGATTGCTAAGCCTCATCTTAAAGATGTGCTGGAATGCTCATCCATGGCCTCTTTGCCCCAGATCTGCTGCAAAGGGTTCAGTGTCAACACTACTTCCCTCTTCATTCATCTTACCTCAACCATACTTCTGTCCAGACTCCAAAATCCCCAAAGTGAAAATTATCTCCTTAGACAGGGAGAACTTTGTTTTTAATAACTTTTCAATTTAGGTACTTGATGCCCAGAGAGCATGAGAAATGACCAGGGCACAGATCTAGGAGCAGAAATGGAGTGGAGGTCACCAACCTTTTATTGAGCACAATGGAGCACCTGATAAAGATCACAGAGACACAACAAAAGGCACTCACCTCAATCACCTCATCCAAATCCTCACAAGCATCCTTCATGATAGCCTTATTATCCCTATTTTGTAAGTAATGAAACTGAGGATAAATGAGGGGAAATAACCTGCCTGTGGCCAACTAATAAATATCTGAGCTGGAATCCCAATGAGCTTTAGCTATAACTAATACGTATTGAAAGTATATCATGTGCCCCGCTCTATACTGAACCCATTACATGCATCATCTCATCTCTCCCTCACTGTGAACCTATGAAGTGGCTAAAAACAACTTGCTTATCGTGAGTTTAGTAATAATTGGTAGGTCTAGAATACGAGCATGGGACTGGACTCCAAGACCTATGCTCAGACATGCAACTAGATGCTGAGGCATTGGACTTCCAGCCCAGTGCCCTTTCCCATCACCCTCACTAGTAATGAGATTGTGGGTGCCAGTTCTAATTTTTGTATGTTATGCATCCCATCCAAAAGAGCCCGGACATTGAGGAGAAGGATCAGGGAGCAGAGACCTGTGGTACCATGAGATTATCACAAGCCTTTATCCAAACTATGACTTTCAAGAGGGAGGATGTTGTGCTAAGAACAGACCTAAGGAGCATCCCAGGGGCTGGACTCTGCTACCCACATCACAGAGACCAGAAACACTGCTGAGCTGGTGGGCAGCAGATGCTATGCTCCTTGAGTCTATGTTGAAATTGCCAATGTTAGGAAAGAAGAATGGAAGATGAGGAGAAGTAATGTGATATTTAGAAAAATATCACAAGCTTCTGAGCTATACTGACTTGGTTCAGACATTTGTGCAAACACGGAATAATAATAATTATATTTGGGGCACCTGGGTGGCTCAGTCAGTTAAGCGTCTGACCTCTTGATATTGGCTCATGTCATGATCTCATTGTTCGTGAGATCGAGCCCCACGTGGGGCTCCATGCTGACAGCACAGAGCCTGCTTGGGATTCTCTCTCTTTGCCCCTCCCTAGCTCACATGTGTGCATGAGCTCTCCCTCTCTCTCTCTCTCAAAATACATAAATAAACTTAAAAATAGTGATTATTATTATATTTGCTACCACGTGTTAAACACTTTCAATGTGCCAGGCTAGGCACTTTGTGTATTTGAACTTGAACTTATTAGTCCCGAGTTTCCAATGTATACAGTGAGGTTAATAACACCTAAGTTGCTTTAAAGACCAGAGTTACAATGGCCTAGTTCCTGGAATTCAGCAAGCATTAAATAAATGTTCATATTAACAATTATTAAGCTAATATGGGCAAGGGAGTCATTCTCTGTGGGACAGGACCTATACAAGAAAGAGATGTGGAATAGGGTTAATCAGCATCTTTTTTAAAATGTTTATTTATTTATTTTGAAAGAAAGAGAGAGAGAGGGAGAGGCAGTGTGAGTGAGGAAGGGCAGAGAGAGACAGAGAGAGAGAATCCCAAGCAGGCTTCATGCTCAATGTGGAGCCTGACACAGGGTTAGATATCATGAGCCCTGAGATCATGACCTGAGTTGATGTCAAGAGTCAGATGCTTAACTGACTGAGCCACCCAGGCCCCCCAGCTAATCAACATCTTAATGGAAAGAAAACGAGACTCTGAAGGAAGACTGAGCAGCAAAGGTGCAGCATAAAGGTACAATCCTGGGGCGTGTGGTGTGGGAGTGCGGCACAGGGGAAGCAGAGGTACACGGGAACGAGAGGGATGTTGGAAGCAGGGGCCATTGGAAGGACAGCGAGGTGGATCCATTCAAGGCCGCAAGGAAAGTTCTATATGAATGGTTCACCTCTCAATTGTGTTCACAGTTTTCTCCCAGTGACACGCTTTCTGTCCACAATGGATGGACTATGCCAAGCACGCTAGCTTTCCAGACTGCTCCCCACATTAACTTTTGTTCCTAAAGGACAGGTCACCTCTTGGACAATGGAGAAAAATCTTAGATGGTTTCATATCTTTAAGTCGAACCTCAGGACCTAATTGAGTTCACTGCCTCTTCCAGCATCGTCAGGATCATGCTATCAAAGCCCAAGACCAAGGGAGCCTTTGACAGCTTTACTCCAAATGGCATCATCATCCCCAAAAGAGAGAAACCTAGACACAGCTACCAAAAAGAGGACAACCCACCAAACACTCTGCAAAAAGAAACTACAGTCCTTGGAGTAAGTCCACGTCACTGGAAGGGAGACACTGTGGAAAATACCGCAAACATACCCACACTACATATCTACAGTGGATCTGGGAGAGTCTCTCATTTTTTTCTCTGACTCCAGGCCAACTGGGACATGAAATGGCGCTTTATGGGAAGACTTTGTCCTCCTCAGGTCTTTCTATAAACTAAAACCACTAGGTCTCCACTTGAAATCTACATAAGAAAGTCTCCTGTAATTTGTCTTTATTGTAGTAGATGTTGGATTTAAGCACATGATTTTACTCAGTGTGATTAAATTAGACCTGTCTATTTTGAGCTCATTTCTTAACCATTTTGAGATGAGACGATCTGGACTAACCTCACCATACATTTTCTCCCTGTCTGCCTCACCGTAAGACATCCGAATGTCCCCAGTCATCATCCTTCATACTCAGGACTTTAATGTCCACCTGGTTCTGACTATCCCCTTTTAAGACCCAACTCCTATTCATTTCTGACTTTGGAAACCTGCCTGGTTGTGTCCTCTAGAATTCAGGGTCCGTTAACAGCATAATCCGATTCATTCCTGGATTTGTTTCTCAAAGGCCTCCTCATCAATCGTGCAAACAGGAACCTAGCTCCCAAGGGCACTGTTTCCACTGTGACCCTCTCTTCTGGGCATAGAAGTGAAGGCAGTCTCTTTGCTTCTCGGGGCACTTCCAGATCAGTCCTCTCCTCTCAGTCTCTAAAAGCTCCTATTTTAGAATCTCATGTCATCCAGGGGCGCCCGGGTTGTGTAGCTGGTTAAGCGGCTGACTTTTAATCTCAGCTCAGGTCATGATCTCACAGTATGTGAGTTCAAGCCCCGCATCGGGCTCTGCACTGATGGCATGGAGCCTGCTTGGGATTCTGTCTCTCCTCCTCTCTGCCCTTTCCCATCTTATGCTCGCTCTCTCTCTTTCTCACTCCCTCAAAATAAATAAATAAACTTAAAAAAAATAATCTCATGTCATCCAACTAAGTAATTCACTCCCACTTAAAAAAGAAAAATAAAACAACATAGTTACCCTTTTTATGTAGTATCCGAAAAGTCCTACTTCAGTCTTCCTCCCAAAAGAGATATTTTTAAAAATGTGACCTATATTTTGAGCACTGGAAACAAATAATTATTTCAAGTAATTGTTAATAGTCACAAACTTCAAAAGTTCTTTTAGGTAATCCTAATATTAGGACTAATCAAGAATTGATAGGAGAATTAAAATTTTAGAAGAATGAGTTTCATGTAAAAACCTAAAAACAATCAGTGTTTTAGAAAATAACATTAAATGACGTAGCGGCAATTTTGAAAAGTGATCATCCTTAGAAAAATCAGTTTATGACTATGTTGCTTGAAAATAAAACCAGTTAACGTCTGTCATTCTATCATTTACCAATACTCACTCCTTAATTTACTTCTTCCAGACAACTGGTTCTGTGTAGACCTGTCCTGCTCCCTACAATCTAGCTTACCTATGGCCTAGAATCACAAACACATTTCACTGTGTGCTTCGGCAATCAGTAAGAAATACTGGACATACATTTATTCATTTATATATTCAGCTGTCATTTTTTGAGCACCTTCATTGTGCCAGTCACTATTTTACACGCTTAGGGTAATAGATGAACTATACAGTTAAAAGAAAAGAAAACAAAACAAAACAAGAGAGCCCCATTCTCACAATTCTCTTGCTCTATAGAAGGATTCCAGGTCATTGCCACTATTTTTGCTCTCCTGGATAACGTGCCTTTTATCTTCAAGATACTGACTCCTCAATCACTATCACTCTCAGGGTAGAGTTCGTATCGTAAGTCTTGGCTATTTCAATACTCATGTATATGATCCCTCCAATATCATGTCCTATCTGCTCCTTGACCTCTTCTCCCCAGGTATGTTGCCCATCCTTCCATAGACAAACATTTCCTGAGTCGTACCCTGGACCTTACCAATACCAACGGCAATAAACCCAACATTATCTACATTTCAAGCATCCCATAGTCCATCACTTCTGATCTTTCCAGATCACTCCCTCCAACTCTATGTCGATGCTAACTTTCTCTAACCTCTCTGGGAGTTACTGATAATATCCCTATTTCATGGAGCCTTCCTCACCTAATCACGATCAACAGCTTTGTCCTCCTTAAGGAAAAACTGCCACATTGGTTTAATTCTAACTCTGCCCCTTTGCCTATTCTGCCCCTGAACCCATGCAACTAACCTTGGCAAACACACACACGGACTCCACTTTGGATTTATGACCATAACCTCAAAGGGACTGTAAAGGCTGCTTAAAAAGAACACGGTATTTCTTTCATCCATTCACTTTCCTGCTACCCCAGAAAACTATTTCAATAGGTTTCAATCCTTCTCCATTGATTACCTGGCTTCCTAACATACTAAGAAAACTGAGGCAATCTGGAGAGAAGGTCCATAAGCCACCACACATCTGCAATTACTCCCATCGGTGCCATATACTCTCTCTCCCTTCCCCATTACTAAACAAATGCCCATCTTCTAATTAACGATGAGCCTCCCTTGTGCAGTGAATCCCATCCCTCATTACTCGTTCCAGTAATCCTCCCCATGCTCTCTGCAAATGTTTTACGATCAGTTCCATGAGCACAGAATCTTCCTGCAATTTCTCCTATCTTGAGAACAAAACAGCAGAAACAGACACTTATAACTTCGCAGGCCCTCTAGCTAATGCCCCACCAGCAACTTGCCTTCTCAGCAACACTCCTCTATGGGGTGGGAAGTCTAATGTTTCCAGCTCCTCTTGAATGATATTCTCTCTTGAAACACATCCAATGAGATTTGTCCCCCTTGCTCCACATTAGTAACCCAATTTCCAAGTCTCCACTGTTAATGTTCTTGAACTAATAGAAGTGTTTGATGCAGCGACTACCCTCTCCTACTTGAAACATTTTAATCATATGGCTTCTTGGACATCACATTCTTCTGGTCTTCCTCCTTCCCTCTTGGCTGCTTCTTTTATACGCCTTGATTGTTTCTATTTATTTATCTGACTCTAAATTTGGAGTGCTCCATTGCTCAGTCCCCATTTTGTTGCTACATCTGCTACAGTGGTAAATTCACACAGTAATATAGTTTTAAATATGATCTTCACTGATGACTTGGGAAGAAAAAGATTATTTCCCTTACATGGCTCTCTCCTCTAAAGTTAAGACTCCTATAACCAACAGCCTATGTACGTTTCCACTGAGATATCTACACCTCTCCCGTAACCTGTCCCAGATGGAAATCCTCATTTTTGTCCCCCAACCCACCCCTCATACAACATTCCCCATCTCAGATAAATGTCAACACCATCATTTCAGATGCTCAAGCCAAAACCCTTGGAAGCAACCTTCATTCCTTTCTTTTATAATCCACATGCAAACTGTCAGCAAATCCTAGAGGCTTAATCTTCATCGTGCAACTAGAATCCAACTACTTCTTACTACCTCTACTATGAATGTCGTTTTCAAGTCAACATCATCTCACCTGTGAATTACTACAATGCCCTCCTTATTGATGTCCCTGCTCTGTTTCCTTATAATCTATTCTCGATGGGGCAAGCATTAGAATGATCTTTTAAAAATAGAAATCACTTTCTCAAAATTATCCACTTCACTTCCCTTTTTACTCAGAACGAAAGGCAAAGTTGATAAAATAGCCTACAAAACCCTACAGGGTTTGCACTCTGTCCCCAGTACTCCTCGGGCCTCCTACTACTTTGCTCCTAACTAATTCCACTTTCCAAGGAACATCTCTGTAAAGGACATAATACATGGCCAGTGGCAGTGACTTTCATCTGCTTCATTTCCCTGGTGCTGGCACAGGACAGATATTCAATAAATATTAATTGTATGAATGGTTGAATTCTCTTGACTTTACATTATTTCTCCTATGTTTTTGTATCATCTTTCAATTGCATATGCATTAAACAGTGGGTAAGAGTGTGGATTCCAGATCAAAGTAATAGGGCAAAGTCCTAGTTCCTCCACTTGGCCATTTGTGTGGGTTTGTACAAGCTATTTAAACTCCCAGTGCCTCATTTTTCTCATCCATAAACAAGATGAGATAAATAACCAGAGTGTAGGAAGTGTTCAACAAATGTAGACTATTACCACTGGTGTCATAAAAACAGTAATTACTATCAAAATTCAATGATGAAGAAGATAAGATGAATTATGGCTTTATTTTATTTCAATTGAAATTGAGCCCTTTATTAACTCTCCCTTGGTAAGTTTGCTTTCTACATCCATCCAACTGGACTATTGTCCAGAACAATTTTCTCCACCTACTTTTCCTAGAACAACAACAACAAAAAATGTCAACTATATTTTTCAAAATAAAATTAAAATGTATATATTATCACTTCCTGATTTGCTAGTTTACTAATCCTATCAGAAAGGAAGAAGTTAGGTATACATGAGTTTCTCTTAGAGAATGCTTACTGGCTCCTTGTAATACTCCCCCCCCCCTTTTAATATGACACATTATAGCATATTTTATATTCCTTATAAACACAATGTACATTCAAATAATCACTTTCATCTGTTCAAAGTATGTTCCTAGCATTTTCCCTCTTCTCTCTTGTAGATTATACAGATTATGTGCTGCCTGCTGATTTCAAGTTTGGGGGCGATTTTGGTTTCTGCTCCTTACTCTTCTCACTTCAAGCCAACAACTTCCACCATTTTGATGTCTGGGTACCCATTTGTAGCAGCTACATGTGTGAGTAGAATGGGGTCTCCAAGAAAGGATATGCTCTTTAAACGCTAAGTGGGTACTAGATCATGGAGTGACTCAGTCCCAAGAGGTGGGGAGAAAGGAGCAGGTGGCCAAGGCCTCTAGCTTTCTCTCTGTCATCATCCCATGTCACGTTTCTCCCATTTGGGAAGAGCAGCAGAGGAGTCTAATCCCTCCTCCTGTGTCACCATCCCAGGGAGTAGCTGGCCAGGGCAGGAGGCAAGAGGGTAATACAGTGGGCATACCAGCACAACACTTCTTACCTGGCCTCACAGCCGACCTCTGGAAAAGTAGAAGATTTTTCACATTCTTCTTTGGGTCTTTGATGAGGCCATTGCATTCCCTCCAGTGTAAGAATAATCCACCTGTCAGGTAAAGAGTGAAAATATCAATTTTAAAATAAAATGAGCACCATGGGTAAATGCCACAGGTCTGCAGAGAATCAAACTGGTGATGGTAAGATTCATGGGAAGCAAGGACACTCTTGCTATGTGTTCAGAAGTAACCCTGAGAATTTGGAAAACTTTTTTTTTTTTGCTACTTTCCATCTAATGGCTCATGGAAAGGGGTCCTTTTCTTTGGAGACTAGCCAGGGTCTAGTCATGCCTCCCACAAAGGGTCACTTCTTTTCCATGTAGTATCCTACACAAAGGAGGAAAAATCATGCATTCTGGGCAGATGAATTCTAACAGGGCATCACCTCTGTATGGATACAGCCTTTATGTGAACGCAAACTCTGCAGTGATGCAGGCCCTGCTCCTGACCCCAGAGCACAAAGCACAACTTATCCTTACTTCTCTAATCAGTGGTTGAGCTCCCACATTCCCTTATGAAAGGCAGGAACAGCTCATGCTGGACCCTCTTTGTCTGTGACTACTACTAATCCCTAAGGCACAAGCCTAACCAATGTTCCAGCTTAGAACATTCTCCCTCCACCAGCCAGATCCTTACACTACTGGGCTCAAATACTGACTTCTGGGGGCACCTGGGTGGCTCAGTCGGTTAAATGTCCAACTCTTGATTTTAGCTCAGGTCACGATCTCATGGTTCACGGGATCGACCCTCTCATTGGGCTCTGTGCTGAGTGGGGAGCCTTCTTGGGGTTCTCTCTCTCTCTCTCTCTCTCTCTCTCTCTCTCAGCCCCTCCCTGCTCTCCCCCCCCCCAAAGTAAATAAATAAACTTAAAATACTGACTTCTGGGGCTTCAGGATGAGAGACTCTTCACACCTGACCCTGTACCTCCCCCTTTCTTCAACTCCCAGTCTAACTCAGGGCCCCTACACCAGTGCTTGAAGCTCACGTGTTTCTGTACCTTCTGTCATCGGAGCCCCTTTCCTACGTGCTTCTGTCGGCTGCTTCCACCTTCATATCCCTTCAAGTCATTGGTCTTCCTCAACCTCCTCTCTTCCCACCTCGTAACTTAGCACTGTTCTTTTTCTGCGTATACCTCCGCTCCAGGCCACCTCAGCTCACAGTGATTTTCGCTAACATAAATCCCAATCCTCTGTGCATCTGCCCTTTCTCTAAAGTCAATGTTAAGCATCCTGAGAGTAGAAATAAGGCCTCTCTCTTAATATGGACTGACACCATTCCTACGGTGTTATCTCTCTAAGAGTTTTACATTACTTATCGATTGATGGATAGTAACATGGTGCACACATTTCCACAAGACAACTGAACTGATCATTTCTCTCTTCTCTGAGCAGTTTGCCATTACTGGATCCCTCTCGATCATTTCTGGGAAAAAGGCAACTATGCCCTTTGTAAGTATGAGAGCCGTCGAATCTCAGCTCGCCGGAATAAAAAGAACTTCAGAGGCAATAACTCTAGTTCAAAGTGTCCATTTGACAGCTTAGGGAAATAGGGCTCTGAGCAGGGGAGAGAGTTCTCACTGCTGGTCCGGTGACAGAACTGGGTGTAAACGCCAAATTCCCTGTTTCCTAGACCAGTACTCTTCCCCTATGTAATGTGCTCCTGGGTCATATTTCAAGGTTTACTTCAGTTGCTTGAATGGTAGACAATTTTAAATAAACCATGGAGTCTTTGCAGTTTGTTAGCTTGTTACCCTGAACAGGGTAGATGACCTTCTAGAACCTAGACTTCCTTTTCCTGAAAAACCTGTCTCAGAATGAGCCAATTTCCCTAAACGGCAAGGTCAGAGGCAGAGGTGTGTGGGCTTAGATCCTGTGGCTAGCTCCCCCACCCCCTCAGAAACAAGGAATTAACAGACTGTAGCCACTTCCCTGACAAAAGTCAGGAGTGTGTGGGTGGGGTCTTTGATACTCTAGCAACCTTTCCCTCTGCCTTGCCACACACTCACAAAGATGACTTAGGGAAGGGCCACATCCTGACTCAGGAAGATCCAAGATCTAGTTAACTACGGTTGAGGGCACAGAAGATGGTGTTCTGAGGCTGGTATATGTTCCTTATACTTGAAGCTAGAATCTAAACCCCAGAACTAGAGGACAGAGTTCACCCCACTGGATGGAGTCAGAGTTCTGGACCCAGCACCAGGAAACTCTCGTCTCAGATCTGTCACTCAGATCTGTGTGCTTGAAAAAGTTCCTTCCTTTTCTGGGCTTCAGTTTTCTCATTTATAAAATGGGGAAGAGGAACATGTGGCTGTGGCTCTCACGGGTGGCTTCCCAAGCGTCCTGAATACCCTGAAAGGGAAAACCATACTTGGGATGACCCAGCATGATGTGGGCTCCGCACGCAGGACACAAGACAGTACGTGGGCTCCAGTGCGCACGTGGCAGCTCTGGGCAAAGGCGCCGCCCATTCCATCAGCACTTCCTTTGGGAACTCAGCACTTGAAGCCACACGGCTCCCAGGCCAAGGGAGAAGGAAGGGCAGAGCAGTCATTCCCCCAGACGCACAGTATCCTTGAATGACGTTCAAAGAGAAATGAGCACATGCTGGGAACCTGGCACAGAGTCCGGCACCTCAGTGTCTTTGCAGAGGCATCATATTCTGCGAGAACCCTTTGCCCCAAAATATAGAATGTGACCCAAATCAGAATGTGGTGAACGTGGTTCTTGGGCCTGATCCACCTACAGGTAGGTATTCTAGCTTCTCCAGTTCTCTCTTTCATGGAAATAAAAGCCATAGACTGGTGTAGAAGGGACCAAAGGTCCTATTCTAGAAGGGCTGAAAGCAATAGAACGACTCTAAGGCTGTTGGGGAAGTCAGCAAGCCATCTCTGTCTTCAGTGCTGCAGAGAGCCAAGGATCCAGAACTCCTATACCGGAGGAGGAGTTACGTGTGCATTCTCTCACTCGACAAACATTTACTTATTGTATCAGGTGATAAACCAGGTAGTGAAGAGGGATACAGAGGTGAATAAAACATAGTCTGTGCCCCCTACGAGTGCACAGATTACCAGGGAAACAGACTCAGGGAAGCAACTGTAGTACAATGGATGGAGGGTTAATAGCATCACATGCTGCTCCTGTTGTGACATCCCAATGCAAATTTTCTTTCTCAGGCCATGAGCACCCTGACCGCAAGTGCAGCGAGTTCTCTAGCTGCTGGAGCAGGCCTCTTCCTCCTTGCTGACAGCCTGGTAGCCCTGGAGACGGCCTCTCGACCGTGTGACTCAGAAAGGGAATACCTATCCTCACTGCCTTATTCGGGGTACTATTATTCAACTTATGAATTCAAGGACTGTCTCCTGGCTAGTGTCAGTCTGACGGTAAGTAGTTTCAGACTGAATATCTTGCCCGTGAAATTCTTAGTTTCTCTCCTTTGCATAATCTCTGCTTTTTCAGCAGTCTGTGCCTTGTTGATCTGAATGGCTGGAAGCAGACCAAAAAAAAAAACCCCAAACTGTGGTTGAGTCCTGTCAGCAGACTGCAAAATATAGGCGATGCATTGTGCCAAGTCAAAAAAGGAAATAAAGAAGACTTGTGGGTTCTAGACATGTCTCCCCTGGCATGAGAACTAAGCAAAAATAAACTATTGGGGCTACACCAAAATACAAAGCTTCTGCACAGCAAAGGAAAACATAAACAGAAAGACAACTTATATTTGTAAATGATAAATCCTACGAGGGGTTAATGTCCAAAATATATAAAAACTCATACATCCCAACACTAATAAAACAAATAATCCAATTAAAAAATGGGCAGAAGACTTGAATAGACATTATCCCACATATGACATACAGACGGCCAACAGACACATGAAATGATGGTCAACCTCACTAAGCAGCAGGGACATGCAAACCCAAACCACAGTGAAGTATTACTTCACACCTGTCAGAATGACTAGTATCAAGAAAATAAGAAATAACAAGTGTCGGAGAGGGTGTGGAGAAATGGGAAAACTCGTGCACTGTTGGGTGGGAATGTATAATGGTGCAGCCGCTGTAGTCAACAGTATGGAAGTCCCTCATAAAATTAAAAATAAAAATACCATACGATCCAGCAATTCCATTACTGGTAATTGACTCAAAGAAAACAAAAATTCTAGTTTGAAAAGATATATGCACCCACGTATTTACCGCAGCATTATTTACAATAGCCAAGATACGGAAGCAACCTGAGAGTGCACGGATAGATAAGTGGATAAAGAAGATAAGGTCAGCAGTCTTTCTTGCATAGAAAACATTCCAGTCTCAATAGGTTTAGCTCTCGGAGTGCCTCCTTTGTTGAAAAGGCATTTTCTCCCCCCTCGACGCAGGCAGAAATAGCCTCTTTATTTGAATTTTATCCACATTAAGTTAGCTACAGAATTTGGACTTTTTAAGCCCAAACACATAATTATACTTTGGCCCAGCTGGGCTGGCAGAGTGAGAAGGGGCTGGGAGATGAGCCTCCAATGGATTCAAATCCTAGCAGAAATGCCATCATCTCTGCAACATTTTCTTGCCACTTTCCCCCCCCCAACACTGGATGGTCACCAGTGGTTGACGATAAAAATATTGGCTTCATCAATTCTCTATATACAGGCTCATAGTTTTAAAACCATAAACTTTGGCCTTTTAGGGAGAAAATTTTCTTCCTTTGTGACTCCTCTAGCAGGAGCCAGGGAGATAGATGAAATCTCTCTTATTCCCTTGGACGTGTCTCAGGAATCCCAGAACATGTGTGCAAGTTTCCAGACTCACAGACTTCTGTGAGTCTGCCTGTGTGACCCAGAGGTTGCCAAAAGCAACCCCCCTGATACAGGAGCTTGAGGAAGTGGAAGGGCACAGAAATGCATCTGGTTAGAAATCAGTGCGAGGAAGCCCAGGATATGGCATCAGCCTGGTGCAGAGCAAAGCCAGGAGGGTGAGGGAGACATCCTCCCTGCTGGGGCATGAGGGTTTAACTCAATGGAAACTAAACTCAATACATCAAACTGACTCCTACTCTGAGACAACCAGAGAACTTCCTGCTCTTCCTGCTCTTCCAAATGTCCGCTCTGTATTAACACAAAGATAACCTGAGCAAAGTAACACATCAAAAGATTCAAGATGTATATCTGAGGTTGGAAGAAGGAAGGAAGAGAGGGTGGGAGGCAGAAAAAGATCAAGGAAGAAAGGCATCGTTGGTTCCAGGAGCTAAGAAGGATCCTGCAGCCGGGCAATCAAGTTAAGAGCTGAGACCAGAAAGCCAGGGAGGCCTGGATGGGAATATAGGTGTTACAAGCTGGGATAGTGGCATTTCAATGTCCATGACAAATCTGAAGCTCTTCAAGCCCACACTGAGTGTCCTGCAAAAATGTTAGAAGCAGAGACTGAATATGTACCTTATTTATGAAAATAAGACAAGGAAAACTCTGCCCAACATCCCAAGGAGCTTAAAGAAACTCCACCATAAAGGTTTCTAGGATGAGATCATCTCACCAAGCCATGTGCAGGGATGGACAGTATCCAAATCCAAATTCCATATAAAACAAACGAACCTCAAATACAGGGATTCACTTAAAAACTGTTCCTGGGTCTGGATCTCCTGAGGTTCTATCAGAATCAAACCTAAAGTTTCCATCTAGGGAGTCATCCATAAACCCAACTAATGGGTCTGTCCTACATATCAAAAAATCCTCCCCCATCTCTCTCTGCTCCTCCCCTGTTCATGCTCTGTCTCTCTTGGTCTCAAAAATAAATAAACGTTAAAAAAAATTAAAAAAAAAAACAACTTGGTCGGTTAAGCATCCAACTTCGGCTCAGGTCATGATCTCACGGTCCATGAGTTCGAGCCCCGCGTCGGGCTCTGTGCTGACAGCTCAGAGCCTGGAGCCTGTTTCAGATTCTGTGTCTCCCTCTCTCTCTGCTCCTCCCCTGTTCATGCTGTCTCTCTCTGTCTCAAAAATAAATAAACGTTAAAAAAAAATCCTCCCCCACGCACGCATATACTGACATCATCTGAGAGGAAAAATATTTTGAAAAACCTAAGAAAAAAACGGGTTACAGCAGCAAATATGAAAGTTTAGTTGCTCAAGAATTGGAGGTTATATACCAATTTGGAAGACCATAATGAAAACATATTTTCAACAATAGAGACATAAAGAAAAGGAATTAAAACCAACATGAGATAACATGACAGCAAGAAAAAAAAAGTAGATTTGAAAAAGAACTAAGCAGTATGATTAGAAATGCAAATTATAATCTTTGAAATGAACCATTTAGTGTTATCAGTTAAAAAGGAGATTCAACATATCCAAAGAAATAAACAGTGAAGTGAAATTGAGGTCTGATGAAATTACATGGAGCACAACACATCGAAGTAAAAATCTGAAAGATAGGCGTGACGGGTTAACAGGTAGGAGGCAGCGAACTGAAAAGAACCAGCACACATCTAATGTGAGCCCCAGTAAGCCTGCCAGGGAGAGAGGACGTGCGCAAAGAGAAATAAGTGGGGTGAATTTCAGAATTAAAAAAAAAACAAACATGAGATTTCAGATGGAAAGGATGAACTGAGACCATTTCTGGATAAGTAAAAGCAAATCCACACTAGAAATATCACACCAGTGAAAACAACTAGTGATAAAAGGAAGGGTTACTCTTATCTCAGAAGGTGGGATCCCACGGTTCTGAGAGGAAACCGTTGCCGCTTATTTCTCTGCTTCTGTGCCTTATTCTCTCCACGGCTAGAGCCTTCACCCCCAGTCTCCTCTCAGTCAGGCACAGGGCTAGCTGATGGCACCAACTGTTCCTGTCTTGATTCACAGGGGGTGCTGGTGGTGATGCTCATTTTCACTGTGCTGGAACTCTTAACGGCTACCTACGCTTCCATCCTTTGGTGGAAACAGCTGTACTCCAAGAACCCAGGGGTGAGTACTCTGACATGTCACATGACACCTGCTGGGTCCCAACATTGGAGCTGTGATGTGCCGGGTCTAAACAGTGGCAGAAAGAGGAGGCAATGAGGTTCACGTAGCAGTCAACCTTCAGAGTGAGGAGAGAGTTCTATGAATGGGCTCCTTCACGATGACACTGGTATCTGAGATTATTAGTGCCTTCTGGCCCGCAAACCAGAAGACCTGCTTATTAGAATGGCTAAAATGGTTTTAGAAATCACCTGCCCCAAGGGCGCCTGGGTGGCTCAGTCGGTTAAGCGTCCAGCTTCGGCTCAGGTCATGATCTCGTGGTTTGTGAGTTCGAGCCCCGCATCGGGCTCTGCCCTGGTGGCGCAGGGCCTGCTTGGGATTCTCTCTCTCTCCCCCTGCCCCTCTCTCTACCCCTCCCCCATGTGTACTCTTTTTTCAAAATAAATAAACTCAAAAATAAGAAAGAAATCACCTGCTCCAACCCCTTATAAAAGAACCAAGGCTCAGATAAAATCACAAGGAGAACAAATGATGTAGGCTGACGGGCTGAGAATGAAAAGCCTGTATCTCCTTCTTCTTGTCATGAACACAGCCACCTGCCTCCCTAGCGTCTCCATGACTCCGTTCCCTTGCGAATGCAGTCGTATCTTACTAGGGCATCTCTGTTCTGCTGATGGTGTCCTGTGTTCTTCCTTACTTCCCCTTAGGTCATGACTTTACAATTTGAAAATGCTGGTCTTTTCTCTAAAACCCATTTTTTTCTACAGAAATTACTTACAGGGCTTAGATCTCTGGACAATGATCTCCTCTGGGCCCACCGGTATAAAATAAACCTCCTGCCTTCCAAGACAAAAAAAAGAAATTATTTCAAGGGAAGGAATACATTATGACTCAATTATGATCTTATTGGTAAATGGTAATATGATTAGCAGATCACAGCATAGCATTTGTTCGAACTAATACTGATGCATTTTATATTTTGGTAAAGTTGGAAAAGCTACTACCATACATTTGGGGGAAATGCATTTCAAATATGGATCAAAAAAAGCTTCCAAAATCAGAGTTTAAAACCCACTAATAAACTTTATCTTTTCCAGAGTACATTTTCCATGCCTCAATCACAAGGTCATATCCAACATGTCAAAAATCCTTCAAGGTCATGCATAGGAGTAACGCCTCAGAAGAAAAAGGAGAAAGCCAGGACTCCTGGCAAAGTGTGGTTAGACTTTCCTGAAATTTCAGCTACTTTAGACACTGAAAGAAACCTTTAGAAAAACGGTTTTTGTTTTGCACTTGCTCAGTCAGAGTCATTTTATTGCTCTTGAAAGTAATCACTTGGGGTGCTTGGGTGGCTCAGTCGTTAAAGCGTCCAACTCCTGATTTCTGCTCCGGTCATGATCTCATGGTTAGTGAGTTCGAGCCCCACATCAGGCTCTGCACTAACAGTGCAGAGCCTGCTTGGGATTCTCTCTCTCCCTCTTTGTTTCCCTTCCCTGCTCATGCTCCCTCTCTCTCTAAAAAAAAAAAAAGAAAAGAAAAGAAAAGAAAGAAAAGAAAAGGAAAGAGTCTCTCAAATCCCAGGTGGGTAAACTGAACAGAAAGTGGTTCACCCACCCCTAAATAAGAAGAGAAAATGTGCACGCTTGTGCTGGTGCAAAGTGGCCAAGTCACATGGCTATGCAGTCTCCACCTCCGTATTATTTTCACACTCATATTGCTTAAATGTTATATAGTAGGGATTGCAAGAACTTTTAAATTAAAAGTACTTCAAAAATATACAGCTCCGTTTCTGTCAATTGAATGAAATGCATGTCTGTCAATTGAATGTGGCTCAATATTCTGTCTCATTTAATGACTTTATTCTGAAATATCTGGCTTCAAAGATTATAACTTACCACAATGCTCTTCCCCATCTAAGTTCTAGACCAAAGAAGAAATTAGCCATAATTTTATTACTGTACTGGAGTACAGTACACCTACCCAGTAGGTGTACCTACCCAGTAAAGACCCAATAAAGGCCTTGGGTCCTATCCCCAGGAGAATATACTACAGACATGCATACATGTGTTTTCCAAAAACATGTACAGAAATGGTCATATAAGTAGTACACATAATTGCCTCCAAAAGGAAACTATCTAAATGACTATAAACAATAGAAGGGAGAAATAAAAATTCTGGTATATTCATACAATGGAGTACTAAACAGTAACATGAGTGGACAAACTATAATTACATGCAGCTATATAGATAAATCCCATAAACATAATGTTTGGGGGGAAAAGGTCATGCATAAAAGAGTCCATTGACGGATGAATGGATAAAGAAGATGGATATTACTCGGCATTCAAAAAGAATGAAATCTTGCCATTTGCAACTACGTGGATGGAACTGAAGGGTATTATGCTAAGTGTAGTCAGCCAGAGAAAGACAAATATCATATGACTTCGCTCATATGAGGAATTTAAGAGACAAAACAGATGAACATAAGGGAAGGGAAGCAAAAATAATATAAAAACAGGGAGGGGGACAAAACAGAAGAGACTGTTAAATACAGAGTACAAACTGAGGGTTGCTGGAGGGGTTGAGGGTGGGGGAGGAGCTAAATGGATAAGGGGCATTAAGGAAGACATGTTGGGATGAGCACTGGGTGTTATATATCAGAGATGGATTGCTGGAATCTACTCCTGAAATCATTACTGCATTATATGCTAACTTGGAGTAAACTAAAAAATAAATTTAAAAAATTATAATAATAAATAAAAAGAAATTGGTTACATAAAAAGAGTACATACGGTCTGATTCTGTGTATGTAAAGTTTAAACACAAGCTAAGCTAATAGTGTCAGAACTAGGATAGTGGTTACCTTTGGGAGTAGGTAGTTACTGGAAAGGAACCCAGAGGGTCTACGGGTTCATGGAAACATTCTTTTCCTTGATCTGGATGCTGGAGTTATATACATATAACTGTGTTCTCTTGTTTCTGTGTTATAATTGAATAAAAACACTTTTGAAAAAGCTACTTTGGACCCCTTGGCCCATCTAGTTATTGAGCCATCCCCCACTTCTCCATAGTCAAATCCCTTTAAAACATGATCTTCCAAAAACCTTGGGGTCATCTTTGGCTCTTCTGTTTTTTTCACACACCACATCCAATCTAGCATTAAAACTTGCTAGTTTTAACTTCAAAATATATTGAGTCTGATTGCTTCTCACCATCTCATGAGCACTCTGGTTCATCATCCCCCATTGGCATTATTGCAATGAGCCAACTAGTGGGGCACCTACACCACTCGGTCTGTTCTCTGCATGGCAGAGAGCACATTTTTTTTTCCATCTCAAATCAGATCATATCATTTCTCTGCTCAAACCCACTCCATTTCATTCCAAATAAAAGCCAGAGTCCTTAAATACCCTTATAGGATCTGAACTCTCATTTCTGCTCTGACCTCTAACTATTCCCCTTTGCTCTCTCTACTCCAGTCACTTGACATATTCTTTCTTTAGAAATTTTACATCGGGGGGCGCCTGGGTGGCTCAGTTGGTTAAGTGTCTGACTCTTTATTTCAGCTCAGGTCATGATCTCACGGTTTGTGAGTTTGAGCCCTGCATCAGGCTCTGTGCTGATTCTCTCTTTCTCTCTCTGCCCCTCCCTCTCTCTCTCTCTCTCTCAAATATAATAAACATTTTTAAAAAGTTATTAAAAATAATATTAAAAAATAAATTTTACATTGGTCGGCCCTCTGGCTGGAATACTTTTCCTACAATTATTTCCATGGCTTCCTTTCTCACTTCTTTTGGGTCTTTCTTCAGATAGCTTAGCTTCAGTAAAACTTTCCCCACCAACCTACATAAAATTACAGCTCTCTCTCCCTGTCACTTGCTTATTTTTTCCTCAAATCACAATGATCTGACATACTATGTATTTTATTTGTTTGTTAATTGTATGTCGACCCCCACTAATCTAGAAGCTAGGGCACTCACTAGTCTCTTCTGAGGTTTTCAACCCCTATTTGTGTGTTTTCAAACGTGTGTGTATTAGTATTTTTACACTGGGGGTGGAGGGCCTTGGAGAATCTTCCTCGTTCTGTAAGCCAAGCAACACAATAAAATATTTTTTTAAATTTATTTTTAATGTTTATTTATTTCTGAGACAGAGCATGAGTGGGGGAGGGGCAGAGAGAGAGGGAGACACAGAATCTGAAGCAGGCTCCAGGCTCTGAGCCGTCAGCATAGAGTCCGACGCGGGGCTCAAACTCACAAACCGTGAGATCATGACCTGAGCCGAAGTCGGTCGCTCAACCGACCGAGCCACCCAGGAGCCCCTAAAATATTTAATCCAGGATCCATTTCTTATTTGTTTGTTTCTCTGGCAACAGAAAGGTTCTTAAGAATATCTGGAGAACTATATTTGGAATTATCTGGAATAAGATTTCAGTAAGATTTCAAATAATACTATCTGGCATATATTCAGAATTATCTGGAATAATATTCCAAACTGACAGCAGGTGCAGTCAAGACATTGTGTGTTTCATTTGCAACTTCCCTCCACTCCCCCCACCTGGTTGTCTTTCATAAATGGTATGTCCATCTGTTCCATCTCTAAAGCTAGGGATTTGGGCGTCATTTTTTACTCCCTCTTTTGTCTCACTACTGTATTCACTTTGGGAACTCAATCAGGCAAGAACCACTACCAAGAAGGTCTAATAAATTCTCGGCAAGAAAAGGAGTGAACACTTTCGACCAAGTCTAAGCAGACATTGCACATATTTAACATGCATATTAGAACTCTGTGTTCTCTCAACTTTTTAGAATAAAATTGCAGGTTCCCCAAAAGGTAACTCACAATTACTGGCTGAGCCACACATACTCAAATCCATACCACGAATTCTTTATCCTTCTTCCCATCTTCACCAGCATGGGTGAATATACTCCCTGGTGGCCTGATGGGAGCGGTCATGTTGAGAAAGCAGGGAACTGAGGGCAGCCAGCCAGCAAAACCCGGGGCCCTGAGTCATACAACCACAAGGAAATAAATTCTGTCAATAACCTGACTGTGCTTGGAAGTAGGTTTTGCCCACTTGAGACTACAGATGAAAATACGGCCTGTCTGACACCTTGATGATAGGTATCCATGTGAGACCCTGAACAAAGGCTCCCAGCTAGGCCCTGCTTCAACCCCTGATCCATGAAAATGGTAAGATAACACATTTGTGTGTTGTTTTGAGCCACTATATTTGTGGTAGTTAATAGCAATTAAAAAAAAAAAAACGAATACAGGGGCATCTGGGTGGCTCAGTTAAGCGTCTGACTCTCGATTTTGGCTCAAGCCTCGCATCGGGCTCTACACTGACAGCTCGGAGCCTGCTTGAGATTCTCTCTTTCTGCCCCTCCCCTGCTCACATTTTTTCTCTCTCCCTCTCTCTCTCCCCGCACCCCTCTCTCTCAAAATAAATAAACTTAAAAAAAAAAAAAAAAAGAACACACACACTAGATTGTTGCATGGAAGATGTAAGGGAAAGCCAAGCTCAAATTTCGGCCTCAACCCTTACCAGCATTAACGTTGGACCTGTTTCCTCCTCTTTAAAATGGGTGTGATAATAAAACCTACCACCCAAAGTTGTTGCGAGAGTGACATGGTAGGACGTGCACAAGGGTGACTCTAGGGAGGGAGTATCTCATGTTATTTAAAGCAGCATTGGCACATGCTAAGTGCTAAATGTTTCCTGCCAAACGCTAAGAGTGGTCTTCTGCAGGTTGAAAGCAAGAGGGAATAGAGGGAATACCATTTCCACCCAAAGAATATCATCCTGTTGGCAGCTGTCCCACAGAGATCCTCTCACCTCGCCTCTCCGTGGAATAGGTTAGTTTCTGCCTTCTGGTCTGAATTCATAGACTGAAATATTATCAAAGGACCCATCTTTAAGAAGAAGCAGGGGGAAAAGGCAGAGGCTGACAACTATAACCTGCTCAAAACAATAAAAGGAGATGTGTTTTTTTGAAAGGACCAAGGCAGATAAAATTGTAAGTGTCTCCTGTTTATCATCAGTTATTCTTTCCTAAAAATCAGGTATTCTTCATGAAGACGCTTCTTTCGCATCATTTTACAAAAAACCATATGCTATTAGTCAGCCCAAGCTCCCATACAATTTCCCCAAATGTTAAATAAAAGGCAATAAAATATCTATGTGTGAATGGCAAACCAACATGTCAGGTTGCAAAATGCTTAATCTATTGTAATTCCTTGATTGCCAAATAATCACAATGGTTGGTAACAGGTGCTTTTCTGGCAGAGTGTGGCTGCAGTGTGAGTCAGCACTGCCCTGGGTCCACCTCCCTTTTATTGCCACGGCATGCTTTTCATGACTTCTCCACGTGATTCTGGTGATCTGTCACTTCTGGTTAGAATTTAAGTACAGACCTGTCCCACACTTTGTTTCGTTTAAAATGTTGCCTTGCCAAAAGACATGAATAGACACTTCTCCAAAGAAGACATCCAGATGGCCAACCGACACAT
>NC_064808.1:9394179-9421466 GCF_023721935.1 Panthera uncia | reverse complement strand
GGCTGCCCCTAAGCCGCCCAGCTCGCTGTCGTCCAGCAGCACGCTCTCCAGCACGCTCCGCAGCGAGCGCCGCAGCTTGCGCAGCACGTCGGGGCACGTGAGCACGTAGAGCAGCGGGTTGACCACGCTGTTGATGAAGGCCAGGCTGGTGACGAAGGGCAGGCCGCGCCACACGAGCGGCCGCAGCTCCGCGTCGGCGTGCGCGCGCGCCTCCAGCAGGCTGAACACGTGGTAGGGCCCCCAGCAGAGCGCGAAGGCCGCCACCACGGCCGCCACCAGGCGCACGAAGCGGCTGGGCCGCCGGCGGCCGCGGTGGCGCAGCTGCACGCTCACGACCGCGTGGCTGGAGGCAATGATGGCCAGCGGCACGACGAAGGCCAGCAGGAACTTGCTGACGGCCAGGGCCGCCTGACGCGAGTTGCACGTGGCGTCGCGGTCGGGCCCCGGGTTCAGGAGCAGCACGTTGTAGTAGCACATGATGCGGCCGTCCAGCCGCGGGATGGTGTCCCGGAACACGAAGTAGGGCACCGTGTTGAGGACGGCCAGGGCCCAGAGCACCAGGCAGACCCTGTGGGCCGCCGCCACCGTGCGGTGGTTCTGCGCCCACACGGGCCGCACCACCTGCAGGCAGCGGTCCAGGCTGATGGCGCTGAGCAGGAAGCCGCTGGCGAACATGTTGAGGAAGAAGACGGAGGAGTGCAGCTTGCAGAAGGTGGTGCCCAGCTCCCATGAGTGGCCCACGGCCAGGAAGTAAGTGAAGAAGGGCAGGGAGGCGGTGGCCAGCAGGTCGGACAGCGCCAGGTGCAGCACCCAGGTGGTGACCACCGTCTGGCGCATGCGGCAGCCCACCACGAAGAGGATGAGTCCGTTCTCCGCCAGGCCCAGCACCGAGGCCAGCCCGTGCAGCAGCACCGACACGTGGTCCATGTAGCGGATGCTGGAGTTGCTGTGGCTTTGGATGCGGCTCATCTGCTCCAGGATGGGGCAGAGCGGCTTCAGCGTGACGTTGGCAGACATGGCCGGCTCTGCGGTGGAGAGGAGGGGGTGCTGAGGTAGGCAGTGCGAGGGCAGCAGGGGACCCCCCCTCCCCAGGGGATTGGAACCTGACCCGTGAATGGTATAGATGAGGCCACCGGGGACCAGTGACATTGAGCCAAGGCAGTCAGGTGGGGGAATAACATCCCAGCTGCACGCCCTTGGGCGAGCCATTTAACCTTCCTGGGCCTGCTTTCTCCTCTGGGACACGGGCATCTGTCATAACAAGACCTAGCTCATAGGGCTGTTGGGAGTGTTCAATGAGCTAATATACATAAACGTTTAGAGCGGAGCCTGGCACACGGGAAGCACTGCGTCAGTATTGTGACTGTTGTTAGCAGGTCCCCTAAGGTCACACGCGAGGCCAGGCCATGCAGGACTCCCAATCCCCCGGGGCCACTGGGGCACAAACAAGGCCCCACCTGAAGGACAGGGGTGGGTCAGCTGGCCTGGGGGATGGGAGTGGAAGGAAGAGGCTGTGCCTTTAAGACATGCGCCCTCCCTATCCACAGCACCCCCAGATCTTGCCTCTCTGCAGCTTCTCTGTGCAGCCCTTTGCTCCCACAACCGTGGCGTGTGGGGTATGTTGACTTTGACCGGTGGAGCCAGCCCCTCCTCTCATAGTTGGAGAGGAAATTAGATAAGAGGAGGGAGAGAGCTAGGCATGAGAACTACCAGACTGGGGCTCTGGAGGCCCTATGGGGCTGAAAGACTGCCATCTGCCCAAGGGCGCCGGGCCACCCTCCTGCCCCAGGAAACCCGTTCCTTTACTGACTCACGCATTCATTCAGCAGGTAGTGATTGAGAAGCTACTCAGGTAAGCGCTGGGGAAGCCAGCCTCTGGCAGATGTGCGGACACCCCAGATGTGCACACCCACAGCTTCATCAAAACCCCAAGACTTCCTGATGTGAGGCTGGTTGAGATCCACGAGGGCAGGGGGGCGGGGGGGGGTGGGGTGGGGGAGGCTGCCGGCAGGAGGCATAGGATGGCTGGCAGGGATTGGGAATTCAGATTGTCCTGAGGCCCCACTATGCGCCAGAGATTCCAGTAGGTCCTTTACATAAGCACTGTCTTGCTCAGGACTCTAGAAAAAAGGCACTAGACCTTCACTCCATCCCATTTTACAGGCGTGGAAGCCGAGGCTCAAGCCACCCAAATAACAGACAAGCGGGGAAGCAACAGTTTAAGGCTCAGTGTGTTCTCTTTCCTCTACCTCTGCCGTAAGCAAGAAGAGAAGGAAGCGGGGGGTGGTCTTCAGTAGTCACATTTCCAGGGGTAACACTGTTGGCCGGGATGAGAAAACCCACAGTCTTCTCCAGGTAGCACGGGCCTCTGGAAGGCGAGGCCCCAAGAGATCAGACTAGACTTTTCCAAGCAGATGAGCCCCAGGATCAGAGGCAGGTCGGGGTGGGGGGCAGCAGTTGGGCCCGTGCTCCCCAAGAATGCTTACGCTTCTCAAGCTTTACAGTTTGCAGAACAATTACACTCACGGTGACCCTGTGAGACCCCATTTTTCAGAAGAGAACACAGGTCCAGAGAAGCATAGCAACTTGCCCACCATTCCTCAGCTGCAGTGGTACAGCTGGGACTCCACCCTGCAGACAGATGAATGCCATCCCCTCTCCGCACTGGAACATTCCCTTCAGCACAGCAGCCTCTTGCCAGGTCTCATGGGGATGCTCAGAGAGCACAGTCCTGCTACACCCTGGGGACCCATCGGGATCAGTCTTTCTGGCTGCATGGAGTCGGCCCCCAGCCTCCCAGGAGTCTTGTGGAGCCCAGCAGCCAGGGTCCCGCTTTGGGCGGGGGTTAGGGGCAGGGAATGCGAGCTGTTAGAGTCAGTTACCCTAAAACTGCCCCTGTCATCCTCCCACCCAGACTGCTGTGAGTCTGGAAAGAGAGGCTTTTGTGCTTATCCCTGTGCCCTTTGCTTCTCTGAGCAGTGTGTCCCCTCCAGTCTTTGGGAAATCCAGCCCTCTGCCATCCTGACTGTTAAAACTGTGCCTTCGTGGATCCAGAGAGGGCACTAAGGCTGCCGAGCCCCTGGGCTATTATTGCTTCCTTACCTGGGCACAGAAGGAGCACAGGATTCCAGCCCCAGAGACAGCTTCTGGTGGCAGCCAGACGAGTCACCGAGTCACCGAGTCACCGGCAGGCAGAGGCAGGGGAGTGGGGCTGAGGGAGGAAATAGCTATCAGCTCCGGAGTGTGTGTGTGCGTGTGTGTGCGTGCGTGCATGTGTGCGCGCGCGCGCGCGCGCGCGTGTGTGTGTGTGTGTGTGTGTGTGTGTGTGTTTAGGGGTGGGATCTGGGGAGGCGGGGACAGCGGAGGCTGACTTGTTACACTGGTATTCCAATAACATTTATCTCCATCAATGGGAAAGGGACATAACTGCCGGCAGCCCGTGCTCAACCCCCTCCCTTTACACAGGAGATTTGGCAGAAACCCCAGGTCGGTACGCTTGCCCGTGGGGGAATGGGAGTGTGCATCAGGGGCTGCATTTTCGAGCGACCGCTGTGTGGGAGAGAGGCATGAGGAAGAGGACATCTTGGGCACATGTCCACCGTCCTGGCTGCCCTCTCCTCACCCCAGAATTCTCAGGAAGGCAGGGCGCGGCAGTGGGCAGAGCGGGGCCAGGCCAGCCCTGCAGCCGCAGCTGGGAGGTGAGCCACTTCCGCTTGCCAGGCCGGGTTTTGCCTTCCGTGAGCAGAGCTACGGCGTCTACCTCGAAGGCTTGGCAGCGAGGTGCCTCCGTTCACAGAGCGCCCCGCACACGGGAGGTGCTCTTAGAAGTCAGTCCTTGTCCCCTCCGGGGAGGAAATGGGTAGAGGCTATAGGGCGAGGGCAATACAGCTTTTATTTAAAGTGGGCTGTGAGCTGACAGAGCTTTATAAATTTGCATTTAATTGCTTTCCAGGTCCTTGCTGACCAAGCTTCCCGGGGTCAGGAACCGTTCCTTCAAACCCAGCGTCCCAGCACGTCGGAGGGACTCAGTAAAACATGTTTAAAACCCCAGTGTCCCCCGTATCAGGGCAAGGCACCCCCTCCCACGGGATTGAGTGTACAGAAATCTTCCACTTAGACACAGGCTTAATTTCAAGGCCTGGAGCTTCACAAGCTTGCTGAGAGCCTGCGATCCTGAGTGAAGAATGTATAAAATACCAGGACCGTGTGATGGGGATAATATTTCTCGCTGCAGCCCAAGGTGGCAGATCGGTAAGAGCCTTGATTATCCAAAATATGAGCGCTGGGAGGCGTCCCTTCCTGTAGGTCACAGGGGGCTTGGTCTTGGAGGCAAGTGCTTACAGCCCTCCCAAGAAAATAGGCAGGTGCCTCCATTCTGCTTTGGGGAAAGGAGCACCCACCCCACCCCTGCCCTGCTGACCCATGAACAACCTCTAAGGTCATGCAGTGGAGGGTGGTGGGTAAGCTCAGGGACTCTGGGGCCCGACCGCTTGTGTTTGGATCCGACACTGCCACTCCCTGGCTGTGTGACTTGGGCAAGTAACTTCACAGCAGTAGAATTTTTACAAAGGACTCCTGCCCAGCCCCTTCCCCAAAGTGCAAAAGTCGGTGCACAAATTGATTTGGGGGCTAAAAAAGAATCCCCCCCCCCCATCCCCCCCCCTCCCCACTGGATCTCTGCCCTCCCTTGCCCCCTTGTGCAGTGAACATCTTGTACAATCTCTCAGGGCAGCCCCGCTAAGGGGCTTCGTACCTGAAATCTGCATTCCTCAGACCTTTCCCCCAACCCTTGTTTCCAAGTGGCTCATCTCCCAACCCTCCTCCCTGAGGACAACTTAAAAGCTGCTAAAACAAACAAAAAAGTACTCCAGATGAACAGGGCCCTAAGGCATTTTCTAAAGAAGGAGGCAGTGACGTTTGTCCCCGTGGGGCCCCTCGGCTGCACTCCCACGGTGGAGACAGACCTCTGGGAACATATTCCCAGAGCCCATGTGCCACCCGCAGTCTCTACGTGTACGATGCTAGGGTGCGACGAGCCTCCTCCCGGCTGGTTGCAGGAACCAACAGCCTGTGTCTGCCCCTCTGAGAGAAAGCCTCGGGAGCAGAGGGGGCCTGGGGCGGGGCCTCGCTGGCTGGAAGCAGAGGACAGGAGCCTCCAGCGACAAGTGTCAAGAGCACAGGCTGGGGGCCTCAGTCAGTTAAGCGTCCAACTTCAGCTCAGGTCATGATCTTGCGATTCATAAGTTCGAGCCCCGAGTCCAGCTCTGTGCTGATGGCTCAGAGCCTGGAACCTGCTTCAGATTCTCTCTCTGCCTCTCCCCCATTCTCTCTCTTTCTCTCTCTGTCTCTCTCAAAAATAAACATTAAAGAAAAAATTTTAAAAAAGAAAGAGTGCCAAGGGCCCTCACGGAGAGCAGGGTCTGGAGGAGGGTGACCCAGGCCTTTGGCGAGGGCCTGAAATAAATAGCAGAGACCAGTAATGTGCAGCTGAGTGTACATCTCCCAGAGGGCTTGTTGAACCCAGGACGCTGAGCCTTACCCCCAGAGCGTCCGGTCCAGCAGGTTGCATTTCCATCAGGTGCCCTGAGAGATGCCGGGGCTGCTGGTTCAGGGGGACCACAGAGATCGCTGACCCACTGGAAAGGAGAATCAGGGTCCTTGGGGTCTGGTATTAGCGGAGGGCCTTCGGTGACCTCCCTCCCTCCTGCTTCGAGGATCAGAGGAAACAACGAGCCACCTGCTCAGCTCACGGCCCCCACGGGGCAGGGATGCACAAACCAGCTGCCATTTAGTTATTTTCAGTGCCGTGTGCTTTGATCTCAGTCTCTTCCTGACTCCAGGCGGATTGCATTTGCCTTTCCCACTCACATAGTGGCTGAGAACCTCATTCTGGAAGCAACTGAAGGCCACACCGTAAGCGGTGAACCACAAGATCTCTGTGAAAGAGAAGTCAAGCCCTGTGCTCCAGAGACCGTCAAAGTCGGTATTGTTATTACCTGCTGTGGCTGTGTTCCCTGTTTCCAGGGCTTTCGTCGCAGACCTATTTTTTGAGGGGTCACCACCCAACCCATTACCGATAGCACTAGCTAACATTTATGGGGTACCCACTACGTGTCAGGCACCCTGCTCGGCACTTCACATGTATCGTCCCGCCAGCCTGGAGAGGCCCCATCCTCCCCTGGCACCCTCCTTCTGTCCCTGGCTTTCATGAGCAGGAGAGACAGGACGGAGAACTCAGTGAGCCTGTCTGGCTCACGGCACCCCAGCGAGGTTGATCTTTATCTTTTTCTTTTTTTTTTAAGTTTATTTCTTTATTTTGAGAGAGAGAGAAAGAGAGCACAAGCAGGGAAGGGGCAGAGAGAGAAGGAGAAAGAATCCCAAGCCGGCTCCAGGCTCTGAGTGGTCAGTGCAGAACCCAACGCGGGGCTCGATCTCACAAACCGTGAGACCATGACCTGAGCCGAAACCGAGAGTCGGACGCTTAGCCGACTGGGCCACCCAGGCGCCCCTAGGTGGATCTTATTCTTAATTCCATTTTACAGATTAAGTAAGTGAAGCCCCGTTTTAAAAAATGAAATGTAAAACGGTAAGAAGAAAATAGAATGGTAAGAAGAGATGAGCAAACTGAGGTTTAGAAAGAGGCCAAGTGGGAAGCCAAAATCCCAAGTCTGGTCACTCTGATCTGACCCTCTTTCCTCCGCAGTAAGAACAGTGGTGGCTTTTATTGCCACTGTGTTCAAGTGATGCAGGCTTTGCTCTCAACGCTGCACGTGGGTCTTTTCATTTCACCTTCACGGCCAGTCTACGAGTTAGGTAGTTATTGGCCCCATTACACAGATGAGGAAATCAAGGCAACACGGTCTCCAATGTCAGCAGAGGAGCTGACATCCTTCCTAGGCTGATGAGCTGTGGTGCCCGTGAGCCTTTGCAAGAATTGGAATCCTAACCAAGGGTTCAGGGCTCCCCCTCTCCAGGACAACTTGGCACAACTTTTCTCAAAGGCATCCTTCCGCCCTTGCCGTGAGGAAGTTCCCTTGCTCTTTTCCTGCCTTTCCAGGGCCTCGGGAGACACATTGCCTTCGTGTGCAGGGACCTTTCTGTATATCAGATTCCATCCCTACCGTAATCATTCCCATTTCTTTTTTTTTTTTTTTAATTTTTTTTTTAACGTTTTTATTCATTTTTGAGACAGAGAGAGACAGAGCATGAATGGGGGAGGGTCAGAGAGAGGGAGACACAGAATCCAAAACAGGCTCCGGGCTCTGAGCCGTCAGCACAGGGGCCCGATGCGGGGCTCGAACTCACGGACCGCGAGATCGTGACCTGAGCCGAAGTCGGCACTCAACCGACTGAGCCACCCAGGCGCCCCAATCATTCCCATTTCTACTTTACTGGTGGGAGCAGGTCCCTTTGCCCCTGAGCAGTGAGCACAGGACAGAATCCAGGTTCTCTGCTCCTCTGGCGGGGGTTGGGGGGGGTGGGGTTTCTCCACCACTTGAGCCCTGTTTCCTTGCAGGGATACCGCTCTGTTATGGCAGAAAAGCAGATACACGTGGAAGGAATGATGGAGGCAGGAAACCACCGCACCCGTGGGTGACTGTTGGCTAAGGAGCAAGGTGATCACATACCCAGTCTCAAGGTGTCTCCTATGTTCAAAGAGAAACAGTAACTTGACCGCAGAGGCACCTGGCAGACCACATCCCACCCAAGTGTTCGGATTTATATCAGCAGCGATAGGACAAACCAGCATGATGAGCCTCCTGACAGAATGCCCTGAGGAGACACAATGTCACTTCTAGGCTATTCCTGCCCGTTACGGGCTGAATTGTTCCCCCCCCCCCCCCCCCCCCCCCCCCGTTTGTATGTGGAAGCCCAACCCCCCAGCACCTTGGAATGTAGCTGTATTTGGAGACAGGGCCTTTAGGGGGTGATTAGGTTAAAATAAGCCTGTGAGGGTGGGCTCTAATCCAGTCTGACTGGTGTCCTTATAAGAAGAGGAAATCTGGACCCACAGAGAGCCAAGAGAAGACCACTTGAGGACCCGGCGAGGAGGCAGCCATCGGCAAGCCAAGGAGAGCGGCTGCAGGAGAAACCAGACCTGCCAACACCCTGGCCTTGGACTTGCAACCTCCAGAACTGTGAGAGAATAAATTTCTATTGTTGAAGCCGCCTACGTGGCTGTATTTTGTTACAGCAGACCCAGCAAACTAATACACCGCCAAAAATGCGTAGCCTGAATCTAAGCAGGAGGAAATGCCAGACAAAGCCGAGGGAGGGCCATTCTGTAAAGAAATTGGCCTGTACTCCTCAAAACATCAAGGGTATGAAGAACAAAGAATCACGGACTGTGCCAGGTTGGAAAAGCCTAAAGAAGCACCATCTTGGCCTTGTATTGGACCCTAGTCGAGGAAAAACAAACTTTGCCCTTTGCTATAAAAGTCACGATTAGGACAGGTGGGGAGCTGCATAAGGTTTGTACGTGAGACACTGGTGTTATGCCAGTGTTGATCTGGTTTGGATCATTTTCCTTGTGTTTCAGGAAGTACCGTCTGCAGTGTTTGGGGGTAAAGGAGGACCATCTGCAACCAGCTCTCAGATGAGAAGGGAGAAAGTGTGGATGTGGGTGTCTGTGTACATAACAGAAAGAGCTAAGAGGAAGAGCTAAAACAAACGTGAAGAGACACAGCGTTAAAAAATAAAGTGCAGCTGAGTACGTTTTAAACGTCTCCTTGGCTTTCTGCGACCATTGATGAATCAGGCAACATCCAGTCTAACAGAAAGGCGCCCTGAGAAGCCGTCCAAAAAGACTTTTCTAGGCAGAAGGGAGCAAGGGCTCGTGTTCACCGGAAGCGGGGCTTGAGCTCACCTGATGTGGGACTCGAACTCACAAACCATGAGATCATGCCCTATACCGAAGTCAGATGCTTAACTGACTGAGCCACCCAGGCACCCCCTTTTGTCTTGTTTTTAACAACAGCTAACGTTCAAGGAATCTGTGTGAAGGGTATAGGGAGATTCTTTTCAGTAAGCCTGAAATTCTTTCAAACTAACTTCAAAGCCTTCCCTTGTCCTTCAGGAAAAACCCCCCTCACCAGCCCCGCCCCCTCCAGGGGCCCAGACCAGCCTGAAGTCCACGTTTGCAGCCCTATGCCTTTATCTCCCCCAATTCCCTCTGCCTCAACACAGTACCCCCGCCACCATCCCCTGTGCCCCCCACACTTCTGACCACCCCTACCCCGGCCTGGCCCATCCCTTAACCCGCTCTGTACCCCGGGTGACCCACCAAGCTTCCCCCACGTAAGCTCTCGTCACGGCAAACCTCGTCACCACCAAGCACAGAGAACTTGTCCCGCCCGTTCTTCGTCGCTGTCCGTCTTTCTGTCCACACTGCGAGGTTGGATTATCATCCCCAATTCACAAGCCGGAAAAGGAAGCAGAGAAAAGTGACGTGGCTCAGCTAGAAAGAAGCAGGGGCTGGGTTGGAGCCTGACTCTTAAGGACCGAGCCACCACGTGCCAGCTGCCGTGGCCCACACTCAGCGGCATTGGCTAAGGCTGGTGGGGCCGGGGCGAGGCGCTCCCCCGACATGAGGATGGCAGTAATGAGGCTTTGGGACAGCCTGGCATGTGGGGAGCCCTGCCACCTGTGAGCCAGTCTGCTTGTGGTTAACAGACTTTACTTCTCTGAACTGCCCAGGATTTAGCACAGAGGTCCCAGGTTCCCCGCACCCAGGGCCCCGTACAGTTACCGTCTCACACTGGGGCAGTACGTTTATTGGTTGATGAACCACTGTTGATCCACTGATACGAACCTAAGTCCATTTCCTTGGCCTCTACCTAATGTCCTTGTTCTGCGCCAGGATCCCATCCAGGAGGCCCCGTTTATTTATTGTCCGTCCTTGTTATTTTCCATTAGTAACAGCCACGGTCCCATTGATGTCCTGACCCTCAGGACAGCCCCGTGAGGGGCCACTAGTCTGTTTACCAACCTGTCCGCCCACCATCCATCTGCGCACTCTTAGGGCAGGGGCAGTGTCTCGGCCTCTGGGGCCTGCACAGCCATCCAAGGGCCCGGTTAGTAAATTAACCCAGCCTGCTGCCCGCCCCCACGGCCCCCGCAGCTCTCGGTGGCCCGGAGGCCCCAGTGCAGACAGGAGGCCCTGGAGAGCCAGACTGGGCAGGGAAGGGATGATGAGGGACTTGGAACCACCCCCTCCGCCTGCCTGCAGCCTCAACCGTACCAGAAGATTCCCTCCTCCCCACCTCCCAGCCAGGATCACTCAGCGGAGACAGCATCAACCCCCAGCTGGAAGGCAGGAAGTCAGGGTGAGGGGCAATTTTCAGAGCACCTTCAGGGCCCGGGCCTGGGAGGGTGCCTTCTTTGGCCTTCAGGGAGGGAATTTCACCAGAGCCCCTGGTGGCCAGGCTCCTCCAGGTGGGCCCCCTTTGCCCCTAGAAGTTTCCAGTCACCACCTCCCCCATATAAGGCCTGGGCGTCACCGGGCCATGAGTGAGTGGGGAGTGTTATGGTGGCCGTGGTGTATTTGACGACAAGAGCCTCGGCCATGGTCTGGGATGGCTGCGTGGCGTTGCTGCTGCTGCTGCCGGTGGCCGCTCTGGGGCTGGGGCAGCGGCCGCACCCTGAGCCTGGTCTCCGGGGCCTGCGGCACAGCTCTGACTGTGGGATCAAGGGCATGCAGCTGCTGGTGTTCCCCCGGCCGGGCCAGACTGTCCGCTTCAAGGTCGTAGGTGAGCGTGGCCGAAACGCGGGTCCCCACCTCCTGTGCAGCAGGACGAGGAGAGGCCCCTCGGCCCCCACTCTGTCACCACACTGGGGAGGGGGAGGAGGAGGGAGGAAGGTGAGTTGCCAGCCTCAGTTTCCCTGGTCACCCAGGGCCTCTTTTCCCACGGCGAGTGTTCACGACCATCTTGCTGAGAGGCAGGTGTTGGTTTCACTAGGGCCCAGGCTCTGCGTCGGTGACCACGGGCAGCTGATGCCCAGGCTACTGGCCCCCAGGCCCCTCCGAGGGGCAGGGCCCCGGTGGTTGTGGCCTGGTACGGAGAAAACGGGAGTGGGTTTTGAGGTCGGATTTGAATCTGCAGCTTCTCAACTTTGTGTTCTTGAACAAGTGACCTGACCTCTCTGAACCCCTGTTTCCTTAACTGTAAGATGGGAACAGTGACCCCAGCCTCGCCATGTGCCCTGAACAGGAGTTCAGGGGTCATGCCCGCCCCCGAGGGGTGCCCTGGTGCTCTGGGCGGGCAAGGTGGGTGGACATCCAGCAGGTGTTTCCCCCCCCCCCCCCCCCCCCCATGACTGCAACGGCCAGTGAACCTGGCAGACAGGTCACAAGATCCCAGTTCCAAATCCTTCTGCCCCTCATTGTGTGCAGCTGAGAAGACTCACACTCAGCGCCTCAGCCAAGAACGGGGATCCCCAACTTTACAAGAACAGGTCTAAAATCCCCAGCCCAGGGACACCCGGGTGGCTCAGTCGGTAAAGCAACTGACTTCGGCTCAGGTCATGATCTCACGGTTTGTGGGTTTGAGCCCAACATCGGGCTGTGTGCTGACAGCTCAGAGCCTGGAGCCTGCTTCCGATTCTGTGTCTCCCTCCCTCTCTCTCTCTCTCTGTGCCCCCACTCACATTCTATCTCTCTCAAGAATAAAGAAACATTAAAAAAAAACTTTTTTAAATAAAACAAATACCCAGCCTGCTGCCTGGGACTGTACTAACCTTTTCTCCTCCAAGTTTTCATTCCTGCTTGCCGTCCAGTACTGTTAACGGGGAACCACAGCGGGAAGGAGCCTAAGACCAGCTGAAGCTATTCCCTTACAGATGGGCAAACTGAGACCAGAGGGGAGGGGCCTGGCCAAGAACACACCGGCAGCAAGTCGCCAAGCTAAGGCTGAAGCTGGGGTCTCCCGCTCCCGAGTGGGGTTTTCTCAGCGGTCACCAGCAGCCCCTGGCTTCACCCTTCAGCACTGCTGGCCCTCCCAAACTTCCATCCCTGTCTCCCTTGCCTCAGATGAATTTGGGAACCAATTCGAGGTCCACAACTGCTCTGTCTGCTACCACTGGGTCACCGCCAGGCCCCTGGGACCCGCCGTCTTCTCTGCTGACTACAGAGGTTGCCACGTGCTGGAGAAGGTAGGGATCGCTGCTGAGCTCGGGGCAGGCCCCACGGCTGGGAGCCAGCTTGACCTCACACAAGCCCGAGAGGGAGCTCGGGATCGCTGTGCTGGTCACGCCCACCTGTGGTCTGGTGACCGGGGCTAGCCCACAAATCCAGCTCCCTGCTGACGACCTCCTCTGCCTGGGAGGCCCGGTGGCCTCACCTAGCTGCTCTCTGGTCACCTTCTCACCTGCAGGACGGGCGCTTCCACCTGAGGGTGTTCGTAGAAGCCGTGCTGCGCGACGGTCGAGTTGACGCGGCAGGAGAGGTCACCCTGATCTGTCCTAAACCTGGCCACACCTGGACTCCGGAGTCCCACCTGGCCTCACGCACAGGCTTCTCCCTGCCTACCCCTCATACCCGGCCCCTCCGCCCCACCCGGGAGCACAGCTTCACCCGTCCGACCCCTGCCCTGCTGCCCCTTAGACCTGGAGCCACCCGTCCCACCCTGACTCCGCCCCCGTGGGACATCTTGGAACACTGGGGGGTTGACGAGCCCCTTCACCCAGGTACATAGGACTTCTCTGTGCGTGTACTGTGTCTGGGCCTTCTGGAGCAGCGAACTGCCTGATCGCCCTTGACTGGGCCCAGGAAGCCAGCTGCCTGTTTCCCTTGGAAGTCTCCTGCCCAGTGTGGCCCTTTCTTGTGTCCTCACCGCTCTGTCCCCTCCCCAGGTGCACCTCTGACCTGGGAGCAGTGCCAGGTGCCCTCTGGGCACATCCCCTGTGTGGTGAGAAGAGGTTCGAAGGAAGCCTGTCAGAAGGCTGGCTGCTGCTATGACAACAGCAGAGCGGTTCCCTGTTACTATGGCAACACAGGTAGGCCTTTCTACACCTGAAACCAGAAGCCATGAGGACGGGGAGGGCTGCCCCTCCCCCAACACTGCAACTGCTTCACACCTAGTCCCTAGGAGAGCCCGAGCTCCCGAATGGAGAATGGGCCACAGAAGGGACCTTTAGATGGGGGGACCACAGGTCCCAGCTTGCCTGATAACCGTTGTCCCAAGGAACTAGTAGCAGATCTTTTTTTTTTTTTTTTTTTTTTAACATTTATTTATTGAGAGACAGTGCAAGGAGGGGAGAGGCAGAGCGAGAGGGAGACACAGAATCCAAAGCAGACTCCAGGCTCCGAGCTGTCAGCACAGAGCCCGACGCGGGCCTCGAACCCACGAACCATGAGATCACGACCTGAGCCGAAGTCAGACACTTAACCGACTGAGCCACCCAGGCGCCCCCCTAATAGATCTGTCTTTGCATGTACCCCTACCTCTTAGATCTAGAACATTCCAATTTATTTTTTTAAGTTTATTTAAGTAATCGCCACAACCCAACGTCGGCCTCGAACTCATGACTCCAAGATAGAGTCCCATGTTCGTCCAGCTGAGCCAGACACCCCTAGGGCATCCCAGTTTAGATGACAAATTCAACAGTGCCCCTACTTTCGTAGTTTATTTCCATGCACGAGAAAATCTGGGTCTGTAAAGGGTTTGCTCAAGCCAACGCAGGCACAGAGAGTAAGAGAAGCCAGGTCTCCTGACTCTCAGGGCAACACCTAAGTACTGTCTCCCAGTCCACCCCCCATGTCTGCGGCACAGACACTAACTCCGAGGTCCTGGTCGGCCTCTTTGATCTGCCTTCGTCCTAGCAACTGTCCAGTGCTTCAGAAATGGCCATTTCGTCCTGGTGGTGTCCCAAGAAACAGCCTTGGCACATGGGATCACGCTAGCCAATATCCACGTGGCCTATGCCCCCACCAGGTGCTCCCCGACTCAGGACACAGGGTCCTTCGTGGTCTTCCAATTCCCTCTGACCCACTGTGGGACCACCGTCCAGGTAGGAGTGGGGCCATGGCCTGGTGCCCAGGACCGCCCCCCTGGGAGGGCCTCACCCAGCTGTCCTTCCTCTCCCACAGGTGGTTGGCAACCAGCTCCTCTATGAGAACCAGCTGGTGTCAGACATCGACGTCCGAATGGGGCCACAGGGCTCCATCACGCGGGATGGCGCCTTCCGGTGAGGGCAGCCTTTCTTGCACAGGCTGGGCTGTGGGCTTGGGTGTGAGGGGAGCACAGGTGAGCTTAGGACGAGCTGCGGAGCCACCTGGGCTCCTGTCCATGCTGTTCCCTGCTGTGTGATCTCAGGAGAGCCCCTGGGCTCATCCCAGCCTCCCCCACCAGCCCCAGGGTCCTCAGCAGCACTTGCCTTTTTTCCTCTAAGAACTAAGCTCAGGAGCTAAGCTGCATGCATCCTCATCGAGGCCCCTGGAAAAAGGGGAGGCCATGAGTGTGGCTGTTGCTACCTCCCCATTTCCGAGGTCACAAAGCCACAGATGAGGCAGAAGATACCTGGGCGGCAGGGTGGGGGGGACCTCTTGGAGGGTGTGCTGGGGTGGAGGGAGGAGCCGAGGGTTACCTCTTGTTGAAATGGGCCCCTGGGACCTGCAGGCTCCGGTGGCAGAACGAGCCCAGGAGGCCAGGGTGGGCACCCCGAGGGAGCTGGGCTTGTCACACCTGCCCTTGAACTTATGGGGCCAATACATCTGTGCATAAAATCCTGTGCTTGGCACAGAGCGGAAGCCCAGGTGTCTTTCTCCCCACCCCACCCGCCCTGAGGGCCAGGGAAGGGTGCTGGTGTGAGGGTCCAAGTGTCTTTTGCTTTAAAACTCTAAGTGCCTCTACAGGCCAGGGGGTAGTTGGGGGTGGGGATAGATCGGCTGTGCTGTAGACCCTTGGGTTCACAAGTGGTGGGAGCTAGTTGGAACCCAGCAGGGCTCCAGGGATTCCCACAGGAAGGGGGCCGTGAGGGGGAACAGCTGTAGCCGGTGGGAACAGGCAGGTGGTCAGACAGGGTCTGCAGCTCGGGCGCGGGCCTCGGGCGCGGGCCTCGGGCGCGGGCCTCGGGCGCGGGCCTCGGGCGCGGGCCTCGGGCGCGGGCCTCGGGCGCGGGCCTCGGGCGCGGGCCTCGCTCTCAGAAGTAAAGGGAGAGCGCCTAGGAGCTGGAGGTGAAGGGGGGTGGGGTCCGCTTCCCTAGCGGAACACCAGGGGGCCGGACGTGGGCCCCCCACTGGGAGCGTGTGGTGTCACTTAGGCCAGAGAGAGTCCCCAGGGCCCACCATCTACCACTGCAAGCACAGTGGTGACACTGGGGCGCTAACTGTGACCAGCTTGTGCTGTCCTGGGCAGGTGAGTGGGGTGGGGGGCGCAGGGCCCCCTAGCGGCTTGCTCGGTGGGGTCCGGCCACCCTGCTGGGCCGCGCGCCCTGGTTGTTGCATCCACGTAGCTGGCGGCTGGTTTACTAAGTGAGCAGGCCATGCTGACGCTGGGTCTTCTCTCCACCCCGTGCTCTTGCACTTGGACTTCAGGCTTCACGTGCGCTGTACCGTCAACGCCAGTGACTTCCTGCCGCTCCGGGCGTCTATCTTCCCACCCCCCTCGCCGGCCCCCGTGATCCAGTCCGGCCCCCTGCGGTTCCAGCTGCGGATCGCCACGGGTACAGTCCCCGGAGCCCTCCTCTTCCTGCCCCGCGTCCCCACGCACAGCCCTCCAAGGCTCACGAGTCCCTCACCCTGCAGATGAGACTTTCCGCTCCTTCTACGAGGAGGGGGACTACCCCATCGTGAGGCTGCTCCGCGAGCCTGTGTCTGTGGAGGTCCGGCTCCTGGACAGGACAGACCCCGGTCTGGTCCTGCTGCTGCACCGGTGCTGGGCCACTCCCAGTGCCAGCCCCTTCCAGCAGCCTCAGTGGCCCATCCTGTCAGAGGGGTGAGCGGCAGTGGGGGCTGGGGCTGCCCTGGGGGCTCCCTCCATCCCCCTCCCTGGTCCCTCTGAGGCTTCCTTGGCCTCTTTCCTTCTCAGGTGTCCTTTCGACGGTGACAGCTACAGGACCCGAATGGTAGCCTCAGACGGGGCGGGGCTGTCCTTCCCATCACACCATCAGCGCTTCACCGTCACCACCTTCGCCCTCCTGGACCCTGGCTCCCAGAGGGCCCTCAGGGGACAGGTGAGAAGTGCCTCGGAATTCCTGCTCCCCGAATGTTCCGTGGGATAAGCTGGTCCCCGAAGTCCTCCACCCTGCAAGCTATGGGTCCCCAGAGGTCCCCAGACGGGGGGCTTCGTGGAGGGTGGTGAGCCAGGTCCTGGCCACCTCCAGACCACTCAAGAGGGAGGAAGGGAAACCCGGAGTATGGATGCCACCAACCCTAAATCTGCACCCTGTTCACGGTGTTCTAGAGTGACTTTGCTTCTGACTCTAGAAAGCGTGCGTTTCAATTCTGCTTGGAATGTTTATAATCTCTCAACTTCTCCGGGAGGTAAATGGGTCCACTTAGGGCATACTTAGGTTTTCTGCAGAATGCACAAGTGACCCCGTAGGCCCTAGGCTTCCATGGAACTTGTGCTACTGAAAGATGCCCTCGCAAGACTACATACAGCCAACTCTGTATCTCGAAGTAGCCGCACGTTATTAGCCCAGGTGCAGACAGACGTCGCCGGTTAGCACTGTGAGGGTGGCTTCATTCTCCTCTTTACCACCTGCCTCTCGGGAGCCAAGAGCCTCTCGCCTGCTGGATGAAGGCGTATCTGCTGGCTGGGCCCCCGGGGGCTGGCTCAGCTCCGCTCTGCTCCTCCGGCTTCTTCTCCTCCTCCTGGGAGCTGCCCCTGGCTTTGTTTCTGGAAGCGGGGATAGCCCATCCCCCGGCTGCCTGGCGGAGCCCCACCTCCTCGGAGGCCAGCACTGCCGGGGGACTCAGCAGTCGGGGCCACACTGGAGAAGCTGAGGGCTGGGGCCAACTCCCAGGCCGAGCTCCCTGCCCGCAAGGAACCCGGCTGCAGACTTGGGCCACCGGGAAGGACGGGAGGCACAGCTTCCAAATTAGGAAACAACGGTTCTGGCGCTGACCCTCAGCAGGCGAGGCTGTGGTTTTGGTCTACATAGCCAGACCTCAGCCCGCCTGGCGGCCAGACAGCTGGCAGCAGTGTGGACTCCGCCTAGGTCCTGGATTCTGGGTGCTTCCTAGGTCTGGTGCTTCCTGCCCGTGGCTCCAAGCTGGCCCCGTGCTCTTGACCGTATTCTCTTCCCACCAGGTTTACTTCTTCTGCCACTCCTCTGCCTGCTCCCCCTCGGGGCTGGAGACGTGCTCGGCCACGTGCAGCTCTAGGCCCGCTAGTGAGTCCGGGGTGGGGCGGAGGGGCGGTCTTCGTTCTTCTGGCCACAGGCCTGTTCCTGGCTTCTGGGCCAGAGACCAGCCCATGATGCCACCCCTCCCCCACCCAGGACAGCGGCGATCCTACACTCCGCACAGCGAGGCCACCAGGCCGCAGAACCTCGTGAGCTCTCCAGGGCCAGTGGACTTTGAGGATTCCTCTGGGCAGGAGCCTCCGCTGGGGCCCACAGGTACCGGCAGGCATGTTGCTGCCGGGGGATGCTCGGCCACGGTGCAGGTGGGAAAGGGTGTGACAGCACTGGGGGCAGGGAACTGTGCAAAGACAGTCCACCTGACCCAGGGTGGGGGAAGGGCAGCCTCAGCTCTGCCGGGCGTCATCACAAAGGTCTGGTGGGTGGAGACGGTCGGAGGTGCCTTGCTCAGCCCTGCAAGCCTTCAAACCCCTTCTCTCACGCAGGCTCCCCCAGGAACGCTAACCAGAGGCCTCTCCTCTGGGTGGTCCTCCTGCTGGTGGCTGTGGCCCTGGTCCTTGGGGTCGGGGTTTTCGCGGGCCTGAGCCAAGCCAAGCCTAGAAGCTCCAGGAGGGTGACAGAGGGCGACTGGGCTCAATAAAGCAGTGTCCAGCCTGCCCAGCGGGTGTGGAAAGCTATTCGTGGCGACTAGAAAGATTTGGTCTCAGAAGCGTTGTTCCTTCGTGTCAGTTCTGTCCTGTCAGAACCATGGCCTCTTCGACAAATACTTAATACGGGCCGCACCCTGGGCAGAGTCCGGTTGATTTGGGAGACTTTGCCTTTCAGCAAGGAGAGACGGCATTCCAGAGAGAACCAGATAAGCGAGGGAAGAGGAGGGTACAATCACAGCAGAGTCCGAGCCCCAGTAGGTAGGAATGGGGAGCCCCGAGGGTGAAATGGCCCATGAAGGCCTGACCCCGTCGCCCAGACGTGGGAGTTCTTTCTCACAGCACGCTGCTCAGCTCCCTGTGGGGAAGGGGCACCCAGAGCTCCTGGGGCCTTGAAGGAACTCTTCAGTCTTGCTCTGAGCCTCAGCTTCCTGCTAAAGGATGCTGGGGCCCGCCAGCCTCCCTCTCCCTTCCTTCAGCACACACCCCCCCTCCCCGCCAGACTAGTCCACTCCCGGGCTGACACTGCAGCCTCTTGGCCCTGATGCTGGCTGCCACAGCAAGCCTGGCCCCCCCCACAGCTCAGTACCAGTGCTGGTTGTGTGGCTGACTTTCGTGTGCCCCTCTAGGACCTAGGCCTTCATCTCTGACTTGGCCACAAAGACCTTTCCAGACTGACCTATAGATCTAGGCTGGGAAGGGGTAGCAGTTGGGAGGGGTTGGGGGGGTGGGGTAGGGTTCAGCCTCTGGTGCCAGGAGAGAATAATCTGGTAGGTGGGTCCAAACTTGACTTTCGATCTTTTTTCTAAAGGCCTTGGTGGGGCATGAGCTGTGACAGGGAACCACACAAGTCAGGCCGGGGGCCTTGACACTAGGCAGGGGCTCCTCCTTTCTGGCCCACTCCACCTTCTGTGTCGGGGGATACTGGTCAAATAGAGGGGCTCCAAAATCAAGCTGCTTTGTTACAACCCCAGTTCTGTCTCTTACTAGCTGTAATACTGAGTTACTGAACTTTTGGGAGCCTGTTTCCCCCTCTGGAAAATGGGGGTGATCCCCACCCCCACCCCCACCCCCACAGGGGTGTTAGGTAAATTAACAGAAGAATCCCTCAAGGAGCATATGACAACATTTACTGAATGCCGTAAACTACTAGACTTTTTCTTCTCTGCCCCAAGCTTCATGCTTTGCTTAAACTCTGAAGACCAGTTTATAGCCCAGAGGAGGAGGGGCTGGGGAAAAGGTTAGCTGGGGGTGGCAGCATGGATCTTCGGGTCCGAGTGTTCTAGACACTTGCCGTGGGAGTTAGCCAAGGAACTTCCCTTGTCTGGGGCTGCCTTCCCGCTGTGACCAGGGATGGCCAGTGCTGTCCGACCTCCTGGCCTGTACTCGGGGGCCAGGGTGAAATTATGAGGATTCGTAGCTTTGGTGTTGGGTGAAGGAGCCAGACTGACTTGGTCTGAAGGGGTCAAGGTTCTGGTTCTTCCATCCAGGACTGACTCTTCTTTCTTACCACGGCCTTCGTCATCCAGGCTCACGTAGGCATTTCAAATGGCACAGAAGGGTTCTATGAATTGCATCGATGCTGTGCTTAAACACGATTCTATAGATACCACATGGAATCACATTATGTAACTTTAAGGGTGTCGTGTGTGTTTTCTTACCACAAAGGTAGACCTCTTGAATTATTCCCTGTTTTAATAGCCGCCGTCTCTTCCATATCCCCGTTAAACTGATACATTTGATCTCCTTTGGGTAGAATTCAAATCTATGAATGGGAACCCTTGTTATCTAAGCATGTGATTCTTTGTACACAGTTCTCTCAGAAGTTCTCAGAACCGCTGGATCAAAAGCTGTGCGCCTTCTGTCAGGCTCTGGGGGAACACAGGGGGTGCCAGTAGTCTGCCCCCCCACCCACACCCCACTCCACCTTGCTACCCCAGATCAGTATCGTTCTAAAGCTTTGCCACCCGCGCTGCCTAAGGCAGATAGCGTTGCTGGCCTAAAATGTAACTCTTTGGGGGCACCCGGGTGGCTCAGTCGGTTAAGAGTCCCACTCTCGATTTCAGCTCGGGTCATGATCTCCTGGGCATGAGATCAAGTCCATACTAGGCGTGGAGCCTGCTTGAGATTCTCTTCCTCTTCTGCCCCTTCTCTCTCTCTCTCTCTCTCTCTCTCTCTCTCTCTATCTCTCTCTCTCAAATACATATTAAATTTTTTAAATAAAATGTACCTCTTTGATTAGAGGACAAGCATCTTTATAGCCTCGGGGTCTTATGAACTTTCTCTTTGTGTCTCTGCCCTCCTGAACTTCTCTCCCTGTCTGCAGAGAGCTTCCCCACGTCAGGGGGCAGGCAGGGTCTCCATCTTCTTTCCCACCAAGTCCGCCCCTGCTCCCTTCCTCGGTGCAGTCCTTCTATCTTGCTGTTCGAGAGGATTACGCAGCTGTCGTTTTTCCCTCCTATTTGTATCTTCGAATGTGGCCAGAACCTTATTACCCTATGTAATCACGAAAGGATCCATTTGCTCTCTGGATGTCCCAACGTGGCGCTTGAGGTGTTTCTCGCCCACTGTCAAGTGTACGCAGGTGTGGGGATTTTGACAACTTTGGCGATCGGTACTTGTCCACGGAGTTTGTCAACACTCCTGTGTCCGAGGGCTCCGTTGACAGGAGCGGACGTACGTGAGCAGTGAGGGTCGCTGCGGCACGAGGTTCCCTTGCTTTCCCCGGAGAGGGGCAATCCCGGCTTTGGCTTTCCCGGATCTCAAAACCCCATCCAAATTCTGCCCAACGTAGAACTTCTTCCCTCCCCTAAACCACCTCTGAGCCGGAGCCGGAACTCGAGCCTTGACGACAGTTGGGTCAGACCTGATGGGGTTGATAACAAACCACTCGTGCTGACCTGTGGCAGGAAGCAGAGCGGCTCAGGGGCCTCTCAGGTTCTCTCTTCCTGCCCTTTTAGGGAGGGGGTAAGGGCTAAGGTTGGAGCTGGGTGAAGATCCCACGGACTCCCCTACTTCGCCCGCCCCCGGGCTCCCTCATGCTTCCACGTTGGCAGAGAGCAAAGCCACGTGCTCTGCCTTAAAGGGGGACGACCCCTCACAGCCTGTCGCCTCGACTTCAGCAACCTCTGACTCCCTGAAGAGTGGCCGCGTGCCCAGGCATTTCTGTAAGAGCTTTTCCTAGAAGAGTGCCACTTCTGTCCCAGCAGCAGGAAGACTAGATGCCCGATCAACCTTCGGAAGGAAACCACTAAACTGTCAGATGATATGCACGTCTGTTAAAAACCTGTTTACATCATCGCAAACAGGAGACGGGGGGAAACATGCAGATAGGCCAAAAATAAAAGCAAAAACTCTGAGAAGTAAAACCAATTTCTATTCTGGGGTTTCTGCAGAACCCTGGAGACCTTGATGTTCTGTTTTAACAAGTCCAGGGGAGCACAGGTCAAGCCCAGAGCCTGCCAAATGTGGGGCATCTCGAGCTGGGCCTCCTATGGAAGCCGGGACTGGAGAGGGCTTCAACCTCGATGCAAGACTGAAGGAGAAATGAACCCCTTGCACAGACAGGGGCAGCAAGGGGCCTTGCCTATTTTCAACTCCGTGCTGGATAGACAGACACAAACAACAAAAAGCACTCCCCCGAGAGTGACAATTCCGTCTTCTCTAGGGTGTGCAGGCCAAGTTCTTAGACGAGGGTAGGGGTCTAGGGAATGCTCAAAGTTTCGGTTGAAAAAAAGCTCAATGGCTAAATTTAATTTGAAGTGATCCCCGGGCTTCAGGCAAGAGCAAATAAATGCAAATCCTGTCGGGGAGCGGGGGGGGTGCAAAATGTGGTTTCAGCCAGTCTCAAAGAATTCTCATAATAACTTCCAAACTCATGAGATACTATAGAGTGAAAAGATAAGGCACACACTGGGAAGATAGGTAACACCTTGACAAAATGATCAAACACAGAAATGTGTGTGTGTGGGGGGGGGGGGGCCTGGACGTGGATGAAAAGAGGCTCCACCCCATCAGTAATCACGGATGTGAAAATTAAACTTCAAGGTACTATCACATACCCACGAGACTAGCAAAATTTAAAAATCGGAAAACACGAAGGGGTGGTGAAGGGTATGAAGGCTCGAACACTCCTCCACATGGTTAACGAGAGTGCAGACTGATAACGCTGTGTGGCTAAAGGGCTCGTCGTTACCTATGGTGCCATCTATACACGTCCCCTCCTAGGTTAACTAATAGCCTAGGAAAGACCCTTGCGACAGAATGTTCACAGAAACATTGTTTGTGATAGGCAAATTGGAAACAACCCATGTCAGGTGTCAACAGGAGGCCGTAGCAATTCATTGTGGGTGTGAACCTATGACCGAGTCCCACAGTGAACGAGAGGGTTTATCTGTTCGGGTTTATCACTCGCAGGCTGGCCTCCCTGAAAAGGGAACTGTCCTCTTACAAGGCTCCGTGGAGCCCGGCCATTGCCAAGTGCCTAAGGCACCGATCAATTACAAAGCTTGGACCCCAGCCCCCTGATGAGACACTTTCCTGAGGATGGAGGCGGCACTCATCAGGTAACTCCCGCCACGCGGGCTGGCCACCACGGCCAGCTGCAAGAACAGTGTGGACCCTAGATCCGCGACTGTATCGGGGCAGGGTCGGTGCAGCCCCCAGACGGTGAGCTGGCAGGTTAGGGCTGGAACAAAGGTTCTGCTGCGTCACGGCTCCCGTGTCCCCTCCCCTGGTGACCATGGCAGAGCTGAGCCTCGTGACCATGCAGCTCAAATGCACCACAGCCCCACGTGGGCACCTCCCGCACACAGCGCACTGCCCTGCGAGGGACGGGCCACGTGGGACCCGCCCTGCGGGGCTGCTCCCCTCTCCAAGGAGCGCGGTTCCAGAAGCCTGGTGGGAGTTCTGTCTGGCCACTGCCTTTGTTTGCACAACAGTGAATGAACCATAACCACACGCGTCAACGCGGGTAAATCTCGAGAACAACGTGAAGCAAATGAAGTCAGAGCAAGCTGAATGATTTCAGGTCCAAGAAGTTCAAAATTAAGCATCCCCCCCCCCCCCATACTCACAATATCGTGGTAAAATTAAAGGGAAAAGTGGAAGAAGGATCCACCCGTTTCAGGGGAGTGGTTTCTTCTGCAGTCACAGAAGAACAGAGGGCCCCTACTACTGTCCTTAAGCTGGGCGCTGGATACAAGGGTGTTTAGTATTCTTTAAACTGAAAAGGTATGTTTGAGGCCCTTTTGAGCCAATGTTTCACCATAAGCAATTTCAAAAATGTCAAAGGCCTGTTCCCACGGCTGCAAACCTCCCGGTGAGATCTTCGACTTCAGGCTGCTGGTTGAGACTCCAGTCTGCTGGGCATTTCTCCAGGATTCTCATCGCCCGGCTGTCCACACTGTCTGCTCTCCCCTCCCGGCTCGTCCGTGGGCCCGCTCCCCCGCCCCTCCTCGCTTCAGCCAGGCGGTGGGCAGCCGCGTCCTCTCCTTCGCCGGCCACCCCCACTCTGCTCCTCTGCTTTGTGTCCCAAACCTGCCTGTCACCTCTCTTCAGACCTACCTGACTCGCGGAACGGCCACAACCCCTCCTCCACATCTGCGCCTCTCAGAACTCGTCCCGTGGCCGTGGTCATCCGCACGCTGCTGCCTCCCTGACTGGCCTATGTCCCCGGTCACTCTGTGTCTCCAGAGCCTTAATCTTTGTGACACAGCCGTCAAGCGTCAGGGGCCACCGCGACCCCGAGAGTGTCACTGGATGCCAGCGCAGACAGAAGCAGGGAAAACAGCAGCCAACAACGTGTGCTCTCCACGTGCGTTCGCGCCATTAACCCTCGGCCACCCTCTGAAGCGGGCACCCGTTGGCCAGGTTTTCAGATGTGGAAACTGAGACACGGACGCGGGCACAGAAACCTGATGAGCCGGGATCCAAACCGGGCTGGACCCCAGAGCCCACACTTAACCACGACTCTGCACTCCTAGAAAACCGGAGCGGGCTGTCAGCTCCCCGTGCCTGTCTTCACAGATGACGGGGTAGTCAGCTCGGTCTCTGCAGCCGGATGGCTTCAAGTCCCAGCTCCATGACTCGCTGGGCGGCCTGAGGCCCAGGCACCCCGAGAGCTTGTTTCCCTCTGTACAATGGGGGTAACGGCACCTGCCCGGCACAGTTGTCCTCTGGTGCCAAGCCGTCCCGGTGCCCGTGTTGCCGGAGAGACTAACGTAACCACAGCGCCCCCAGGTGGCCTCCCTGGCCAGCGCCCCAAGGCCAAGCAACCTCCAAGGGCGGAGGAACATGGGGTTTGGACACACTTGGTCCCCAGGCACGAGCCCAGGCGTGGATTGCCGAGGGGCCAAAGTTCATGCTGGCTGCAGTGAGGGCCGATTACACCACAAACCATTTCCCTTCAGACACCTGGACTAACAACTCGATCCTGAACACAAAACTCAGGAGCCTGACAACACGAGTCCAGAAGAGGTGAGCCCTCTTAGAATCCATCAGAACCCAACCCATCCGGCCGAGAACTATTGCCAGAAGGTTCACCTACAAGGCGGCTGAGCCCACAATGGAGAGAAAACGGCAGGAGGGCGGGGGGTGGGGGTGGGGGGCAACTCTCCATTCCATTTTGGCCGAAATAACCAAGTCTGTCATCCCCCTGCTTCTGTGTCCTAGGAGTGTCAGAGCCTGGGCTCTGGACTGAGCCCCCCGAGTTGAGTCCGCCTGTCACTGAGCAGCAACGTGACATACAGGAAAGGGGTCGTGACAGCGGTGAGCACACGACCCCGCCCTCGGAATGAAAATCCAGCTGAGAAAGACAAACGCACGGACACCCGCGAGATCACAGAGCTGTGCTAGAGCCGGGCACCGTGGCCCGGTGAGGTCGCTCCCCTGCGGGGCTTCCTGGAGCAAGCCCATCTCTGGGGAGGGACCCCGGAGAAGAGCACGCAGGGCGGGAGGGCGGAGGTAGCTGGCGGAGGAGTAACGGGGGCAGTACCAGCAGTGGCGTGGGAGTCGCAGTGCCGGGCAAGCGGTCAGGCAGTGGGGACAGCGCCCCCACTTGGGAATACAAGCGTTACGGGGGACCCTTGAACAACGCAGAGGTTAGGGTACCAGCCCCCGGAGAGTTGAACATCCGTGTGTAAGTCTGACTTCCGGGATTTAACTACTCACAGCCTATCGAGCGGAAGCCTCGTGGTAACACCAAAGCTGACGCAGACGCGTCTTCATCATAGCGTATCGCAAATGCACACGTCCACGTATTGTATACCTTCCTCTGACAATGAAGTCAGCCATGGAAAACGGTACTTGGAAGATTGTAAGAGAAAATACGCGTAGGGCACCGCACTGTGTTCACCGAAAAGAAGTCTGCGTGTGAACGCACCTGCACCACTGGGGTCGTTAAGCTAGTAGTAAACTAGGAGGAGGAGGACGACGAGTGGGGGCAGGGGTGGCAGAAGCAAAGGCAGGAGAAGCAACGGCAATAGAACTGGCGGCGGCAGTAGAAGTGGGACGGGTATCAGCGGCAGGAGCTGGAATGGTAGGAGGGCTGACAGGAGCAAAAGTGGCGGCAGAGGCTGAAATGGTAGCCGCAGGTGGTAGGAGCAGTGGGGTGGTAGAAGTGCTAGGAGGGTAGGAGCACTACAGGTAGCCGGAGGAGGAGGAGGGGAGGAGGAGGAGCGGAGCAGGAGGGAGAGGGGAGGAGGGGGAGGGGAGCAGGAGGAGGGGGAGGGGAGCAGGAGGAGGAGGGGAGAAGCTGTAGGAGGAGGGGAGTAGGAGGAGGAGGGGAGCAGGAGGAGGAGGGGAGAAGCTGTAGGAGGAGGGGAGCAGGAGGAAGGGGAGGGGAGTAGGAGGAGGAGGGGAGCAGGAGGAGAGAGCCAGAGGAGGAGGGGAGCAGCAGTAGGAGTGTAGCAGGAGGAGGAGGGGAGCAGGAGGAGGGGAGCAGGAGGAGGGGAGCAGCAGTAGGAGGGGAGAAGTAGTAGGAGGAAGGGAGCAGGAGGAGGAGCAGGAGGAGGGGAGAAGCAGGAGGAGGGAGAGCAGCAGGAGGAGGGAGAGCAGCAGGAGGAGGGACAGCAGCAGGAGGGACAGCAGCAGGAGGGAGAGCAGCAGGAGGAGGGACAGCAGCAGGAGGAGGGACAGCAGCAGGAGGAGGGACAGCAGCAGGAGGAGGGACAGCAGCAGGAGGGAGAGCAGCAGGAGGAGGGACAGCAGCAGGAGTGGTCACAGTTGAAGCGGCAGCACCAGACACCACATACGCAGTATGTATCCCGTGCACCCCCATCCGACGATCTTTCATCCGTCCTAACTCACTTAAGCCTTACAACATCCCTAATAAGTACAATATCCCCAGCTTATGAAGAAACCGGATCAGAGAGAAGTTAGCAATATGCCCAAGGGTCGCACCCTAGTGAGGGCAGGGCTGGGATTTGGCGCTCTCACCTCGTCCCCTGGACCCCAAAGGAAGAGGCCTGAAGCCACAGGGGGATGCAGGGCAGCTACTCAGATGGCGGGCGGCTAAGGGCAAGGCTGCTTCAAAGAATAAAATGAGACAAAGTAAGTACGGCGTCCAGCACTCACTTGATACGAGTAGACAAGCTGGCAGGAAGGAAATAACATACCAGGACTTAAAACCCAAACGCGAGGCTCCCCAAGGCCAGGACAGCAGGGGTTAAGGCCGGGTTTTAGGGCAGTGGTCTGGAACTGACTGGGGGGGGCGGGGACTGCAGTCCCTCGGAGATCCTTCGAGATGTATTCCCAGCCCCACCCTGCTGAGAACTGCCCCCCGAGCACAGACATAACACATGCTTCATACCATCGGAGCACGGCCAGTGTCCCCTCCTAACCCAGGGATCCTCCAAGAAGCTGTGTCTTCATCTCTGAAAGTTTTCCTGGAAACAAAGCCGACCTAACCCCGCATATTAATATCTGGCTAGAAACCAACAGATGGCGCAGTGCTGGGCTAGCACCATGGTCAAGCTCAGGCCCAGGATGCCCCCTGCCTTCCACCCGTCCCCGCCTTCAACACCGCTGCTCTAACACCTGCAAACCACAGCTCTACACTTCCTCCTTTCGAGGTCTGTCCCGCCTCAGAAGGGCTCGATGCTTCTTAACAAGGGATAGAATCCCACCCTCTTCAAACCCAAGATTGGAGTTACTTTGGCTAACGTTGCAAAACCTCTAGGTGTTCTGAGCGCCGCCTCCTCTCTCCCCTCCTGGGAGTCTCCTGTAAGAACTAACCCAAGAGGCTGTGCGCTCAAAGATGCCCACAGCTGCACTATGTGCAAACTACAGCTGTGGTGCATTCTCCAAAGGGGGGGTTCCGTGGACAATCTCTCTCTC